>NW_026087709.1:0-554279 GCF_022539395.1 Myiozetetes cayanensis | reverse complement strand
CGTGGGATTCAGACGGGAAGGGAGTGGGATCGGGGAGCGAGGTCAGGTCCCAGTGACGGTCCCGGGGCATCACCAGGAGCCAGGTGCCCGGTGCCAGTCCCGGGCAGTGGCCGGAGGAAGTGTTGGTGTCCGGCGCCGGTGCCCGGTACGAGGGTTTCCCCCGCGGCTCGGGTTGTGTCGGGGACACCCCGGGACCGAGGTGCAGGCGGGGTGCTGGGCCCGTGGGCACGGAATCGGTGGCGGGGTGCTATCCCGGTGCCCGGGCGCTGCGCCCCGAGTGGGTGGCGGTACCGGCGGGAGGGTGCGGGGGGGTGTCAGTCGTCCCGGGTGGCCGCGGATCCCACAGCCACGACGGGACCGTGGGTGTGAAGGAAGCGGCGCCGACCCGCCCTGGCACCGCGACCCTCTAAAAGCCCCGGGGCCGCCACACCGGGACCATGCCCGCCCCGGCCGCCCGTGCCCCCGGCGACTGAGCGGGGCCCGCGGAGGCAGCAGGGCCCGGCGGGCGGGATGCCCCGGTGGAGGCCGCTCGCCCTCGTCCTGCTCGGGCTCGCCGCCTGCCTGCTGGCCGCGCCGGTGCTGGGCTGCGGCCCGGGCCGGGGCCCGGTGGGGCGGCGGCGGCTGGGGCGGCGGCAGCTCTCGCCGCTGCTCTACAAGCAGTTCGTGCCCAACGTGCCCGAGCAGACGCTGGGGGCGAGCGGGAAGGCGGAGGGCAAAGTGCTGCGGGGCTCGGAGCGCTTCAGGGACCTGGTGCCCAACTACAACCCCGACATCATCTTCAAGGACGAGGAGAACACGGGGCGGATCGGCTCATGACCGAGGTGGGGGCTGCGCCCGGCCCGGCCTCACTCCCGGGGGTGCGGGGGCGGCGGGGGGAGCGGGCGGGAGCACAGCGACCTTCGCAGGGGCGCACGGACCGTCCCCAGCCGGCAACGACCCTCCCCGGGGCGCACTGACCATCCCAGGGCTCGCAGAGCCTCCCGTGTGGCACCGACCCTTCCTGGGCGCACGGAGCCTCCCGGGGCACAGGGTCCCCCCGGGGCCGCCCACTGCCTCGCCTCGGTCCCCTGCTCCCTTCCCCGGCCCTTGGCAGCGGCGTGGCAGCACCGGGTCCCCGGGACGGGGCGGTCCCGCCGCGTTGGGCATTCAGGACCGTCGGGGATTAACGGGGCAGCTCCGGGACGCCGGGAGCCCGGGACGCGCCGCGCCCCGTCGGGATGCTCACGGTTGCCATGGCGAGGGGCGGCTCCGCGGTCGCCATGGCGACGGGGGATGCTGCGAGTGGTCCACGCGGCGCCGGCAGCTCCCGCGAGCCGGGGCGGCGAAGGCGGCGGGGCCGGGACGGCGGGGCCCGGCGGAGCCGCGGGCGCGGAGCCGGCCCGGGGTGCGGGCGGCTGAAAGGACCCTTTGTGGCCGCGGCGGCATTCCCGGGGCCTGAGGTCAGCGCCGGGCTGGAAGGCGCCTATTGTGGCCGGGCCGGGCCGGGCCGGGCCGGGCGCATTCCTGCCCCCCCGCCGCTGCCGCCCCCCGGGCCCGGCCGCCCCGGGCCCGCGCCCCGCGCTCCCGCCCCCGCGGCCCCGCTCTCCCGGGAGCCGCTTTGTGGGACAGGGGAGAGGGGGGGCACCGTGGCACCGAGGGACGCTGTGACCTCACCGACCGCGGGGGGGCACTGGGGGCAGCTCCGACCGCTGCACGCCATGTCGGTGCTGTCGCTGCTGATGGGCAGAGGGATCCCGGAGCCACCGGGACCCCCCCGTCCCCCTCAGGCCGGACTCGGGTCTGGTTCAGGGTCAGCTGCACTCCCAGCTCTGCCCCACAGCCCCCCCACCGGGTTAATCAGTCACGGCTGTGGCCGCGGGGAAGGTGACACTGTCCTGGTCCCCGTCCCGGTCCCCTGCCCGTTCTGCCCGGCTGCCTGTGGAGCAGCTCCACCACAGGACCCCAGGGCACGTTAACGTTCAACCTGCGCCCAAGTCGGGGGGGCAGCTTGGCCGTGACCCTCTCTATGCCCCGGGGGTGAGAACAGCCCATCTGCCCCACCAGTGGCCCCTTTGGGCTCCCTCCAAGGCCTGGTGTCTGTCTGTCCATGTGGGGTCTCTCTGTGAGGGGGTGCTGGGTGCTGTGGAAGTGTTGGGGGTGACACCAGTGCTGGTGTTTCCCCCTCCCAGCGCTGCAAGGAGCGGGTGAACTCTCTGGCCATCGCAGTGATGAACATGTGGCCGGGGGTGAAGCTGCGGGTGACGGAGGGCTGGGACGAGGACGGGCACCACCTCCCTGACTCGCTGCACTACGAGGGCCGGGCACTGGACATCACCACGTCTGATCGGGACCGCCACAAGTACGGCATGCTGGCCCGCCTGGCCGTGGAGGCCGGCTTCGACTGGGTCTACTACGAGTCCAAGGCACACATCCACGTCTCTGTCAAAGCAGGTACCACACGGAAGGGGCTGCCACAGGGTCGGGGGGCTGCCATCTGCATAAGCATCCCAGCCCCCTCTGCCCCCTCTTGGCATCCTGGATCCATGTGTGATGCAGCCTTGCTCCAGTTGGTGTCTGTCCCCAGAGGGTTCAGCCAGTGTCCGGCCACGGCCCAGCTCACCCCGGCCTTTCTGGCCACCAGACTGGCCAACCCCACACTTTCCCCTCTGAGTTTTGGATGGATGGAGCCACCCTAGTGGTTTAGCTCCCAATGAGGGGAATAGCAATGCAGCCCCCAGCCCCACACGCCCCACAGCCCCCAGTAGTTCCCATCCGCTCCAGAAGTGACAATCGACAGAAAGTGAAAGTGGCCATAAATGTCACCGTGCCAGCCCCGAACAAAGGGCATCAGTGCGGGGGCGGACAAAGGGGCCCTGCAGGGCCCAGGAGCCGCACGCAGGAACCGGGGTGGGGGGGTCTTCGGAAAATACCAGCTTTGTTCCGGGGCTGCTTCGGGGGCCCGGGGGTGGCCGTTTCCCCTCTGGAGGTGGTGGCCCAGTAGAGGTGGTCGGCAGGGGACACCCATGCCTTTCTCCGTCCTCGCAGACAACTCGCTGGCCATCCGCACCGGCGGCTGCTTCCCCGGCCACGCCACCGTGACGCTGCAGAGCGGCGAGCGCCGGGGCCTGGCCGAGCTGCGCCGGGGCGACTGGGTGCTGGGTGCCGAGCCGGGTGGGCGCCTGGTGCCCACCGAGGTGCTGCTCTTCCTCGACCGGGACCCGGGCCGGCGTGCCTCCTTCGTGGCCATCGAGACGGCCGGCCCGGCGCGCCGCCTGCTCCTCACCCCGTCCCACCTGGTGTTCGCCGCCCGCGGGGCCGCCAACGGCTCCGCCGCCGCCTTCCTGCCCGTCTTCGCCCGCCGCGTGCGCCCCGGCGACGCCGTGCTGGCCCGCGGGGCCGGCGGGCGGGGGCTGCGGCCCGCGCGGGTGCTGAGGGTCTGGCGGGAGGACGGCGTGGGCGTCTTCGCCCCGCTCACCTCCCACGGGACCCTGCTGGTCAACGGGGTGCTGGCGTCCTGCTACGCCGTCCTGGAGAGCCACCGCTGGGCCCACCGCGCCTTCGCCCCGCTGCGCCTCTTCCACGGGCTGCTGGCGCTGCTGCCCGCCCGCGCCCCGCCGGCCAACGGGACGGTGCCCGAGGTGGGCATGCACTGGTACTCCCGCCTGCTCTACCGGCTGGCCGGGGCCGTGCTGGGCCACGAGGCCCTGCAGCTCTAGGGGGTCCCGTTCCGCCCGGGTCACCGCACGGCGGGTGATGCCGCGCGCTGGAAGCGAGGGGCTCCGGCCCTGGGCACCCCTGAGGCTCAGGGAGGAGGGGCAGGGGGCACCCCCAGCTGAGTGGGGAGGTTGGGGGTCTCTGGGCTCAGCGCTGCCCCGGGGTGGGGTGTCACAGAGTGGCACAGGGGCCTGGTTCAGCCCTGTCCCGTGTCCTGGACCCCCACCCAGCCAGGTCCCTGTGCCCCAGACCCCCGTGTGCTCCCCTGGTATTTATTGCTTTATTAACCACTGCGCTAGTGTCTGTTGGGCACCACCAGACCCTGTCCTGGGGCTGAATCCAGCCGGTGGGGTGCCACAATAGCTCAACACTGAGCACTTGGCAGCAGTTCCTGCCTGTCCCCCAGCTCTGGGTCTGTCCCTGGCACCCACAGCGTCCCCAGGGTGGCTGGGCTGGGTGTCTGCTGTGGGCACAGGGACCCCGTGCCAGGCCTGGTTCTAACTGTGCTAACTGCTAACCCGCCCTGCTTGAGAGTTTTATTTTTCTATTTATAAATGGTAATATAAATGTCCCCCTCGCCCGCCTGCTCCGGCAGTGGGGCTCACCCTGGGGGGCAGGGGGGAAGCCTGCTTTTAACCACTTGTGTTTAAAAACCAAAAGAAATACTGCTATTTAATTGTTCGGGGAAATAAAGAGACTCTACGGGCCCTGTGGAGCTGTGGATGCACAAACGTGGGTTCAGGTGACTGTGCCAGGGGGCTGGGGGGTCCCTAGGGCTGGAGTTGGGCATCTTGAGGGGCTGGGGGTCCCTGGGGTTGGGCATCCAGAGGGGATGGAGTACCCCTAGGGCACTGAGGGTCCTGGGGCTGGGGGAGGCCGCGATGGGGATCTCAGGGATCAGGATGTGGATGTGGGCACTCCGGGGGTCCCCGGGCCGGAGCAGGTTGGGGGGGGACAGGAGGGGTCACGAACTGTCCCCCTCGCCCCCCCGATCGGGCGCGCGGTCACCACGTGGCCGCCGCCGTTCCCTCCGTTTTCATGAATGGAGCCACGGCAGCCACCGCGCCTGCGCCCCCGCCTGACCCCGCCCCCTCCGCCGCGGCTCGGCCAATGGGAGCGGCGGGGCGGGGCCGTGTTGTGGTCCCGTGCGGCCACTCCCGGCGCGGGCGGGCGGTTTTTATTGCGGCGTTTGCGGCGCCCGCCCGCTCCGCCTTCAGGCTCCGCGGGTCCACCCTGCCCGCCCGCCTCTCCGGCACAGCAGCGTGTTCGTCCCCGGCTCCCGCCCCGTGGGTCAGTGCGGAGGGCTCGGCATGGTGGGTCCTGCTCTTCGGGAGCGCCGCTGACCCCGCTGGGACTTAGCGCGCACGCGGGGGGCCCGGCACCAAGGGGTCCCCCCCCCTCCTCAGCACTAAGTGGGGGCTCTGGGGCCGTGCTCAGCCTGGACACCCCCACTTTCCCCCCCGAGACCCTCCGTCACCTCGTGTGCCCTAGAGCCCCCCTCTAGGGGACTCCGTCCCCTGCCCCGCGGTAATGCCGGGACCCTCCAACCCTGTTGTTTCTCCCACCCCAGATAAAACCTCCCTGGCCCACCAGTTCGTGGAGTGCTACGAGCCCACGGTGGAGAGCAGTAAGTCCCATGCTTGAGGGGGTGCAGGGGGGGGCTGCCTGCCCGGGGTCCCCCTTCTGCTGCCCCTGTGGGGCCGTGGGTGGTGAGGACAGACGTGTCCCCACTTCTGGGGGGATTTGTGCACCCAAACCTTGTGCTGGGGGGCTGAGACACCCCTGGAATGGGATAGAAGTGGGTCTGAACCCTGTGGGGGTCCCAGGCAGCCCCCCTAACCCTGTGCCATCCCCACAGCTTCCAGGTGGTGAAGACCCTCCCCAACAGGCTGTTCAAGAGCTGGGGGAACACTCGGTAGGTGCTGTCCCTCGAGGGGATGGGAGGCCTCACCCTCCCCGTGCCCGTGGTGCTGGTGGGGAACAAGGCAGACGTGGCCCTGCAGAGGTGAGGGAGCTCTGGGGGTCCCGTGTCCCCCGTCCTGCCCGTCCTCTGCCGCGTCTGAAGCCGGGAAGTGGGGATGGACGAAGGGAAGAAGTTGGCGGAGCCGTGGGGGGCCTTTTTCCTTGAGTCCTCGGCCAAGGAGAGCCAGGTGGGGTGGGTGGACCCCCCTGTGGCTGTGGCTGATGTTCCCTCATCCCCAGGTGACCCAGGGGATCTTCCCGAAGATCATCAATGAGATCGACCGGGTGGACGATTCCTACGGCAGATCCACTGGCTGCTCATGTGACCCCCCAGAATGGGGCAGGACCCCCCAGGACCTTCTCCCAGACCACGGCAGCGGCTTTGGGGGGGCCACACGGTCCCACTGCGGTTTGGGACCCCTCACACTGCCCAGGCTGGGGGGGGTTCCTGTCCCAGCCAGGAGCCCCCCGGGCTGTCACTGCTATGCCCCCACACGCACAGGGACACGGTGGGGCTGCTCCTGCCCCGGGAGCTGGGGCTCAATGCGGGAGTTGTTCCCGGCTGTGCCGCACCCGTGGGAGTCGGGGCTGGAACAATTAAACCTTGTTTTGCCTGCGAACCCCTGGACTGAGGGGGCTGTTCCTGGCTGGGAGGGCGCTTAGACAGTGTGTGGGGCTCCCCCCAACACCCCAGTGTTGGGGTCCCTTCCAACCCTGTATGTGCTGTGGGGCTGAGCCCCCCACCATGGGCCTGAGCACCCAGGAGCCATCACAGGGACCCTGGGGGGCTCTGCAGCTCCTTTTCCCCCCATTTCTCTACCCTGAGATCTGCAGCTGGGGCTGGGTGAGTGTGGGGGGGCCTGGCTGCGGTTCCCCCGTGTGGCTTATCTCCACCCAGTTGGGCTAATTACTGCTAATTACCCAATTATGGTGGTAGGAGCAGGAGCTGGTGGGGAGTGGGGTGTTGGGGTGCAGGGGGGATTCTCTCTGCCCCTACAGACAATGTTGAGGTGTTGGGGCTGGGGGGGGTGCAGCCTGGGGGCTACTGGGGGGCTGCACCCCCTGAGTAGCCCCCCCCAGATCTCTGGGCCTTGGAGTTTGGGCTCCCGGGGAGGGGGTCCCTCCGGGGCTCGCACGACCCCACCGGGCGTCCCAGGGTGAGGGTCGCTGGCTCTGACCGAGGGGGCTGATGTGCCCTTGCATGGGGGGCACCGGCCTGAGTCCTGCCCAGGGTTTGGGGTCCATAGGGTCACGGTGTGCATGACCGTGACTGCCCGGTCCCGGTCCCGCAGTCCTCTTCTCCGTCCGCCCTCGCGGCCCCGGTGCCGGGAGGAGGAGGGGGCGTGGCCCGCCCGCCTTGGCCCCGCCCCCCGGTGCCCACGTGCGCCGCCGGCGCCGCCGGGGTTAAAGCGCGGCGGAGGGATCTCCCCCCGCCCCCCCCGCCCGGCAGCGTGCGCTGCGCCCGCGCGCGCGCCGTCACACCCCCGCTCCCCGCGGCCGCAGCGCCCGCCGCCGCGCACCGTCTCCCTCCGCCCGCAAGCCCCCGCCGCCCAAAGTAGTGCGGGAGCCGCGGCGGCGCCCACCCCGCCCCGGTCCGCGGCGGTTCCCCCCTCACCCCCTCCCCAAAGGACCCAGCGCGGCGGCGGCCCCGGCAGGGCGGGCGGGGCAGGGCGAGGGCGGGCGGCAGGACCTACTTTCCTCTGGAAATGGCCGCGCCGGGAGCACCGAACGCCCCGCGCCCCGAGGCCCGTCGGCGTAGGGCGGCCGCGGGGGTGAGCACCGGGCGGGGGGCGGGGGCGGCCCCGCCGCGGGGCCCGCGCGGGCGGGACGGGCCCCGGCGGCCCCGGAAGGAGCGGCCCCCGCGGCCGAGCGGGGCTCGGGCCGCGCCGCCTCCGCCGCTGCCCGGTAAGGCCTGGTCGGGGCCCGGCGCGGAGACCGCGGCCTCCTCCCTCCAGCCGCCTTTGTGCCCGGTACCGGCGGGGCCCGGGCGGCCGAGGCGCGGGTAGGGCCGGGCCCGGCGCGCGGGGCCCGGTGCCCGCGTAGGCCGCGGCGGGGCCGGGGCTGCGGGCCTGGGCGGCCCGACCCTCCCGGTCGCACCGGGGAGCGGGGAGAGCGCGGCCCGAGGGCGCCGGGAAGGGTTGGGGGGGTTTCCCCGCGTGGTGGTTCGGACCCCCGGGGCCGCGGGCCGATCGTCCCCCCCCCACGGGCCCAGGGCCTTTCCGGGGGGGGGCTCGAATCCCCTCGGGACCACCGGGAACCGGAGCGGGGGGTTTGCTGGGTGGGTTGGCCCCCACCCCGTGGCCGGGATCTCCCTCTGTCCCCCCCCGGGCCGTCACCGGGTTTTGCGGTACCGGAGCTGCCCCGGTGCGTTCCTCCCCTCCCTGCTGCCCCGGGCTCTGCGTTGAGGTTCCCCTGTGCCCGCGGGACCCCCCCGGATCTTCTGCCCTCCCCCTGTGTGGTTCGTGGTCGGGTTTGGGGTCCCCTTTTTGCCCCCCACCCCCCGCAGCCGGCTGGGGCCCTTCTGGGGTGTACGTGAAGTGGTGGTGGGAGGGGGTGGCTGCAGATCAGGGCATGGCCCCCCTTCGGTTTTTAAGTGTCGTGTTTTGGGGTGGACTCTCCCCTCCCTTCCCAGAGTCATCCCAGGACCCCCTGGTGCTGTGCAAGGTCGGTGCTGGGCCTGGGGAAACTGAACCCTGGGCAGGTGCCAATGGAGGGGACCCTGCTTTGTGCTGCACCTCAGATCCTCTCCCAAGTCCCCCACGTGGGAGGCACTGGGGGGTCACACCTTCATTATGAGCGCTGTGGGTGCTCCTGGGAGGGTCTTGGGGGTCCTCGGAGTCCCGGTGCTCAGTGGAGCCGAGGTCACCGACCTGCCCCCCCCGAGGGGTTGAATCGAGGTCACTCTGGGGGTTTGGCTGCCCCAGATGTGCTGGGGTGTCACTGTACTGTCCCCACCCAGACCCGGGGGCACCTGGAAGGCCATGGTGTGATGGGGGGACAGGGAGGACCCCTGTGGCAGGGGGGGTCTCCTGGGACCCCAGGGAGACAGGATCCGCTCCCAGAGAACACTCCCAGCTTGGGACCCCGTGAACTTGCCTTGGGAGCAGTGAAGGGAGGGGGCTGCCCTATCCCTTGGGTGGGCGGTCACGGGAGGCTGTGGTGGGACTGGGGAAGGTCCCAGTGTCCCTGTGCTGACAGATTGCCCCCCTACAGCCGCGGCCCCCCCAGGGACGCCGGAGGCAGGATGGACGAACAGAAGGCGCCCAGCGAGGAGAAGGACGCGGCCGCGCCAGGTGAGCACAGGGACAGATCTGGGGGGGACTGTCCCTGTCCCTGTGCCCCCGTGGTGGTGACACCCCCTCTCCCCACAGCTGATGGGGCCGTGGCCTCAGAGGAGATGGGCAGCGCAGAGGGGGACCCCCTGAAACCTCCCGAAGGAGCCTCCGCGGGGCCGGAGCCGGAGAGCACGGACACGAAGGGACCTCCCGAGACTGGCAGGTGAGGATGGGGAGGCTTGGGGATGGCATGGAGCTGGTGGTGGGGGGGGTGTGTCCCAAACATCCCTGACACCCCACGTTTCCCCCTCCCAGCCTGCCAGGCCGCCGCTGCGCCCTCTGCAACTGTGGGGACTGGAGCCCGCACGGGCAGTGGGAGCTGCAGCGCTTCGAGCCGGTGCCCGACTGGCCCGTGGGCAGCAACCCCCCCGAGGGGCCTGGCCAGCCCCCCCCGGGGTCCAGCCAACCCTCCACGGAGCCAGAGCTGACGGGCGATGACCTGGCACAGATCGGCTTCTCCGAGGGGGTGACCCCGGCGCAGCTCTTCGAGCCGACAGGTGAGCGGGGTCACGGCACCGGGGTCCCCATCCCAGCACTGCAGGTGTCCCCAGGCTGTCCCTGACGCCCCCTCCCCACAGGGCACTGCTGGGTGCACCGCTGCTGTGCGGCCTGGGCGGCCGGCGCGGGGCCGGAGGCGGCCGCTGTGGCCAGAGCTGTTTTCTCAGGGATCTCACAGGTGAGTGGTTGGATCTGGGGGGAGCTGTGGGGGCTCGGCTGTGCAGCAGCACTGACCCCCCCGGGCTCCTGTACCCTCAGAAATGTGAACGCTGCGGGCGGGTGGGGGCCACCATCCCGTGCCGGGCGGCCGCCGGCTGCTCCCGCCTCTACCACTTCCCCTGCGCCACCGCCAGCGGCTGCTTCCAGTCCACGAAGACCCTGCGGCTGCTCTGCCCCGAGCACGTGGCCGAGGCCCTGCAGATGGGTGCGTGCGGGCTGGGGACACCCCCCTGGGTGCTGGGCTCCTCGAATCCCCCTGCGGGGTCGCAGGAGGGTGGGACCCCGCGAGGAGGTGGCCCTGACCCCCTGTGTCCCCCCCCAGAGGACGCGCAGTGCCGCGTGTGCGCCGGGCCGGGCGACCTGCGGGACCTGCTGCTGTGCACGGGCTGTGGGCAGCACTTCCACGGCGCCTGCCTGGACACGGCCCCGACGCCCCGCGGGTGCTTGGGCTGGCAGTGCCCTGAGTGCAGAGCGTGCCAAACCTGCAGGTGAGCCCCCAGCCCTGCTATGGCGGGAGGGGGGGACACACCCAAGGAGGGGTCCCTGCCGTCATGTACCCGTGTCCCCCACAGGCAGCCCGGCCAGGACTCCACCATGCTGGTCTGCGAGGCCTGTGGCAAGGGCTACCACACCTTCTGCGTGGATCCAGCCAGCCAGGGCCTCCCTGCCGGCTCCTGGAAGTGCAAGGTGTGTGCTGCTCTCACTCGGGGGGGTAATGGGGTGCCTGTCCTCCTTCCTTGCTGCCCCTGACACACTTCTGTTCCCCCCACCAGAACTGCCGGGTCTGCTCCAAGTGTGGCCGGTGCCCTGTGGGGCTCAACCCTGGCTGCCAGGGGTCCGTGGTGTGTGGGGGCTGCACTGCAGCCGATGCCCCCGTGGCACCAGGATGCTCACCACAGCCTGACCCGCCTGCCCAGACGTGAGTGGGGATGGGGGGGCTGGTTATGGGGGGGTTTTAGGCCCTTTGTGGGTGAGGGGACATCTCCTGCAGCGTCGGGGACAAGGTGGCCTGATCCCCACTCCCCTCACCTGCTCCCCCGCCCAGGTTGGAGCCTCCCAGCTGCAGCGAGCCGAAGGATGTGCCCGTCCCCCCACCTGAGCTGGAGCCTGTGGGGGGTGATGAGGAGATACAGCCCCTCCCAGACCTCAAGGAGGCACCCCTGGACCACAGGGAGGCACCCTCAGAACTGAAGGACGCACTTCTGGACCCCAGGGAGGAGGCCCCCCTGGGTGACAGCGGGTCTCCTCCTGGCGAGCTGACCCCTGTGGAGGTGCCCTGTAGTGAACAACCCCTTGAGGAAATGCCCCCTGACATTCAGCCCCCCGACATTCAACCTTCTGACATGCAGTCCTCCGACATTCAGCCTCCCGACGTGCAGCCCCCCAGCATTCAGCCCCCTGACGTGCAGCCCTCTGAGGAGCCCCCTCCTCTCGTGTTGCCCCCCTCGGAGAACCCCCTGGAGGAACTGCCCCTCGAGAGACCATCCCTTGCTGAGCTGCCCCCTGACAGGCCCCCCCTCGAGGAGGTGCTCCCCAGTGAACGACCCCCTGATGAGCTGCCCCTCGACATCCCTCCCCTCAGCGAGCTGCCCCCTGAGGACCCACCCCTCGAGAAGTCGCCCCCCCACGAGCTGCCTCCTGAGGAGCTGCCCCCTGAAGAGCTGCCCCCTGAGGAGCTGCCCATCAACGAATCATCCCCTGACGAGCTGCCCCCCAATGAGTCACCCCCCAAATCTCCCCCCAACGAGCTGCCCCTTGAAGAGCTGCCCCCTGAGGAGCTGCCCCCCAATGAACCACCTCCTGACGAGCTGCCCCCCAATGAATCAACCCCTGATGAGCTGCCCCCCGAGGAACCTCTTCCCGAAGTGCTGCCCCCTGAAGAGCCTCCCCCCGACAAACTGAGCCCCGAAGAGCCTCCCCCTGATGAGCTTCCCCCTGAAGAGCCACTCCCCAGTGAGCTGCCCTCCGAGGAGGACCTGAAGCCACCAGGTAATTTGGGGACCTTTTACTCTGTCTCCTCTCCCTACTTGTCCTGTGGGTGTGGGGGTCTCACAGTGGGGGCTTCTCAGCAGCACTGGCTTTGCCCGACCCTCATTTCAGGTGTCAGTGTCCTATTTTGGGGTACATGGGGGGTTAGGAGGGGGTCTTGTTGCTGCTTGACCCCAGACTGGGTGGCAGAGGGGGTGGAGGGGACCCCTGTCACCCTCTCACCCATGTTCCCATCCCACAGGTCTCCTTCCTGAGGTGGCAGTGGCAGAGGAAGCACCAGCCCTGGCTCCGGAGGTGCCCCCCGAGGAGGAGATGGAGATGGAGCTGGAGCCGGAGCCCTTGCTGCCCCCCGAGATGACCCCTCCGCCCTCAGCTCCCCCAGGTCGGTTTGGGGACACACTGGGGTTGGGGGAGGGGGAGTGGTTGTCTCGTGGGAGGGGGGCTGTGATGTCACCGTCCCCCCTCTCCACCCGCAGCTCTCCGCGCCATCTCTCCTGCGCGCCCCCCAGCCCCCTCCCCGGACGCCAAGGAGGACGAGGTGCCCGAGCCTCCCACCCCAGCCCTGCCCGAGCCCCCTGGCAGCCCTGGCACTGCCATGGACACCGAGCCCCCCGGCTCCCCACCACCCCCCCTGGGCTCCCCTGTCGTCACCCTGACCCCCGCCGAGCCCCCCGAGGATGAGGAGATGGAGACGGCCGGTGGTGAGGGGGAGTCCCCAACCAGCCCCCCTGGAGATGCCCCCCTGGCAGCCCAGCCCCAGAGCTGGGGCCCTTCCCAGGCCTGCCCGAGGAGGAGGAAGAGGAGGAGGAAGAGGCACCGAGGCTGGAGCGGGAGGGCACCAGCGGCAGCTCCCCACCGCTGAGCGAGGAGGATGCGGTGGAGGAAGGCCGGGCCGGGGGGGACCCCGAAGCCAAGGGGTCCCCCTGCTCCTGGAGACGGAGGAGCTGGGCCCCGAGACCCCCATGGAGGTGTGCACTGGCGGCGAGAAGCTGCTGGGGCGCGGGGACGAGGGGTGCCCCGAGCCCCCCGCCCTGCGCCCGCGGCCCGACATCCTCAACGAGATCTCCAACCTGAGCCAGGGGGACACGAGCAGCAGCTTTCCCGGCTCGGAGCCGCTGCTGGGCTCCCCGGACCCCGAGGGCGGGGGGTCGCTGTCCCCCGAGCTGGGCCCGGCCTCGGCCGACGCCAGCCTGCAGAAGGAGGACGGGGGTTCGCTGCCCTTGGGCGCTGAGACCGACGACTCGCTGCTGTTCGAGCCGGCAGCCAAGGGCGACGGGGACAAGGGCCGGCGCCGCAGCTCCCCGGGGCGCTCCCGGGTCAAGCAGGTACAGGGGTGCCCCTCCTGCTGTGGTTTCATTGGGATCCCCGCACTCTCAGGGCCCTGCCGAGGCCGGACCCCCTCCCCGGGCTGGCGAGCAGGCGAGGGCTGGGCCCAGTGGGGTGGGATGGGGGCTGTGCCCCTCCACTGCCTGGGGGTCTGGC
This sequence comes from Myiozetetes cayanensis, assembly GCF_022539395.1. Lineage (NCBI taxonomy): Eukaryota > Metazoa > Chordata > Aves > Passeriformes > Tyrannidae > Myiozetetes > Myiozetetes cayanensis. The sequence continues at coordinate 541,101 of NW_026087709.1, read as the reverse complement.
CAGGTTCCCTGGAGTCGTAACCCCCTTCTCCCCTGGGCTGTAGGGTCGCAGCAGCAGCTTCCCTGGGCGGAGGCGCCCTCGAGGTGGGTCCCACGGGGGCCGGGGCCGGGGCCGTGCGCGCCTGAAGTCGACCACCTCGTCCGTTGACACTTTAGCAGTAAGGCTGGGCTGGGGCAGGGGTGGGGGGCCAGGGTGTTCCTGAGGTGTTGGGTGGTAGGGGTGAGGGCCAAGAGTCTTCCCCGTCTCCTTCCCAACCATCCCAGTCCCTCAGAAAGATTTGGGAGCCCTTGAGGTGGGGTGGGTGGGGGGCCTTATGGGAGGTGTGACTGCCTGTGATTTTGCTGAGTCTGGGGGCTTCACCCCACAAGACCAGGGCAGGCATGGAGCTTCCCCTTGGGGACGGGCTCTGCTGCCCCTGCATGTTCCTGGATCCTCCAGTCTAGCACTAGACTGGCTGGTGTCCCCTAAACTGCACAGAGAGAGGGTCCTTGGTGCTGAGCCCCCCACTCTGTCCCCAGCTCGCCGATGTGGAGAGCTCGCCCAGCAAGGAGGAGGACGAGGACGATGACGACACCATGCAGAACACAGTCGTCCTCTTCTCCAACACCGACAAGTTTGTGCTCATGCAGGTAACTGGGGCACAGCAGGACAGACAGACAGACAGGGTGGGACAGACTCTGTGTCCCTTCTGCTGGCAACTGCTGTCCCCTCACTCCCGACCTCTCCCCCAGGACATGTGCGTGGTGTGTGGCAGCTTTGGGCGTGGGGCCGAGGGGCACCTCCTCGCCTGCTCCCAGTGCTCCCAGTGCTACCACCCCTACTGTGTCAACAGCAAGGTGAGGAGGGGGCCTGGGACCCCACAGCACTGTGCTGTGCCCCTCAGGGACTGGCCCATGGGACACACGTATGAGGTTGTGCCCTGTGTGTCCCTGTGTTGCGTGGTGCTCTGGCGTGTCCCCCAGCCGTGCCGAGCCACTCCGGTGTCCTCTGTGGCCACGCCGAGCCTGGGGACCCCCATGGCCATGCCCAGGGCTCACATGGCCGCCACCCCTCACGTCCCCAGATCACCAAGGTGATGCTGCTGAAGGGCTGGCGCTGCGTGGAGTGCATCGTGTGCGAGGTGTGCGGCAAAGCCTCGGACCCCTCGCGCCTGCTGCTCTGCGACGACTGCGACATCAGCTACCACACGTACTGCCTGGACCCCCCGCTGCAGACCGTGCCCAAGGGCGGCTGGAAGTGCAAGTGGTGCGTTGCGGGGGGCACGGAGGGAACCCTGAGGGGGTCTGTGAGCTGGTACTGACCCCTCAGATGCCTCTCCCTGCCCAGGTGTGTGTGCTGTGTGCAGTGCGGGGCCGCGTCCCCCGGGTTCCACTGCGAGTGGCAGAACAACTACACCCACTGCGCGCCCTGTGCCAGCCTCGTCGTGTGCCCCTTCTGTCGCGAGAAGTACGTGGAGGACGACCTGCTCATCCAGTGCCGGCACTGCGATCGGTGAGCGACGCTGAGGGCGCTGGGTCCGCTCGGCCTGGAGGAGAGGAGGCTGAGGGGAGACTCATCGTGGTCTGATCTCAGTGGTGACAGAACCCGAGGGAAAGGCCTGAAGTTGTGTCAGGGGAGGTTTAGGTTGGATCTCTGGAAAAGGTCCTTCCCCCAGAGGCTGGCTGGGCACTGAACAGGCTCCCCAGGGCAGTGGTTGCAGCACCAAGGCTGCCAGAGCTCAAGGAGCGTTGGAATGGCATTCTCAGGCGCAGGGTGGGATTTTGTGGTGTCCTGTGCAGGGCTGAGGGTTGGACTGGTGGATGGTCTTTGTGGGTCGCTTCCAACTCAGCATATTCTGTGATGCTGTAAAAGTTGGTGTCCCCGGGGGTGGCCGTGGTGTGTGACAGGTCCCCCTGCCCGCAGGTGGCTGCACGCGGCGTGCGACAGCCTCTTCACCGAGGAGGAGGTGGAGCAGGCTGCGGATGAAGGCTTCGACTGCAGCGCCTGCCAGCCCTATGTGATCAAACCTGGTGAGCTCACGGGGTGCGGGGAACCCAGAGAGGGGTTTGGGGGACGTGTGTGGGACGTGGGGGCTCACCTGCCCGTCTGCTTTCCTGCACAGCGCCCGTGCCTCCCGCAGAGATGGTCAAGGCCAAGGATCCGGGTATGTGCAGTGCCATCAAAGTGCCAGTGCTGTGCCTGCTTCTGGCTGTGCACCCGGCCCTGGCATTTGTCCCCAACGTGCTGCTTGTCCCCCCAGAGCCCCAGTATTTCCGCTTCGAGGGCGTGTGGCTGACGGAGACAGGCATGGCCGTGCTGCGCAACCTGACCCTGTCGCCCCTGCACAAGCGGCGGCAGCGCAAGGGCCGCCCCGGCGCCCTCAACGGGGATGGGGGGCTCGAGGGGGGCGACCCCCTGGGCCCCGAGGACAAGAAGGACGGAGACCTGGACACCGATGAGCTGCTCAAGGCCGAGGGTGAGTGTTCCTGGAGGGAGAGCCGGGAGGGTGCGGTGTGGGGGTGCCAGGGGACCCCGCTGAAGTGTCCCTGCCCCGTGGCAGTGGGTGTGGAGCACATGGAGTGCGAGATCAAGCTGGAGGCTCCGGCCACCCCCGACCGCGACGTCGGCGCCGACGGGGACTCGGGGAAGGGGCTGGAGGACCCTGAGGAGTGCAAGAAGAGGAAGCGCAAGCCGTACCGGCCCGGTGAGTGCCCCCCAAGCCCTGACCCCCCCCTCAGACCCTGCTGTGACCCGCCCTGGGCACACTGCGACCCCCTCTCTGCTCCCCAGGCATCGGTGGGTTCATGGTGCGGCAGCGCAAGTCCCACACGCGGCTCAAGAAGGTGCCGGCGGTGCTGGCGGACGTGGGGCGTGAGGGGCTGAGCGCTGAGGGGCACCCCGAGGACGGTAGGGCCTGCTGGCACCCCTTCCTTCTTTTCCCTTTCTGTCCTTTTCCCTTCTTCCTCTTCCCTTCCCTTTTCAGCCCCTTTCTTTCTCTTTTCAACCCTTGCCTCTCTCCCCTCTCCCTTCTTCCTTCTTCTCTTTCCCTTTTCTCCCTCTTTTCCCTTTCTCTCATCCCCTGGGAAGACCCACAATGCTGTAACAGTGCCTGTGGCCCGGGAACAGCCCCTGTCCCTTTTTGGGGGGCGTGTGTTCATTCCCTGGGGGGCTGTTGCAGGGGCTCCGGGCGATGTCCCGGCCGAGGCCGGCCTGGATCCAGGTTCAGGAGAGGGGGATGAGAAGAAGAAGCGCCGGGGACGGAAGAAAAGCAAGTTGGAGGACATGTTCCCCCCGTACCTGCAGGTGGGGTGGATGGGGGGAGTTGAGGTGGCCTGGGGGTGGTGAGGATGGATCCCCTGATGCTGACAGAACCCCCCTGTTCCAGGAGGCGTTTTTCGGGAAGGCGCTGATGGACCTGAGCCGGAAGGCGCTGCTGGCAGCGGGCGGGGTGGGGGACGGGGCCGCCCGCCCCTCCCTGGGCCAGAGCGCCCCAAGGCCCAAGGGGGACCCCAACCTGGCTGGGGCACTGCAGGGAGCCCCCCCGGACAGGAGGGAGACCCCCACCCACCCCCGAGGTGAGTGTGGCCAGGAGCACAAACCACAGCCGGGATTCGGGGTGACCCCGGGGGGATTGAGGAGTGACCCTGGGGGAGTTTGGGGGGTCCTGGCTCCCCCCTCTGAGTCCTGGTGCCCTGCAGGGGATGACAGCACTGATGGCAGCGCCGCCGCTCCCGATGACGATGGCAAGGATGATGCAAAGGCCGAGGACCTGGGTGAGCCGCTGGGACCCCCGCGGGACCCCTGGACAGCCGAGTCCTCCAACGGTGGCTGGAGCCCCCCACCCACCGAAAGGGAACTCTGTGGTTGAGGGGATCCGCTCTAGGCAGGGCTGAACTCTATGGTTCCCCCATGTGACTCCCGTGGCGCTGGTGACCATAGAGTGGCGCCCAGAGCGCCCCCGCGTGGCGCGGGGTCCTTGGAGGACCGAGGGACTCCAGTCCCTTTTTGGGGTCTGTGGGTTCACACGGGGGTCCCCAGCCCTGAGCTTGGGGTCCCCAGAGGCTGAGGGCACCTCCCGATTCCTCCTCGCAGGGGCCGATGAGCCAAAGGATTCCCCAGACCCTGGGGATGCCGAGAAACCAGCCACCCCAGGGGAGGGAGCGCTGAGCTCTGACCTTGACAAGATCCCTACGGAAGGTGAGACCACCCTCACCCCCTGAAGCAAGCGCGGTCCCAGGGCCAGGAACCACAGATTTCTGCTCCACTTCCCGCCAGTGTGGGATTTGCACCCCGGGATGGCTCAACCTTTTCCCTTTTGCCCCTGCAGAGCTGCCCAAGATGGAGAGCAAAGATGTGCAGCAGCTCTTCAAGGACGTGCTGGGCTCGGCGGAGCGGGGGGAGCAGCCCCTCAACTGTGTGGCCGGGGGGATGGAGGCCGGGCAGGACCCCGGCCGGGCACAGCGCCCCTTCCTGCAGGGAGACCTCCAGCTCTCGGGGCAGGGTGGGTGGAACTGGCAGGGTCCCCGTGGGCTGGGGGGGTCCTGGACGATGGGGAGAAGAGCAGGACTCGCTGCCAACCCCCCAGAAAGCCAAAGTGCTGGGGCTGAGCTGCTCAGAGAGCTGCACAGTGCCTGGGCTCCTGGGTGTTCCCCGTTGCTCTGGGGGTGAATGTGGGAAGTGTCTTGGGGGATGCTGTATTGTCTGGGGGCTGCTGGGACCCCCAGGGGCAGGCACAGGCTTGAGTCCCAGCCCTGCCCTCCCTCCAAACCCTCTCCTTTCCCTCACAGGGAGCGTTTCCCTGGGCTCGCTCTCTGGATCCGTCTCCTTGGACTCGTATTCAGGGGTCTGCCAGTCCCCGTTCCTTGACAGCAGGTATGTGGTGGAGCTGGGGGTGGTCTCCTTGGAGGGATCGAACCCTGGGGTGTTGTGGGGTCCCCTCTTCCCTCACACCCTGACGGTCCTTGACACTGTTCCCTCCGTGCAGGGAGCGGAGCGGCTTCTTCAGCCCAGACCACTGCGAGCCCGAGAGCCCCTGGGCCAGCAGCTCGGCCGCCACCACCCCCTCGACCCCCACAACGCCCACGACAGAGGGGGAGGGCGATGGCCTGTCCTACAACCAGCGTAGCCTCCAGCGCTGGGAGAAGGACGAGGAGCTGGGCGAGCTCTCCACCATCTCCCCCGTCCTCTACGCCAACATGAACTTCCCCAACCTCAAGCAGGATTATCCAGGTAGGGCTCTGGGGGAGCTGCAGCCACCCTGTTGGGGTGAGGGTGGGGGGTCTGAGTGCAGCATGACCCCCTTGGTCCCTGTTTGGAGGGGAGATCCCATCTGCTCTGGCACTGAAGTGTTTCCTGCAGCAACAGGGAATGGGGCTTTTCATCAACTCCTGGGCTTGGGGCTGTCCCCACACGAGAGGGGACAACGTCACCCACCCAGGGTGTGGGTGGGCTCGTCAGGTCCGGGCTAAGGTTGTTTTTGTCCCCTCCATCTGCTCGTACCGGACTCCCAGACTGGTCGAGCCGCTGCAAGCAGATCATGAAGCTCTGGAGGAAGGTCCCTGCCACGGACAAAGCCCCGTATTTGGTGAGTGCCGGGGGGTCAGCGGGGTGGGGGGGCCGGGGCGCCGGGGGCTGCGAGTCAGCTGGCTTCGTGTCTTTGTTAGCAAAAGGCCAAAGATAACCGGGCGGCTCATCGCATCAACAAGGTGCAGAAGGTACGTCAGGCGCGGGGAGGTGCCCGGCGGCCCCGGCCCAGCCCTGGGGGGACGTGGTGTGCCCACCCCAGCCCCGTGCCCGGCCCGCAGGGAGGGCAGGAGGGGGTCCCACAGCCCTGACGGGCCGGCTCTCTCCGCAGCAGGCCGAGAGCCAGATCAACAAGCAGACCAAAGGGGAGGGACTGCGCAAGCCGGAGAGGCCCTCGCTGCACCTGCGGATCCCGGTGCCGCCGGGGGCACAGCCCGTCTACATCAGCAGCCCCCCCGCCGCCGGAGAGGGCTTCCTGAAGCCCCCGGCGGGCACCGGAGCGGGGCCGGAGTCTCCCAGCGAGCTTTTCCTCAAGCTCCCGCCCCAGTCCCCCGCCCAAGTGCCTTCGCACGACCCCTACGGCGCCTACGCGCTGGAGCCCCGCTTCCCCTCGCCCCTGGGCCAGAGCCCCACGGCGGGCGCTGCCTTCCAGCCCTTCCCTGGCCAGTCCCAGCCCCTCACCGCCCCCCGCGCCCCCAGACTTCCACCCCACGCCCCCGGAACCCCCCGGCACCAGCCCGGCACCCCAGACCCTTTCCTGAAGCCCCGGTGCCCCTCCTTGGACAACCTCTCGATGCCGGGGAGCCCCGGGGCGCGGCCCCCCGAGGCCCTGCTCTCTCCCCTGCCTTTCGGGGAGCAGAAGAAGGGTCTGGAGGTGAAGAAGGAGGAAGGGGGGAGCCTGGAGGTCTGCTCGCCCGGCTACGCTTCTGCCATGGGCTACGGGGACTCCCCGGGCGGCCCCCACCTCTCGGCTGGGGAGCTGAAGGCGGCCGACGTCTTCAAAGCCCCCATGACCCCACGGGTCTCTCAGGTAGAGCCGCAGAGCCCGGGGCTGGGGCACCGGCCCCGACCCCACCCCTGGCCCCTCGCCCCTGGCCACCCCGATCTCTACCGCCAGTCCCCCTACCTAGACCCCTACTCACAGCCCCCACTGACGCCCCGGCTGCAGCCCCCCGAGGCCTGCTGCGCCCTCCCGCCCCGCTCCCTACCCTCTGAGCCCTTCTCCCGCGTCCCTGCCAGCCCCCAGTCCCAGTCCAGCTCCCAGTCCCCCTCACCCCCCGCCCGCTCTCCAATGAAGCCTTCTGCCAGTCCCCTGTCACCCCCCGCTTCCAGTCCCCAGATCCCTACTCCCAGCCGCCCTCCCGGCCCCAGTCCCGGGACCCCTTCACCCCCCTGCACAAGCCCCCCCGGCCGCAGATGCCGGACCCGGGTTTCAAGTCTGGTGGGGGTTTTGGGGGCGCCCCGGTGGGTGAGCCCCACGCCAAGGCACCGGCGGGGCCGCAGCCGCCCTTCGCTCGCTCCCCCGGCGCCAGCGTCTTCCCGGGCGGCCAGACCCCCATGCGCTTCACCTTCCCCCCGGCCGTCTCCGAGCCGCTCAAGGGCTCCCCGTCCCACCAGCCCCATGGGATCAACAGCCATTATGGCTCTGGGAAGCCCCAGAGCTCGGCCTACGCCTCATCCCCCGGCTTCCACCAGGCGGGCAGCCCCCTGGGCCCGGGCACGGCTGCCCCCGACACCTACAGCCTCTCGCCCCTGCGGCCCCCGTCGGTGCTGCCGCCGCAGCCCCCGGCCCCGCCTCAGCAGCAGGATCCTTCTGGAACCTTCCTGCCCCGCGCCACGCTGGGACCCACGGCCGACAAGAGGGAGGAGGCGGCCGTGGGGCTCTCGGCACCCCCGAACCGGGACCTGGCAGAGCTGCCTGGCGGCCAGGACGGGGCCCTCGGCACCATGAGCCAGTCGGAGCTGGAGAAGCAGCGGCAGGTGAGGGCTCGCTGGTGATCCCACTGTGTCTGTCCGGGTTTGGGAGGGAATGTGAGGGAGAAAATGGGACCTGTGGAGGCATTGATGGCCACTGAGGTCTTGCTGGTTTCACTCTGGGCTCTAACACTTGGTTCTCCCAGCGCCAGCGGCTCCGGGAGCTGCTCATCCGGCAGCAGATCCAGCGGAACAGCCTGCGCCAGGAAAAGGAGAGTGCAGCTGCTGCCGCCACCTCCTCACCCGCCGCCTGGACCCCCGAGGCCGCCGGGCAGGGCTTCGAGATGAGCCGGGGCATGGCCCCCTACCAGCCAGCACAGGTGGGAGAGCTGGGCCCCAGCACGGTCAGGGGGCTGAACCAGCTGATGGAGGAGTGACTCCATCTCGTTCTTTCTCCAGGACAAGGGGCTCCTCGGGACGTTGGCCACAGCGGCTGGCGCTGGGAAGCTGCCCGGCTCCGTCATGGTGCAGGCGGCGTTTCCCCAGGACGAGCGGCTCTCCCGGCCCCCACCGGCGGCCACTCCAGCCACGCTGGACATCAACGGGCGGTGGGTGCTCAGTGGCAGGGTGGTGGGGTCAGCACGGCAGGGTGGGAGTCTGCAGGGATCACCCTGGTGGGATGCATGTCCCCAGTTTGTGGGGTGGCTATGCATTTTTGGGTGCTGGGTGTGGTCCAAGGGGGGTGGGACTCGGTACATCGAGGCTGTGGCAATGCTGAGCTGGTGCTAACATCACGGTGTCTTCCAGGGCAACGGTGGGGCCTCCCCAGGCCTTCTACCCCCGTGGGGTCTTCCCGGCGCCATCCCCTCAGCAGCAGCAGCAGCAGCACCTCTGGCAGCAGCAGCAGCAACAGGCGGCCGTGGCAGCCCTGCGGCTCCCTGTGACCTCCCGCTTCGCCCCCCCGGCCACCGGGACCCCCATGGGCAGCCTGGGCACCCGCCTGCCCGCCCCCACCGAGGCTGTGCCCCCGCTGTCCACCACCCTGGGCGCTCCCTTCATCGAGCTGCGGCACAACGTGCAGAAGGGACCGGGGGGTCATGGGGTCCCCCTTCGCCCCCCAGGCACCCCGGCCTCGCTTCTTCCTGCCCGGGGAGGAGGGCACCCCCCAGGCCCTCTGCACCCCCGTCGTGCCCATGCAGGCGCTGCCGCCCCAGAAAGTTCCGCGCCGCTCCCGCCCGCGTCCCCGCAGGGAGCAGAGATGGGCAACAGCCACCAGCAGCCTCACGGCAAGGCGGCCCCCCCGCCACTGCCAGCCCCCACCCTGGAGCTGCAGCACGTGCCCCCCCGCCCGCTGTCCTCGGGCACTGCCCTCCGCCCCGAGGGTCCCAAGGATGGCCCCGCTCCAGACCCGGCGCCAGCCCCAGGGAAGAGCCACCTGAGCCTGGAGGGGGCACGGCTGCCCTGCGAGGTGCCCGTGGAGCCCGATTTGGACGACGACTTCGGCTCCCACAAGGACTTGGAAGATGACGACGATTTGGCCAACCTGAGCCTGGATCCGGACGTGGCCAAAGGGGACGATGACTTGGACAACCTGGACAGCCTGGAGACAGCAGACCCCCACCTCGACGACCTGCTGAACGGTGACGAGTTCGACCTGCTGGCCTACACCGACCCCGAGCTGGACACCGGGGACAAGAAGGACATCTTCAACGAGCACCTGCGCCTGGTCGAGTCGGCCAACGAGAAAGCCGAGCGTGAGGCCCAGCTTAAGACGGAGCCACCAGCACCCACCTTGAAGCTCCCCGACCCTGGGGACAGCAAAGATGTGACCCCATCTGTGGAGAACCAGGAGGTGCCCAAGGAAGGGCTGGTGCCCAGTGCGAGCTTGGGGCCCTCTGCCTGCCCCATGGGCACCGTGCTGGCCCCTGACCCAGCTTTCAAGGTGCAGGGTGCGGAGGCAAAGCCCGGCTCGCTGCCCACCGAGGTGAAGCCCAAGCTGGAGGATGGTTGCCTGAAGACCTCGCCCTGCCAGTTCACCGGCCCCGAGCGGCTCCCGGTGCCCGTCAAGTCAGAGGGGCTGCAGGGCACCGACAAGATCTCTGCCTCGCTGGGGCTGAGCCTCAAACCCAGCCAGAGCCTCCTGAGCCCCAGCGCCGGCCCTGCTCGTCTCGGCCTGACTCAGTTCCCCAGCAGCGGCCACGCCGGTGTCCCCGTGCCGGACAAGGACCCCTACGCTGCCCCCGGCCGTGGGCTGGCCCCTGCCCAGCTGGGCAGCCAGAGCAACCCCTTGCTGGAGAAGTTTGAGCTGGACAGCGGAGCGCTGGGGCTGGGCAGTGCCCGGCACTCGCCAGCGGATGACCTGGACAAGATGGAGAGCTCGCTGGTGGCCAGTGAGCTGCCTCTGCTCATCGAGGACCTGCTGGAGCACGAGAAGAAGGAGCTGCAGAAGAAGCAGCAGATGTCAGCCCACCTGCCCCGCGGCACCCCCCACCTCCCGGCCCCGGGGCACCCCGTGCTGCACACGGGGGCGGCTGGGCAGCCCCCCGAGGGGCAACCGCCCCGCCTGGGCGCCCCTCAGACCCCCTCCAGCTGGGGCTGGTGGCCCGGCCACCACTGATGCCGCCGCAGCCCCCCCGGCTCGGCGCACCCCAGCAGGGCCCGGCGCTGGCCCCCCACATGGGCATGGCCTCGGGACAGCCCCACGTGCTGGCGTCCCCCCATGGGGTACAGGTGGCCCTGGGGCAGCCGCAGCAGAGCCAGCAGCAGGTGCTGGTGCAGAAGCCTATGGCTGGGGTACAGCCCCCCACCCTGGGCCTGAAGCCCCCCCAGCTTGTCATGCAGCAGCAGTTGGCCAACAGCTTCTTCCCAGACACAGGTAGAGCCTGTGGGTGGTGATCTGGTGGGGCGTGGGGCTGTTTTGGGAGGGGGGCACAGGGCTGAGTGTGCTGTGACCTATTTCCCGGCAGACCTGGACAAGTTTGCGGCTGAGGACATCATGGACCCCATTGCCAAGGCCAAGATGGTGGCACTGAAGGGCATCAAGAAGGTGATGGCTCAGGGCAGCATTGGGGTGGCCCCAGGCATGAACAGGTAAGAGGCACAAAGGTCCATGGGGCACAGGCAGGGATGGATGGGGTGCCTTGGCTGCAGCTCACCTCCATCTCTGTTTTTCCCCCAAAGGCAACAAGTTTCCCTGCTGGCCCAGCGGCTCTCGGGGGGCCCAGCAGTCTCTGAGATGCAGAACCACTTGCTGGCAGGGAGCGGGCAGGTGAGTGGGGTGTCTGAGGTGGGGGAATACAGGGGCCCCTTAGGTCTGTCTGGCTTGGTGATCAGGACCCTGCCAGGCTGGAGCCGCTCTGGCCGGTGGGTTTCTGTCTCCCTGGGGAGGTGAGGGCTGTGGGGAGGGAACAGGGAGGCACATGTCCCCAACACTCCTCTCTCTGGCAGGAGCGAAGCGGCACAGACCCAACCCAGGCTCGCCCCAACCCACCCACCTTTGCACAGGGTGTCATCAGTGAGTACAGGGGGGTTGGAGTGGTGGGCTCACCCTGCCCCTGAGAGCTGGGTCCCTGCTGACCTGGGATCCCTGCTGATGAGCCCTCTCCCCATCCCACAGACGAGGCCGACCAGCGGCAGTACGAGGAGTGGCTGTTCCACACGCAGCAGCTGCTGCAGATGCAGCTGAAGGTGCTGGAGGAGCAGATCGGGGCTCACCGCAAGTCCCGCAAGGCGCTCTGTGCCAAGCAGCGCACAGCCAAGAAGGCCGGCAGGGAGTTCCCCGAGGCCGATGCCGAGAAGCTGAAGCTGGTGACGGAGCAGCAGAGCAAGATCCAGAAGCAGCTGGACCAGGTAGAACCCTGCATGTGGCTGGGAGCCTTGTCTGATGCAAATACGATATCCCTGGCACCCTGTGCCATCCCCAGTCCAAACGTGCAATTCCTGGCCACAGGTGCCATGCCATTCCTGGCACTAACTCCCTGCTATCCTGGGCACTAATGCCCCGCCGTTCCCGGCACTGATGCCCCGCTGTCCCCGGCAGGTGCGGAAGCAGCAGAAGGAACACACCAACCTCATGGCCGAGTACCGCAACAAGCAGCAGCAGCACCAGCACCAGGCCTCGGCCGTGATGGCCCTGAGCCCCTCGCAGAGCCCCCGCCTCATGTCCAAGCTCCCGGGGCAGCTCCTCTCGGCACACGGGGTGCAGCAGCCCGGGGGGGCCGTGGTGGGAGCGCAGGGCCTGGGGCAGCAGCCGGGGCAGCCGGGGGGCTGCGCCTGTCGCAGGGCGGCGTGTCCATGGCCGTGCAGCAGGGCCTGTCCTTCATGGGGCAGCAGGCCATGGGGAACACCCCGGGACCCGGCTCCTCCAGCGCCTTCTTCACCGGGAACCCCGCACTGCGCGGGCTGGCCGCCGACAGCCGCCTGATGCAGGAGCGGCAGCTCCAGAGGATGCAGCTGGCGCAGAAGCTGCAGCAGCAGAACATGCTGGGACAGGTGTCACTGCCGCAGCAGCAGCAGCAGCAGCCGGGCATGATGGGACAGAGCTCCATGCAGCAACCGGGTGTGATGGGACAGGTGTCGCTGCAGCAGCCAGGGGTGATGGGACAGGCGTCCATGCAGCAACAGGGTGTGATGGGACAGACCTCCATGCAGCAGCCAGGAGTGATGGGACAGGCGTCCATGCAGCAATCAGGTGTGATGGGACAGGCATCAATGCAGCAATCAGGTGTGATGGGACAGACGTCACTGCAGCAATCAGGTGTCATGGCACAAGCGTCGATGCAGCAACAGAGCGTGATGGGCCAAGCTTCCATGCAGCAGCCTGGTGTGATGGGACAAGCATCGCTGCAACAGCCCGGTGTGATGGGACAGGCATCCATGCAGCAACAGGGTGTGATGGCCCAGGCAGCCATGCAGCAGCCAGGTGTGATGGCACAGACGGCGATGCAGCAACAGGGCATGATGGGTCAGGCGTCCATGCAGCAGCCTGGTGTGATGGGACAGAGCTCGATGCAGCCCCAGAGCATCATGGCCCAGACGTCCATGCAGCAGCCAGGCGTTATGGGACAAGCTTCAATGCAACAGGCAGGTGTGATGGCGCAGACGTCGATGCAGCAGCCAGGCATGATGGGCCAGGCGTCCATGCAGCAGCCGGGGGTGCTGGGCCAGGCCCCGATGCAGCCGACGGCCATGGCGGGGCAGCCCGGCCTGCTGGGGCAGCAGCAGCAGCCCCCGACCCCCCAGCCCGGCGCGGGGCTCAGCCCATGCTGCCGAAGGCGGGGGGGCTGCTGGGCAGCCAGCAGAGCCTGCTGGTGCAGCAGCTCTCACCCCAGCAGCAGCCGGGCGTGCTGGGCCACACGCCAGCACCGGGGCTGCAGCACCAGCCCGTGCTGGGCCACCCCCCGCCCCAGCGCCAGGTGCTCCTGGCCCCCCACCAGCAGCGGGTGCTGGGCTCGCCCCAGCTGGCACCGCAGACTCCGGGGATGCTGAGCCACCGGCTCGTGCTGTCCCAGCAGCTGGGACAGTCGCGGGCACTGCTGACCCCGCAGCAGCAGCAGCAGCAGCAGAACTCAGCGGCCACCCAGCCAGGCCTCCTGGGGCTGGGCCAGGGGCAGCCCTCGATCCAGCACTTTCCGCAGCACGGGGCGGGGGGCCAGGCCCCCTCTGTGCTGCACCTGAGTCAGGGAATGCAGCCGGCCCCGGCGGTCCTGGCTGCCAAGGACCAGCCCACGGGGGTGGATGGCAGCGCCCTGCCCGCCGAGGGCGGCGAGAGCGGGGGGCAGCTGCACGGGGAGCAGCAGGGACCCCTCAACCCCCAAGGGCTGGGGGGCCCAGAGGCTGTGGCCCCCAAGCACCAGGCTGAGCTGGGTCAGGGCCAGCAGCTCCTCTTGACCTCCCCACAGCCGGGAATGCTGCGGGCAGCCCCTGGGCAACAGGGTACCCTGCTCGCCCCGCCACTGCAGAGCCCCGGGGCCGCCCACCCCGAGCTGTCCCAGCAGCACGGGGACACGGCTGGGGTGGCGGAGCCGCCACTGGGCTGCGGGACGGGCCCGGCACAGGGCATGGTGCCAGCACCACGGCCCCCGGAGCAACCGGGCAAGGGGGCGGCAGGGGCCCTGCAGGGGCAGCCCCAGCAGCCCCCACGGCTCCAGAGCCCCGGGCAGCACAAAACAGGGCCGGCACCGGGCACAGCCACGCTCCCCCCGGGGCTCCTGGGGCAGGTGCCGGGGCCAGTGATGGGCCAGATCCGGGCGCAGCTCCAGGGTGTCCTGGCCAAGAACCCGCAGCTGCGGCACCTGACGCCGCAGCAGCAGCAGCAGCTCCAGGCCCTCCTGGTGCAGCGGCACCAGCAGAGCCTCCTGCAGCAGAGCCAGGCGCTCCGGACCCCCGGCCCCTTCCCCGGGCAGGCCCCGGACTACGGCTCGCCAGCTGCCCGCCAGCCCCCTCGCCCCATGGGGTCCCTCTTCCAGCCCCGGCCGGGCACCCCAGCAGAGGCACAGACCGGCTTTGCCGCGGAGCCGGGGCGGGCACTGCCAGGGCAGCCCCCCCAGCAGCCCCTGGCAGAGCTGGTGCAGGCAGCCCTGGCTGCCCGTGGCCCCCAGCCCGGCCTTGTCCGCCTCCCCACTCCACCAGCCCCCTCGCCCCTGGGCTGTGCCCCCCAGCACCTGGTCAGCCCCGAGCAGAGCCCCCAAGAGCCAAAGAAGACGTCACCGGGGGTCCCGGCCTCGACCCCCAGCCCCGCGGTGCCCACAGAGCTAGGGCCTGACGCCCACGCCGAGCGCTGCCCTCCCCGACCCAGCACATGGCCCCTGGGACCCCGAGGCACCCGGGGTGGACCCAGCCGACCCCAGCGAGATCCACATCAATGGGGCAGTGCCGGAGGGGGCCCCCGCGGCAGGCGAAGGCTCCCAGGTGTTGGTGAAGCAGGAGCCGAAGGAGGAGGCGGCGGCAGCGCCACAGTGTGAGCTGGACGGAGATGAGACGGCAAAACCGGAGGCCAACGGGGACCCTGGGGCCAGCCAAGCCAACAACCTGCTGGCCCCGGGCGGGCGCTCCGAGGCTGGGCACCTGCTGCTGCAGAAGCTGCTGCGGGCCAAGAACGTGCAGCTCTCAGCACAGAGCCCGGGCGAGCTCAACGGGCACACGGAGAGCCGGAGTGCCGGGACGGAGCCACGGCCACAGCCGCTGCTGCTGGGCCGGGAGGTGAGTGGGGCGGGCCAGGTTGGGGGTGATAGGCATGGGGCTGTGCCTGCACGGCTCATACACCCACCCCTCTCCCTCCCCAGGACCCCTCCATCGCCAGGAAGCCGGCGCCCACCAAGCCCAAGCGGGTGCAGAAAGGCAACGAGCGGATCCCGGCGTCCCGCAAGAAGCTGCGGAAGGACGAGGGGCTGCGTCCCGGCGAGGCCCTCATGAGACAGCTGAAACAGGTACGGCCGCGGGCTGGGGGATGGTGGGGGCTGCCTTTCTGCCCCTGTGCCCCCCTCACCACTCTGCCCCCAGGAGCTGTCGCTGCTGCCGCTGACAGAGCCGACCATCACAGCCAACTTCAGCCTCTTCGCGCCCTTCGGCAGCAGCCCCATCAACGGCAAGAGCCAACTGCGGGGCGCCTTCGGCAGCGCTGTGCTCGACAGCGTCCCCGACTACTACTCCCAGCTGCTCACCAAGGTGAGGGAAGGGGTTCTTCACCTGTTGTCCCCTCAATCCGGGGGTCCTGGACCACCCCACCGTGCTCACCCTGCTGTCTCCCCGCAGAACAACCTCAGCAACCCGCCCACGCCACCCTCCTCGCTGCCCCCCACGCCCCCTCCCTCCGTGCAGCAGAAGATGGTGAACGGTGTCACAGCCCCCGAGGAACTGGGTGAGCAGCCCAAGGACACTGACCCAGCCCGGGAGCCCCACGGCCAGAAAGGTAAGCCTGGCCGGCCCAGGGGTGGCACAGAGTCCCTGCCACCACCTGTCACCCCCCTGTGACACCCGTCCCTTCCGTGCAGACACACCGGCCATGGAGGTGAAGAGCCTGGACCTGCTGGCAGCTCTGCCCACCCCTCCCCACAACCAGACCGAGGACGTCAGGTGAGACCCTGGCCATGGTGACCTCCCATGAGTGACACCAGCCCCCTGGGGGTGACACCAGCCCCTGTGGCCCCTGACACCTCCTTCCCTTCAGGATGGAGAGCGACGACGAGAGCGACTCCCCCGACAGCATCGTCCCTGCCTCGTCCCCCGAGAGCGTCCTGGGCGAGGAGCTGCTCCGGTTCCCGCTGCTCAGCGAGGCCAAGCCAGAGCTGGAGGAGCGTGTGCTGTCCCCCATCATCCCCATCATCCCCCGGGCCAGTATCCCAGGTGGGATGGGCTGGGGAGGGTGCATGGACCAGGGCAGGAGTGCTCTGTGGTCCATATGGACCGAGCAGGAGGGGTTCAGTGGGAGGTACAGTGCAGGGAAGGGGTCTGGAGAACATGTGTTGGGTAGGAAGGGATATGGGTGGGGCAGGAGGGGATTTCTGGGACTTTGGGGAGCAGGGGAAGGGTCCTTGGGCTGTGTGGGAAATGGGTCTGGGGGGTGATGGATCTCCTGCAGTGTTCTTGCAGGGGTCTGGGGCAGCTGGGTGGGCTCACAGGTGGCTTTGGTGGGTCTGGGTCTGTGCAGCTCTGACCCCTGCCTGTCCCCACACCAGTGTTCCCTGACACGAAACCCTACGAGGCCGTGGAGCCCTTTGGGGCCCCCCCAGGGAAGGTGGGGGCAGCAGGCCCAGGAGCCCCGTGGGAGAAGGGCAAGAGCAGCGAGGTTTCTGTCATGCTGACAGTGTCTGCAGCGGCCGCCAAGGTGAGCGAGGGGATGGGGGGATGTGAGACCCTCCGGGGTCCCAGCGGTGACCTCACATGGTGGCATCTGGGGCACCCTGGACCCATCCCATCCCCCTCTATCCCAGAACCTCAACGGGGTGATGGTGGCCATGGCTGAGCTGCTGAGCGTGAAGATCCCCAGCTCCTACGAGGTGCTGTTCCCCGACGGCCCCGTGCGAGCAGCCGTGGTCGAGGCCAAGAAGGTGGAGGCCGATATGGCTGGTGAGTGTCCTCCTTGTCCTCAAGGGCTCCCCGCAGCCCCAGGCTGGGACCCACCCGTGATGGGCCGTGCCTCCCTCTTCCAGGGATACTCGGAGGGAAGGAGAAGGCGCTGGCTGGGAAGGTGCCGGACAGCAGCTCCGAGTGGCTGAAGCAGTTCGACGCGGTGCTGCCCGGCTACAGCCTCAAGGGCGAGCTGGACCTCCTGACACTGCTCAGACAGGTCAGTGGCTGTGGGGGTCCGCTGGGACACTGAGGGGTACCTGTGGGGCCATGACTATGTTGGGATGGAGGAATGGGGGGGAACTCTTTGGAACCAGGTGTGACCATGTAGAAGTGTATGGTGCTCCCTGTAGGTCCCCCCGTGATCGCAGGGGGTTTCCTGGGGGGCTGGGTCTCCCCATGGAGAGGTGCTGAGTCTTCCAGGAAGGGGTGGAGGTGGTCCTTGCAGGGTTGGGAGCATGTGGGGTGCTCTGGGGTCCCTGCAGGTCCAAGGACCCCTTCCTGCGACCCTCTGACCCGTGACCCCCTCCCCGTTCCACAGGAGAGCCCCGCGCCCGAGAAGACCCTTCACCACTGCTACGTCAACAACGTGTCCAACCTGGATGTGCGGCAGCTCTCCGTCATGCCCCAGGAGCCCTCGCCCCCGCTGTCCCCCTCCGTCCCCTCCCCGTCCAGCCCCGCTGAGCCCACCAGGGTCCCCGACCCCGAGGTGGCCCATGAGGCTGCCCCGGCCCTGCCGTCGCCGCTGCTGCCGGCCCCCTCCCCGGCCCCCCAGGAGGAAGGGGCCGCAGCCCCCCACTCGCCGCCCCGTTTCAAGCCGCGCTCGCGGCCGCCCGAGGACGGGGACGAGGCGCGGCCGCGGCTGAAGAAGTGGAAGGGGGTGCGCTGGAAACGGCTGCGCTTCCTCGTCACCATCCAGAAAGGGGGGGCCAAGCGCGACGGCGACAAGGAGATCGCCGAGTTCATCGACAAGCTGGGCACCACCCTGCGCCCCGAGAAGGTGCCGCGGGACCTGCGCAAGTGCTGCTTCTGCCACGAGGAGGGCGACGGGGCCACGGACGGGCCGGCCCGCCTGCTCAACCTCGACCTCGACCTCTGGGTCCACCTGAACTGCGCCCTGTGGTCCACGGAGGTGTACGAGACGCAGGGCGGGGCCCTGATCAACGTGGAGGTGGCCCTGCACCGCGGGCTGCTCACCAAGTGCTCCCTGTGCCAGAAAACCGGCGCCACCAACAGCTGCAACCGCATCCGCTGCCCCAGCGTGTACCACTTCGCCTGCGCCATCCGCGCCAAGTGCATGTTCTTCAAGGACAAGACCATGCTGTGCCCCCTGCACAAGCTGAAGGGGCCCTGCGAGCAGGAGCTCAGCAGCTTCACCGTGTTCCGCCGCGTGTACATCGAGCGGGACGAGGTGAAGCAGATCGCCAGCATCATCCAGCGCGGGGAGCGGCTCCACATGTTCCGCGTGGGCGGGCTGGTCTTCCACGCCATCGGGCAGCTGCTGCCCCACCAGATGGCCGATTTCCACAGCGTCACCGCGCTCTACCCTGTGGGCTACGAGGCCACGCGCATCTACTGGAGCCTGCGGACCAACAACCGCCGCTGCTGCTACCGCTGCACCATCTGCGAGAACAACGGGCGCCCCGAGTTCGTCGTGCAGGTCATCGAGCAGGGCCTGGAGGATCTCGTCTTCTCCGACTCCTCGCCACAGGGTGAGGAGTTGGGAGGTGCCGGTGCTGGACTAATGCTGGTGGTATCTGGTGCCTGTCCCAGTGGCTGAGCCACACCAGAATGCAGCAGAGGATGGGGTGATGGGAGGTGACTCGAGCTGGGGGGGTCCCCAGTGGGTCCCCATCTCCAACCCCTGGCACTCAGTGTTCTAGTCGAGTTGATGAGGTGGTGATTGGTCAAAGGTTGGGCTCAGTGACCTCGGAGGTCTTTTCCAACCCAATTAATGCTGGCATTCTGTGGTTCTCCCTTCCCTCGGCAGCCGTCTGGAACCGGATCATCGAGCCGGTGGCGATGATGAGGAAGGAGGCTGACATGCTGCGGCTCTTCCCCGAGTACCTGAAGGGCGAGGAGCTCTTCGGCCTCACGGTGCACGCGGTGCTGCGCATCGCCGAGTCGGTAGGTCTGGGGGAGGACGGGGGTCTGGGGGTCAGCCCTGCTGGGGAAGGGTCTGGTGGCTGCCCTGGTGCTGCCACTCAAGCCCCTGCCCCTCTGTGTGCCCTCGTCAGCTGCCGGGTGTCGAGAGCTGCCAGAACTACCTGTTCCGCTACGGGCGCCATCCCCTGATGGAGCTGCCGCTGATGATCAACCCCACCGGCTGCGCCCGCTCCGAGCCCAAGATCCTCACCCATTACAAGAGGTAAGCAGGGCTGGGATCCACCAGGAGAACCAGGATCTCCTAACAGAGCTGGGATCCACCAGCAGAGCCAGGACCCCCTAACAGAGTTGGGATCCCCCAGCAGAGCCGGGATCCCCCAGCAGAGCCAGGATCCTTGGGGATCCCTCTGCTCTGACCCCTCTCATCCCACCCCCCATTGGCAGGCCCCACACCCTGAACAGCACAAGCATGTCCAAGGCCTACCAGAGCACGTTCACGGGCGAGACCAACACGCCCTACAGCAAACAGTTCGTGCACTCCAAGTCCTCCCAGTACCGGCGCCTGAAGACGGAGTGGAAGAACAACGTGTACCTGGCACGGTCCCGCATCCAGGGGCTGGGGCTCTACGCGGCCAAGGACATCGAGAAGCACACGATGGTCATCGAGTACATCGGCACCATCATCCGCAACGAGGTGGCCAACCGGCGGGAGAAGATCTATGAGGAGCAGGTGGGGCTCTGGTGGGACGTGGGGGGCACTTGGGGGGGGGCACATTGAAGGCTCTGGTGGGGATGTAGGGGGACCTGGGTGGGATGTTGAGGGCTCAGGTGGGATGTGGAGGGGCTCAGGTGGGATGTGGGGACCTCGGTGCACCCCCTGACACCCTCTTGTCCCCCACGGCAGAACCGTGGCATCTACATGTTCCGCATCAACAACGAGCACGTCATTGACGCCACACTGACGGGGGGCCCGGCCAGGTGAGCACGGGGGGGCTTCGGGGTGGTGGGACCCCCGCCCCGGAGGGAGTTGTGTTGTCCATTTGTCCTGCCCCTGGGTCAGTTCTAACCTTCCACCTTCTCCAGGTACATCAACCACTCGTGTGCCCCGAACTGTGTGGCCGAAGTCGTGACCTTCGACAAGGAGGACAAGATCATCATCATCTCCAGCCGGCGCATCCCCAAGGGGGAGGAGGTCAGTGGGGGGCTGAGAGAGGCTGGGGGTCGGCAGAGGGGGCCAGGAAGAGGGGCTGGAGGTGGCAGGACTGAGCTCTGAGCCATAGGTGACTCCCCACTATCCCCTTTCAGCTCACCTACGACTACCAGTTCGACTTCGAGGACGATCAGCACAAGATCCCCTGCCACTGTGGAGCCTGGAATTGCAGGAAGTGGATGAACTAGCTGGGAAAAACGGGACTGGGGGCCGCCATCCCCGCCTGGGAGACCTCGCCGAGCCCCTCCCTGGGGCCACGGGAGGTGCCAGGGGCGGCCGGGCATGGAGGGAGGAGCGGCCGCGGCGCCGCCGGCCCTGCCCGGGCGGGACAGACGGACGGACGAACTGGCAACTCAGGGTTTTCTTTGCTTCGTCCTGCGAGGAAAAAAACAAACAAACAAACAAGCAAATGGAGTGGGGGGCTCGGAAACCCCCCCTTCAGCACCTCCCCCCCGCCAGCCTCCCTCGTGGGGGAGCCACGGGGGAGCAGCGCCGGGCCCAGCGCGCGGAGCCGGCCCGGATATAACGATTATTTTATTCTATTTTATTTTATTTTGTTTTGTTTTCTTTTTTTGTTTTTGTTTTTTTGTTTTGGTTTTTTGTTTTTGTTTTGTTTTTTTTTTTTAGAAACTAATAATATTTGCTCGCTAATTACCAAGGTAACACAGACTCCTTGAGCTCGACAATCCGGGCTCTGCCCTGCCCCTGCCAGGGCGGCCAGAGCTCGCTCGGTTCCTTTTGATCTCTTTTTGTTTGTGCGTGTGGACGAGACCCCGGAGCGGCGGCGGGATGAGGCCAAGACCCCGACAGACACAAGGAGCTTCTGCACCCAAACCTACCTCATTTTAAGTGTTAGATTTGTTTCTTTTATTTGTTGTTGTTTTTAAATGTGAGCCCCTCCCTCTTCCCCTTCTTCCCCCCCTCTCCGCTTCCCACCACGACCACCCCAACCCGGCCCCCCCTGCCCCGGGGGGGTCTTTCCCTCTCTCCCTCGGGCTCTCCCCATCCTCCTCCTCAGATGTGGCTGCAGGAGGCCCCTCGCCGGGACCCCTTGGAGGGGGGGGCACGGGGACACCCCCTCCTCGTTGCCTTCCCCCTTCCCTGGGAGGTCCCAGCCGTGGAGGTGCCAAGGTGTGAGGTGGGGATGGGGGGGCTCCCCCAGCTCTGGGGTGGGGTCTGAGGGGCTGGGTGAGGGCCCCCCCTTCTCGCACGTGGCCCTCGTGGCTGGGGGGGCAGGAGGGGCGGGGCGGGAGCCCCCCCTGCTCGCCCAGAGCCCCCTCACGGCCGGAGCTGCACGTGGGCGCCGTGGGCACAGGGGTGGAAGGTTATTTATCTATTTATACCTTATATTGTATATACTAGACGGGGGGCTCTTTGTGCTCTGCTGGGCTGAGATTTGGGGTGCAGGGGCAAAAGGGGGGGGTTTTTTTAAACCCAATTCTCCGAGGAGTGCGTGCGTGTGTGTGGGGAGGGGGTCGGTCTGGAACCTCCTGCCAGGCAGGGGCGGCCTCGGAGAGCGAAGCAGCAAGAGGGCATTACACCCCCGGCCCCCCCCTGCGCCGGCTGCGGCCCCCAGGGTCCCCACCTGCCCCCGACCCGGGGAGGACCCCGGGGGGCGCCGGGATCTCTTAACGCACAAACACGGCGCGGGGTGGGGGGGACCCTCCCGCTCCTGAGGGAGGAGGGGGGGTCTGACCCTCCTCGGGGTGCAGGGAGGGGCTGACGGGGTGGTGCCCCTCCCCACTTCTCCCCCACCCCCGGCGCAGGAGTGGGCCGGGGCTGATCTTTAAAAAAGCTGCTTCCGCAACTCATCAAAGCTGCAAAAAAAAAGAAAAAATACAAAAAAAAAAAAAAAAAAGGAAAAAAAAAAAGATTTAAGGTAAAAATGTTTAAAAAAAAAAAAAAAAATTATTAAAAAAGAAAAAAAAAACCAACAAAACAAAACCCACAAAAATAAACCCAGACAAAAAAAAAAAAAAAAAAAGCGCGAGTGGGGGGGGGATGAGAAAGTTTTAACAGAAAAATATACGAGAAATTTAACTTTCAGAGCTGTACATAGGCCGGGGCGTGTAGAAAATCCCGTTTTTACCAATACCGGAACCACTGGATGTTATTTTAAATAAAGCGCGTGAGAAGCCGAGGCCGCCTCGTTCCTCCCGGGGGTTGGGGAGGGGCTGTAGGTGGGGGGGGGACACAGCCGGGGGACAGCCCTGACAGCGGGGACAGGTGAGTCCTGTCTGTGTGTCCCCCTCATCCCCCCCGTGTCCCCCTGCCCTGCTGTCTCAGGGTGGTCCCTGCCCCACATCGGGGTCCTCACCATGTGTCCCCCCCACGGCCACGGGGCCCCCAGTCAGTGACACCCCCTCCCCGGGGGACCTTGAGGTGTCCCTGCCCCCCTGGGGACCCCCTCCCATGGAGGATTCCCACGTGTGTCCCACCATGTCCTCAAGCCCCCCGGGGGACCCCCACACGTGTCCGTGTCCCGGCGGGAGGGGAAATTCCCAGTCCCAAAATTGAACAGGGACGAAGATCCCAAACTGGCTGTTCGGGGCAGGCGGAAGAAGGGCAAGAAGCCGGGCGGAAGAAGGGCATGAAAGCCGGGCGGAAGAAGGGCAAGAAGCCGGGCGGAAGAAGGGCACGAAGCCGGGCGGAAAGGGGGGCAGCGGCGCCGCGGGACGGAGCGGGGGCCATGGAGGTTGGGAGGGGACAGCGGGGACCGGGAGGGGGACACGGGGAGGGACGCGGGGCAACCGGCACTGAGGGCCGCGGCCCGGCCTGACCCGCTCCGTGTCTGTCCCCAGGATCCCGCCCCCGGCCCCGGCCCGGCCGCCGAGAGCCCGGCGGAGCTGAGCCCCCCGGGGCTGGAAGGTGATTCCAGGCGGGTCTGGGGGGCTCCCGGCGGGCGGGGAGGGTCCGGCAGGGGAGGTGCCACGTGGGTTTGGGTGTCCCCAAAGTATGAAGAATCCAGGGGGGATTTCCATTTCCTGGGGTTTGGGGGACCGGGGGTGGGAGGGTCCTGAGGTTGGGGGTGTCTGAGGTTTGGATTTGGGGTGCCCCCGGATTTGGGGTATCTCGGGGTCAGGATTTAGGGTATCCCCAGGATTTGGGGTGGCCCAGGGTTTGGGGTTCCCCCTGACGCTGCCCCCCCCCAGGGGACGCCCACCGTGGTGCCTACACGGCCTTCATGAAATCCCACCGATGCTACGACCTGATCCCCACCAGCTCCAAACTGGTCGTCTTCGACACGTCCCTGCAGGTGTGCTGGGGCCAGGGGGAGAGGGGGGTTTTGGGGCCAGGGTGGGGGGCACTTCTGGGGCTCCCTGACGGCCGTGCCCCCAGGTGAAGAAGGCGTTCTTCGCCCTGGTCACCAACGGCGTCCGGGCGGCCCCGCTCTGGGACAGCAAGAAGCAAAGTTTCGTGGGTGAGCCGGGGGGGCACAGGGGGCTCTCAGGGGGGCTGCAGGGACCCCCCCTCACCCTCCCTGTCCCCCAGGAATGCTGACCATCACCGACTTCATCAACATCCTGCACCGCTACTACAAGTCGCCCATGGTGAGCGCCGGGGGTCTGTGAGGGGGTGAAGGGGGGTCTGGCTCTGCCCACCCCCACCTGTGGCTGTAAATGATCCTGGTTTCTCCTCTTCCCATCCCCCAGGTGCAGATCTACGAGCTGGAGGAGCACAAAATAGAGACGTGGAGAGGTGAGGGGGGGTCTCTGCCGGCCGCCTCCCCCCGCCCTCCCTGGTGCACCCGGAGCCCCTGGCACCACCCCCACCCCTGTCAGCCCCCTCAGCCCCCCTCTCCCCGCAGAGGTTTATCTGCAGGACTCCTTCAAGCCCCTGGTCTGCATCTCCCCCAATGCCAGGTACCCTCTGGGGGACAGGGTGGGGGCACGGCTTGGGGGCCTCCCTGGGCACCCCCCAAATCCCCCCCTCCGCTCCCTCCCGCAGCCTCTTCGACGCCGTGTCCTCCCTGATCCGCAACAAGATCCACCGCCTGCCCGTCATCGACCCCGACTCGGGGAACACCCTCTACATCCTCACCCACAAACGCATCCTCAAGTTCCTCAAGCTCTTTGTAAGTCCTGTCGCACGGTGATGGTGGGGGCCACCCTGGGACCCCCAGCCCGGGCTGTGCCGGGTCCCACCAGCTCTGGGCACAGGGTGGGCACAGCTCCGTTGCCTCCCCACACGCTGTGGGTGCTGGGGGACCCCCAGGACACCGCACAGACCCTCTGCACCGCCCCTGCCCGGGGGTCCTACATCCCCTGCTCTGTGCTTGCACCCTCTCAGCCCTGTGCTGAGCCCTGTGCCCCCCTCGCTGCCCCCGCAGATCGCAGAGGTGCCCAAGCCCGAGTTCATGGCGCGGACGCTGGGGGAGCTGCAGATCGGCACCTACAGCAACATCGCCGTGGTGGGCACGGGCACCCCCATCTACGTGGCCCTGGGCATCTTCGTGCAGCACCGCGTCTCTGCGCTGCCCGTGGTGGATGACTCGGGTAAGGACGGGCTGTCCCAACCCTGGCTGTCCCCAGGTCACCTCCGGGGGGGGCTGTGTCCCCTCTGGAGTGCCCGGCAGCGCCGCTGAGCCGCTCCCCTCCTTCCCCAGGGCGGGTGGTGGACATCTACTCCAAATTCGATGTCATTGTGAGTACTGGGAGGGGCAGTGCCTGGGCTGGGGTGGGGAAGGGGGGATGCTGGGCAGGGGTGGCGGTCCCCAAGGTCCCAGCTGTGTCCCCAACACCTGTCCCTGCCCCAGAACCTGGCGGCTGAGAAGACCTACAACAACCTGGACGTGACGGTGACGCGGGCGCTGCAGCACCGCTCCCACTACTTCGAGGGCGTCCTCAAGTGTTACAAGCACGAGACGCTGGAAACCATCATCAACCGCCTGGTGGAGGCCGAGGTAACCGTGCCTGGGGTGCCGGGCTGGGGCCTGGGGGGGTCCCCGCTCCCCCTCAGCCCCTCCCTGTGTCCCCCCTCCCCAGGTTCACCGGCTGGTGGTGGTGGATGAGAGCGACGTGGTCAAAGGGATCGTCTCCCTCTCAGACATCCTGCAAGCCCTGGTCCTCCCACAGGGCCCCTGAGGCGGTGGGGGGGGTGGGATTAATTCCCCCCCTTGAGCCCCCCACTCTGCTCTCCTGCCACACTGTGCCCCCCCGGGCTGGCGGAGACACCCGGGGCGGGACCCCACTCACCAGCAGCATCCAGCAATAACCCCCCGGCCCTGGGGCAGCCCCCGCTGCCCTTCCCTGGGTGGGGGGAGCCCGTGGCCCCCCCTGCGCCCCAAGGCCGTGCGAAGTGCTGGGGGCAGCCCCCGACCCCCTTGGGGTCACCCCACCTCCATGCCAGGGCTGTTCCCAGTGCGGACCCTCCTCCCCATCACCCTGGCCCCCCCCCGCAGTGGGTTTGGTGAAACCCACTCAGCTCTATCCGGCCCAGGGAACTCCCCCACACAGCTCCAGGGGTCCCCTCTGGGCCCCCCCAGGTCCCTCGGCCGCACCCACCACCGCTTTGTGTGTGGAGAGAACCCACAAATAAACACAGACCTGGCACCACCCCGGCTCGGTGCGGGGCACGGGGGGCACCAGCGAGGGAGGGGGTACCCGGGGAGGGGCAACGGCCCCCCTGCGAGCCAGGGGGAATCTGCTGAGCTCACCCAGCCCCTAAATCCCTGTTTGTTCCGCCTGTGGCTTTTCTAAAAGGCCAGGATTGGGGATGGGACAGGGACAGGGACCTGGCGGGACATGGGGACCCTCCGGTGGGCACCGCGGTGAGCGGGGGTTGTCGGGCAGAGGCTGGGGGAGGCCGGAGCGAGGGGCTGCATGTCGGGGTCCCTGTGGGGGGCTGGGGGGGTCTCGGGCAGGCAGGAGGCCGAGGTTTGCTGCCGGTGCCCACGGGGGAGGCGCAAGGCCCAGCCGTGCTGAGCGTGGCACATTCCTGGCCGGGGGGGAGAGGCCGGGCTGGGGACCCCGTCCTGGCCAGTGCCGGGGTCTGGCAGAGGCTGCGGAGCGAGGTGAGCGCCGGGCAGGTACCGGGGGCTCTGGGGGGGGCCCGGGGAGGGCCGTGCCGGTTGCCATGCCGCCGCCGGAGGGTTGCTAAGCTCCGCTCGGAGCCCGCGTGGGCTGCAGCGCTCGGTGCCAAACCCGCCATCGCCTGCTTGTCGCAGGGGGGGAAGGGATCCCGAGGGGGGGGACACACACACACACATACACGGCGACAAGACACCCCCGGGACGGCCGGTGGGGTCCCCGCGGTGTGCAGGGCTGCCGGCCCCCCGGGGGGCTCCGTGCCCCGCGGCGGCACCGGGTGGGACACGGGGGTCCCCGGGGGCGCACGTGCGGCCGTGGGCGTGCGCGGGCGGGCGCGGGGCTCTGCCGAGGCTCCGCCGAGCCCCCCCGCGTGTGGACCCCCCTCCCGACCGGGGCCATGCTGGGGGGTCCGGAGCGGGGCGCGGGGCGCCTGCGGATCTGCGAGCGGACCAAGCTGGTGCTGGTGGAGATCGACACGGTGGCGTGTTGCAGCTCGGCCGCCGGCATGGCCGCGGGGTGCCGGCCGGAGCCCCCCTGGACCTACCGCCGCATCGCCGGGGAGTACGCGTGAGTGGGGACGGAGGGGTGGGGGGTCCGGCCCGCGCCCCCCACCCTCGCTCCCCTCACCCCCCGTCTCTGTCTTGCAGGTACCTGGAGAAGCGCCGTGGCCGAGCTGGCCCCCCTGGCCCCCGCGCCCCCAATCCCTCCCGACGCCTGCAGGACTTCGCCCCCGGCCCCGGGTGCCCCCACCCCTGCCCCGGCGACAACCCGAGGGGACGGGGGGCAGCGGCCCCTGGGGGGGGAATCCACCGCCCACACCCCGGCCCCCGGTGCCGGCGGGCAGGTTGTGCCCCCACCTACGAGGTGCACATGCAGCGGGTGCAGGCGGCCCATGCCCGCCGGGGGCCTCCCTACATCTCCCCCCCTGCCTACGACGCTCCCCACCGCACCCTGCAGCTCCGGCCCCCCCGGGGACCCCGCAGCCCCCCAGTGGCACCCCGGGCCCGGGGGGCTTTGCCAGGGGGCTGGAGCCACACGCTGCCCCGGGCGGCCACCGAGGCCAAGCACCGGCGGCCTCGCGGGACGCAGCCGCCCCCGGGGAGTGCCGGCACCCCCCGGCACTGCCAGACGCTGCCGCGGGCGGCGGCCGGCCGGGAGCGGATGCTGGGGCATGGAGAGGGCGGCGGGGGTCGGGGGCACGTCCTCATCGATGCCACCCGCGTGGTGGTCCGGGCGCAGTACGTGCCCCCCCCGCAGCGCCAGCAGGTCCGCTATGCTGGGGGGTCCCCGGGGCCCACCAGCCCTCCCCGCAGCCCTCCTGCGCCCCCCGGGGCTCTCACCCCCCCGGCAGAGCCCTCGCCCCCCCGGGAGCCTTCAGGGAGCCCCCGCAGTCCGTGGCGGAGCCCGGGGGGCTGTGGGGGTCCCCGTGGGCGGCCCCCCCCGCGGCGGCCGGTGCTGTACGCCCAGGCCCTGCGGGAGGCCGTGTCCCGCATCCGCCGCCACACCGCGCCCGACTCCGACTCGGAGGCCGAGGGGAGCGTGGGGGGGTCCCGGCGGCGGCTCTGCCGAGACCCTCGTGCCTACAGCAGCAGCAGCAGCAGCCTGGAGAGCACCGGGGCCCCCCCTGGCCCCGCCAGCCCCACCCGAGCCTGAGGGGCGGGGCTTGGTAGGGTGTGGCACCTCGAGGGCGGGGTTTGGCTGGGTGTGTCCATCGGAGGTGTGGCTTGGCAGGGTGTGGTCCTGGGGGCGGGGCTCAGGGCTGGAGCTCCCGCGAGCTGACCCCAATAAAGGGTCCCCATGTGGCGCCTCAGCCCCTGTGTGTGTGTGGTTGCGGGGGGCCCATGACCCTCCTCAAGGCCCTGCACCCCCCACCCACCCCAGCAAGGACCGGTGTCTCTGGAGACCCCCTCACGAGGCCCCAGGTGTCCAAACGCCCCCGTCACGGTTCTGGGGTCAGCCAGAGGCCCCGGGCATCCCGCTGGGCACCTCAGCGTGTCACAACACGGGTGGGACGTGCCAACACCCCCCCCCGTGTCCCCCATAATGAGTAGGTGAGTGCAGCAGGTCTGGCCCTCGGCCACTGGCCCCACGTCACGGCCGGGGGGGGACCCCGAGTGACTCACCGGGGGGTGCCGTCCCCCCCCCCCCGAGCAGCCGCCACCTCTTAGTCACACTGCTGGGGGGGAGGATCCCCCCGGCCCCAGGAAACCGCACAAATATCGTGTCCAATTTGCACGTTATTTAAAACCGGCTCCTCCCCCGCCCCCCTGCGCGACCCTGTCATTATCGCGGTGACACCGGCCCGGAGGTCACGGCGCGGGGCAGCCGGCGCAGCCGGGGGGATCCAGCCGGCCGGGGGGGCACCCCCATGGCCACGTCACCCCGTGTGTCCCCCCGGCCTGGCACGTCCCACACCTGGGCCTGACCCGAGCCCCGACGGTGACCTCAGCCCGGCACGGCACAGCTGTGGGGTGCAGTGGCACCTGGCACGGCTCGGCGTGGCCTGGCACGGCACAGGAGGGCTGGCACGGCACAGGAGGGCTGGCACAGTGCAGTGTGGTCCACTTGGCTTGTCACAGAGTCACGGCACGGCTCCATCTGCCACAACCTGCCACGGCCACGGCACGGCTTGGTATGACCTGGCACAGCTCAGCACATCTTGGCACAGCCTGGTGTAGCCTGACACAGGTTGGCACGGCTTGGCATGGCTCCCCATGGCACAGCAGCCTGGCACAGCTCAGCACAGCTCAGCACAGCCCTGAAGAGCACAGAAGAGCCCGGGCCAGGCTGCTCGGCACAGCACCGCTCTGCTTGGCACATCTTGGCACAACCTGATGGAGCCAGGCACGGCTCAGCTTGGCACGACACGGCCCCGCACAGCTTGGCAAAGCCCTTAACAGCCCAGCACAGCTAGCTGCAGCCTGGCACGGGCTGGTGCAGCCTGGCACAGCTCGGCACAGCACGTCACGGCTCGGCACCCTGCCCGGCGTGGCGCGGGGTGTCCCAGACGCGGGGGCAGCGGCGCGGCCCCTCCCGTGGGATCAGCTCCTGCCCAAACCCGCTCCCCGCCGGGAAAATCACCTTCTAATTCGGGCTGCGCCGGCGCCAGCACCGCCCCCGGCCCCCGGGCACCCGCCTCCCCCCGGACCCGCCGCAGCCCGGAGTCCCCGCGGGGGGCTCGGCCCGTGGGGTCCCCCCGGTACCGGTGGCACCGGCCCGGGGCGCGGTGTCGCCCGCGGCCGCCAGATGTCGCCGCGCAGCCGGTGACCCACAGCCCCGGGGGGCACCGGGGGGCACCGGGTCCGGCACCGGGACCGTCGCCGGTGTCCCCAGGGAACGCGAACCATGCGTGCCGCCTGAGAGTCACCACAGCCCCGTGTGTCACCGGTGACACTGGTGTCCCCAGAGAGCCGTGACCCTCATGTGTCACCAGGGCTGGCGGTGTCACCTGGGGACTGCTATCCCCAGACAGTCGTGACCCGCGTGTGTCACCGGTGCTGGCGGTGTCCCCAGAGAGCTGTGGTCATGTATGTGCCAGTGCTGGCTGTGTTCCCGAGGAACTGTGACCCACGCGTGTCTGGATGCTGGTGGTGCCTGAGAGCCGTGACCCTCGCGTGGCACTGGTGACGGTGGCGTCCCGAGATCCCTGCCCGTGTACGTGCCAGTGCTGTTGGTGTCCCCGCAGAGCCGTGACCCACGTGTGCAGCTGGCACTGGCCATGCCACGACCCACGGGTGCCCTCGGCGCTGTCCGCGTCCCCACAGCGTGGTGTCACCTGGTCAGCCGAGGTGCCAGCCACGCCACAACGCTGCCTGTCCCCATCCCAGCATCCCCACCGCGTCCCTGCGTCCTACCCGCGGTGCCGGCTCTCCCAGGCCGCGCGAGGAGCCGGTGGGAAGGGTCCGGTGAATGCGGCATTGTTGCGCGGGGTTGGAGTCACAGATAATTACCTCAATTAGTTACAATGGCAGAGTAATAAATACAGGCTTAGCGGCTCCTTCCCCACTGCGGCTTCTCAGATTAATCCAGCCCGGGCGAGCGGAGCTGAAAGGATTGATGGACAATTCATTAAACCCGCCGAATGCCGCACAAGGCACCCGTGAAGGCCGGCGTTAGCCCCCGGCGGCTCCGCTTTGTCCCTAATTGTTCGTCTCGGGCATTGGTCACCTATCAGGGAGTGGGTGACGGCGACGGTCCCCCCGGGGCTGGCATGCCCGGGGATTAGAGGCCAGCGCTGCCACCGTTGCTGGGCGCGTTGGCCCCGCGCCGGAGGAATGCGGCGGATGGGAGGGGAGGGGGCGGCCGGACAAGCCGGGAGCGGGCGGGACGCGGGTCCGCGCCGACCGGAGGCGAGGGGAACCGGGACGGGGCTGTGCTGCTGGCCGTGGGGACGGGATGGGATGGGGACGGTCCTGCAGGTGGGATGGGGCCACCAGACAGTCAGTGCAGGAGGGCACAGCTCTGTCTGTCTGTCCTGCAACTCTGGGCACTGTCCTGACCTTTTGTCCTGAGCTTCTGGAAATGACACCATCCCTCTGTCCTGCACCCCTGGGCATGTCTCTGTCCCTCTGTCCTGCACCTCTGTGTGTCATCCTGCCCTGCGTTTCTGGGAATGACACCATCTCTCTGTCCTGCACTTCTGGGAGCATCCCTGTCCCTCTGTCCTGCACCCCTGGGCACTGCCCTGTCCCTCTGTCCTGCACCTCTGGGCATGGCTCTGTCCCTCTGGGCATTGTGCTGTCCCTGTGTCCCACGCCCCCAGGCAGAGCCCCCCTGCACCCCATCCCTGCCAGGGGGTGTCCCAGCCCTCATCAGGCCCAGCTTGTGGCCACCATCCAGCTGTCACCCGGCTTCCCAGATGTGACGGGCTGGCACAGGGCGGGACTGCCCTGTCCCTGTCCCTCTCCCTGTCCCTGTCCCTGCGCTGGCCCACAGCAGCTATTTCCAGCGCTCAGGAATATTTGTCCAAGCTGGGGAGGTCTGTGTCCTGTGCCCGGGGTGCTCCTGCCCGCCCGGGGGTCGTGGCTGCCCGAGGTGCCCGGCGGTCACCGGCACGCAGGAAAAGCTGAGTAACAGAGGTGACTTATAAGAATGTCATTATCTATATTCCTGACTCCTACCGCAGGAAAACAGGCTATTTTCATGCCGGAGCAGGAGCAGAATTTAGCAGGCAGATAACCCGGCAGGCGGGAGATGCTCGGAGGGTTATTTCGGGCTGTGTTCCTTTCCAGGCGTTTTCCTCGCATTTCGGTATTTTATTCCCCACGCTGGGCTGTGTTTTGACCTTGGCGCGGGCAGCGGGGGCCCCCGGGGTGTTTTTCCCCCCCCCTCCTCGGCGTCTAAACATCAACTTTTCCACTATCGGCTCCGCGGGATATTTCGGGTGGTGGCCGCGTCATCCCCGCAGCCTTTGATGCGGTGGAGCCCCGGGGGCCCCGCGAGGTTCCCGGCTCCGGAGGGCAGCCCGGGCTGCGGGGACCTCAGGGCAGGTGGGCACCGGGCTGGGGGTCCCCCGGACACGCAGGTTGTGAGATCCCCAAGGTGTGACGTCACAGGGTGGGGGGTGGAGGGGAGGGGGACATGTGGGCCCTGTGCCAACCCCAGGGGTGCTCTGTCCCAGGGGATACCCACCCTGGGGGGAAACCCATCCCAGTGGGATGCCTGTCCCAGAGCGATGCCCTCCTCAAGAGTGCCCATCCTGGGGCTATTTCCACCCCTGTGCGATGCTCAGCCCAGGGGGAAACACATCCCAGGGTGATGCACACCCCAGTGGGATGCTCATCCCAAGGGGGTACCTGTCCCGGTGGGATGCCCATTCCAGTGGGATGGCTGTCCCAAGGGGATGTTCGTTCTTCTGGGAGGCCTGTCCTGGTGGGATGCCCATCTCGGAGGGAAGCCTGTCCTGAAGGGATGCCCATCCCAGGGGGATACCCATGCCAGCAGGACACCTGCCAGCCACAGAACTGTGCCCCACCTTTGCCACGGCCTTTCTCTGGCTGTGGCCAGACCCCACACGTGGATGTGGGGCTGTGTGTGGGGCCAGTGGCCATCCCCGACCCCTCTGGCCCCCGCCCCGGTAACCCCAGTGCCCTCCCCGGTCCCCCTCCTCCCCCGGAGCCGAGGGGAGCCGTCAGCCCCGGCCGGGAGCGGTGATGGACGATGCTCATTCCCTGTCTGCCGTCTTGTACCTCCCGGGGCCGCTCCCAACGCCCGGCCTCGGCGGCACCAGCCCCGCCGCCCTGGCGAATTCCAGCGCCGGAGATGCCGCGGCCCAGGTGCCATGGTGATGGGCGCCCCAGCCCTGCGCAGGGACCCGCCGGGATGGCTGGGCTGGAGAAGGGCACAGCGGGAGAAAGAAGGGGGTCTGTGGGGAGGGGATGGTGGAGAGGGGAGGGAAGGAGGAGAAGGATGGACAGACAGAGGCTGGAGGGGCTGATGGACACGGAATGGGAAGTGAGGGGATGGAGAGGTGATGGACAGACAGAAGGACATGGGCAGCAGACCCCACAGTGTGGGGGACATTGTTGTTCCCCCCCCGGCTTGTCCCCTCGTTTCCTCAGCCCCCCCAGACACGAATCAGGGCAGGACTGATAAAAATATATCCTTTATTCTTCTCTAAAGGCTATCAAGTGACACCTGTAACAAAGCATCATTATTATTAATTATTATTAATTATTATTATCTTTAATTATAAAAAACAGGGCCTGGGGCCAGCGAAGCGGGGAGGGAGCGACGGCATCAAACCGTCCACAATAAATATTTTATTTACAGTAAGGAGGGGACCCCGTGGAGCCGGGGTGTGGCCAGGAAGGTGCGTGGCACCGAGCCCACCCATGGCAGGATGGGGGTCCCTGGGGGTACATCCATACCCCCACCCACGGGTGCCTCCAATCCCGCCGGGCACCCGTCATGGGGGGTGTGCGGCGCAGACCCCCTCCGGGGCTGGTGGTCCCGGGGGGGTGGGGGGGGGTCACAGACACTCGTGCAGCACCTGGGTGTTGGTGCAGTTGAGGCAGCTGACGTGGCAGCACCAGTGGAAGGTGCAGTTGCAGCGCTCGGTGACGCGCTGGGTGCGCGTGCGGTACCCGCGCCCGCAGCACAGCAGCTCACACCCATCCAGCCCCGGCGAGGAGCTGTTGCAGAACCTCCCCGCCGTGCCCGCCGTGCCCGTCTTCCCGCTGTAGGTGCAGAAGTTGGGGGACTTCTCGAAGTAGACGAGGTCGTGGGGCGAGGGCGGCTTGTGGGCCGGGTTCTCAGGCTCCAGGTGGTGCAGCTCCACCCTCGACGCGCGGTTGCTGCCCTTGTTGCCGTAGATGACGCGGGAGGCGCCGTCGAAGCGATCCTTCAGGACGTCGCCCACGGCGCGGAAGGTGGGCAGCCGCATCCAGCAGGTGCGGACGGTGCAGGAGCCCGACATGCCGTGGCACTTGCACTCCTGG
This sequence comes from Myiozetetes cayanensis, assembly GCF_022539395.1. Taxonomy (NCBI): domain Eukaryota; kingdom Metazoa; phylum Chordata; class Aves; order Passeriformes; family Tyrannidae; genus Myiozetetes; species Myiozetetes cayanensis. The sequence goes on along the minus strand of NW_026087709.1, from coordinate 507,835 downwards.
CGCATCTCCGAGAAGACAGTCTGGAAGGGAAAAGGGGGGGTTTGGGGTGCTGTGAGCAGCCTGGAACCCTCCCCACCCTGGGAACCACGGAGCTCCTGCACCCCATTTCCCCACAGCATCACATCATGCTCAGCCTCCCAAAGCCAAGGGGGAGACTCTTCTCTGACCCACACATGGGGACAGGCTGGGGGGCTTGGTGGCTGTGCCCATCCCTGTGCCCACACCAGTGCTGCCTGCAGCCCCCAGGGCATGCCCTCACCATGCCCCTGGTGCCCTCACCATGTCCCTGGTGCCCTCACCATGTCCCTGGTGCCCTCACCATGCGCCCGGCCTCGTTGTTGTGCAGGTTCATGAGGAAACGCAGGTCTCGGCCCTTCTCACTGGAGTCCACAAACTCCCTCCCGAAGAGGCGCCCGAAGTCGATGTTGTCACTGCAGCCCCCCCAGTGCCAGTCGGGCCCCCCAGGGCCACGGCGCCGGTAGTCGCAGGTGCAGGACTCGATGGAGCCCTCGGAGCACGACCGGGCCACCGAGTGCGTCACGCCGGCGCTGGTGATGGCGAAGATGAACGCCGTCTCCCGGCAGCCTGTGGGGGGGAGTGGGGCCTCAGGGTGCTGCCAGGGTGATGAGGGGGCACCCAGCAGCACCCCCAGACCTCCACCACGACAGGCTGGTGATGCCCCAGAGCAAACCAGGGGTGCTTTGCTGAGCATCCCATCTCGGGGGTGCACGGAGGGGGTCCGGGGACCCCCATGCTGCCTCGCAGCCTCACCCCGGTTGACGATTTTGCCGAAGATGTTGGGGCCCTGCGAGGTGGGACAGTTCCAGCGGCGGTTGCGGAACTGCCACTTGCACTCCTTGATGGCGGTCTGGAGGCCGGAGCTGACGCTGTGCAGGATGCCGGGGTTCTGCCGGATCAGCTTGCGCTGCTTGCGGCTCAGCAGCTGCAGGCTGGGGTCCAGCACCAGCTGCACGTTCTTGGAGTCCGTCAGCAGGTTGGTGGACGAGGCCACATTGATGATGCCCCTGTGGCACAGGTGGGGACAGTGACCACCAGCGGGCGGTCCCCGGCATCTCCCTCCTCACCTCAGCCTCCCCAGAGACTCCTCGATACTGCTGGAGCATCCTCCTCCCTGGGTATCCCCCGCAGGGATCCCACCCCGGGGATCGCAGCCCTGTGTCCCCCACGTGCCCCATCCCTGGGTCCGGGGCAGCTGCTGCTGTGCCGGTGGCAGCCCCGCTCTCCCACCCCACTGCCCCGGTGCCGGTGCTGTCGGACTCACCACCACCGCCCGCTGTTGTTCACCGCCAGCGTGTTGGAGAGGGAGGAGAGGGCCAGAGCCCAGAGCGCCCGGAGCGCCAGCCCCAGCGCGGCCGCGCGCATGGCTCTGGCCCCGGGAGCCCCGGCAGAGTGCGCGGGCGAGCGGCCGTCCCGGTATTTATGGTGCCGCGGAGCCCCCGACCCGGCCGCTACATCCACGCGTGTTTCCGGACGCGCGGGGCGGCTCCGAGATCAGGACGGCCGCGGGGGGACGCGGGGAGCGCCGGGCGGGCGGGCCGGCACCGGCACCGGCACCGGGGTGCAGCCGGTGGCCGGGGCGCGGCGTCGGGGGTGCGGTGCCCGGCGCTCCCTGCCCGGTCCCTGGAGCGCGGCGTCGGGCGCTCCGTGCGCGGTGCCGCCGCTGGAAACACGGTGCTCTGTGCCCGGTGCTCGGCAGTCCGGGCGCGGTACCCGGTGTCGGTACCGGTTCTCGGCAGTCCGTTCGCGGGACCCGGTGCCGGTGCCCGGTGCTCGGTGCCGGAGGCTCCCCGGAGAGGCGGCCCGGCTGGACTCGGCTCGGCGCGGCGGGTGCGCAGCGCTCAGCACCCGGGAGCATCTTCCAGCCCCTTCCCTCTTATAGGGGCGGCGCGGAGGGTCCCCGTGGGCCGGTCCCGCCGCGCGGGGCCTCCCCGCGTCCTCGCCCTAACAATGGGGAGCGGCGGAGCCGCGGCACCTCTTACGGGGCGGCGGGAGCGGCGGCGCCGGGGCTGTCCGTCACGGGCCGGATTAGCCCGGCGGGTGGCTGCGCCCCGGCCCCGTGCCCAGAGCCCCCGGCTGCCGCCCCCCGCCCTCCCCGCCGCCCCTCGCACACGTTCTACCGGCACCGGCGGGGGGAGCCCGGCACGGCCCGCGACAGCTCCCGGTGCAGGGAGGAGTCGGTCCCGGAATAGTCCGGGACGGCCCGGGACGACTCCGGGTTTACGGAGGGAGTGGGGAATGGGGATAGCCCTGGATCTCTCAGGACAGCCCGGCGTGCACGGGAGAGGCAGAATCTCGGTACACCCTGGGGCGCACGGGGACTACAGTCCCGGGACAGCTCGGGAACGCCGTCCCGGGGCCACGGGCTTTGAGGGGACACGATGTGCAGCCCCCGGGACGTAGGACCACCGGGGCCGCGCCGGTGACTGTGATGGTCCGGAGCCCCCAGATCCCTCTCTCGCACCTGTCCGTGCCCGGCGCGACGGGACTGCTGCGTCCTTTGCCGCTCGGGACCGGAGTGTCCCGGGCTGTCCTAGAGGCACCCCGCACCCTCGTGAACGTGCCCGTGGACACCCACGGAGTGCGCAACCCTCTTGGGCGCGGCACGGTCCCGCACGGCTCCCGCTGCCCTGGGGCCCCTGGTCTGGGCCGGTACCGCGTGTGCCAGAGGGAGGGATGAACCGGGAGGACGGAGGGACTGAGATGGAAGAATGAAGGGCAGGGGGTGCCTGGACTCAGGGGGTCGGCCCGGGGTACCCACGGTCAGGACACGGTCACGCAGGACAAGGCTCTTTCCCCTCTGTCCCCGGGCGCATGTGAAGTTCCCGGTGAGGAGCCGGGCGAGCCGGGGGGGCTGAGCGGAGCCCCCCGTTGGGGAGGGGGTCGGGGGGGGTAATCCCCCCGCCGCGGTTTCCCCGGACCAGTCATGCGGGGCCGGATTAGCCCCGCTCGCCCGTCACGGCCCGGGGCCGCCGATCACCAGTTCAATTCAGGGACGGACAAAGCCCGGGACAGCGGAGGCGGCGGGGGGCTCGCACCGGGCACCCCCCACACCCCCTCCCCTGGTCCGGGAGGGGCCCGAGGCCGTCCCGGGGTCTGATCCAGGACGGCTCTGCCGCCTCCCCCCGCCCCGGTTCCCGGCCAGGCCGGGCCGTGTCCGCGCCCTCCGGCCGCCGCCCCGTCGGGGCTCCCGGGGCTGAGGTCAGCGGCCGCGGGGAGGCCCCGGGGCGCGGCCGAGAGGGCCCTGCCCGGGGTTGTGCCACCAGCGGCGGGGTCCAAACACGGCCTGCGCCTCCCTCGCTACATCCCGGGATTCTCCGGGACCTCCGGACCCCCCGAACCCCCTGGCCGGTGCCCCGAATCCCCGTTCCCCCCCATACCCTCTGCTGCAACCCGATGGGCGATGCTCGGGAACCCCCCCAGCCCCGGGGGGTCGGTGGAGCCGTTCCCTCAGCCGTCGGGGCGCTTGGTGCTGCCGGTACCCCCGGGGCGGCCGCCGGTACCGGGTCGGGGGCGGGGGCGCCCGTCTCGTCCCGTCTCACCAAGCAGGAGTGGACGGACGGACAAGGGGACACACGGACGTGGAGGGGGACCCGGGGGTCCCCCGCACCCACTGCCAGTCCCTGCCCTGCCCGTGAGCACCGGGACGGCCTCGTTACAGCCGGGACCGGGACCGGGACCGGGACCGTGCGGGCGGGCTCAACCTGGCCCGGGATTCCCGTACTTGGGGGGGAATATCCCTGGGACACCCGTGACGTTTTGGGGTCCCCGCCCCCCCGTGAAGCAGAGGGCACGCCCGGGTCGAACGGGGTTCTGCCCCGCCGGTGCTCACGGCGTGGGGGAACACCGGGACCCCCCCGCTCCCCACCACCCCATCCCGACCCCCGGTGCGGGTCCCCCAAAGTAGGGGCCTCACGACCGGGGGTGTGGGCGGGGAACGAATCTGGGACCCCCCTCACAGCCTCCCCGCACTGCTGCATCCGTTGCCATGGTAACGCCTCGCGGCTCTCGCGATTGCACCTCCTCCGTCCCCCGTTCCCCCGCCGCTCCCGCGCGCCCCGGTCCCGGTGCGGGGAGGGGGTTGTGCGGAAGCGGTGCGGGGCGGCGGGGGCACCGGGCGCTCTCGCGAGATCGGCGCGATCGGGGCCTCCGCTTCCGGCGGCGGGAGCAGTGCAGAGTCAGCGGCGGCGGGGGCGGCACCGGCACCGGCACCGGCACCGGCACCAGGTGCGGGGGCCCGCGCCGCACCGCGGAGGATGCGGGGCGCGGGCATCGCCGGGGTGGATGGGACACGCACACACACACACACGCACAGGGGGTCGGCACCGCACCGCCGCGGGGGCTGCAGCGCGTGCGGGGGTGCCCGGTGCGGCGGGGGGTGCGGAGCCCCGGGAGCGGAGGGGTGGGGAGCGGGGTCGCACCGGGGAGGGGGATGCGGTGCGGTGCGGCGGGCGGGGGCGGGGGCGATGCGGCGCGGGGGGCGGCGCAGTGCGGGGTGGGGGGCGGTGATTTGGGAGGATGGGGGGCGCGGTGAATTCGGGGGGTCCCGGAGGTGGGTGGGCGGCTGAACACTTGACTGGTGGGGAGACACGCTGAGGTGCGGGGAGGGCGATGGGGGCCTCCCTGGCCAGGCTGCGGTGATGGGGGGGTCATGCGGGGGCTGGAGGTGCCAAGGGGGAGTCGGGGCCAGGGGAGCTTTGCTCCCCCCGAGTAGGGCGCCATCTCTGCCTCAGTTTCCCCCAGTGCAGCACCCTGGGCAGTCCCCTTGAAGGGTTCACCCCCCCCTCCTTACAGCCCCCCCATATCGAGCTGCACACAGGGACACCCCCACGCAGTGTGTGACCCACTCCCCAGCCCCTTACTTGGGGTCCCCCAAGCCCTGTATCCCCCCAGGACATGGGGCTCCCCCATCCCCGCAGCCCCCCTGGAGCACGGGGGACCCCTACAGCTCCTTCCCCGCAGATTTCAGGGCCACCCCCAGCCTGCCCCGTGCCCCCGCAGGATCCGGCCTCGGAGCCAGCGCCGCCGTCACCATGGGCAACATCTTCGGGAACCTGCTGAAGAGCCTGATTGGGAAGAAGGAGATGCGGATCCTGATGGTGGGGCTGGACGCCGCCGGGAAGACCACCATCCTCTACAAGCTCAAACTGGGAGAGATCGTCACCACCATCCCCACCATCGGTGGGTGGGGTTACGGGGGCACCGAGCGCGGACCCCTCCCCATCAGGGCTCCTCTGAGGGGGCTCGTGGCTCCCCGTGCCTCAGTTTCCCTCTTCTGTCGCTCCCCGCAGGCTTCAACGTGGAGACGGTGGAGTACAAGAACATCAGCTTCACCGTGTGGGACGTGGGTGGGCAGGACAAGATCCGGCCCCTCTGGAGGCACTACTTCCAAAACACCCAGGGTAGGTGTCCTGGGGGACACGGGGCTGGGGGACACGGGGACGGGGGTGGCCGAGGGGACCCCGTCAGCGCCCGCTCCTGCCCCCCAGGGCTGATCTTCGTGGTGGACAGCAACGACCGGGAGCGGGTGAACGAGGCGCGGGAGGAGCTGATGCGGATGCTGGCGGAGGATGAGCTGCGGGACGCCGTCCTGCTCGTCTTCGCCAACAAGCAGGTGGGTCTGGGGGCAGGTGGCGGGGCTGAGATCGTCCCCAGGGCATCAGGGCTGTGCCAGGATAGGCTGTGCCTATCCCGGTGGTGTCAGGGCTGGTATCTGGCCCCCGCCGTGGCAGGACTGTGCCCGTGTCCCTGGCACCAAGTCTGGTGCCAAAGAGACCCCGTGGCAGGACTGTGTCCATCCCCGTGGCATCAGGAGTGGTGTTTAACCCTGATGCCCCTCCCTGTGCCCCCCCAGGACCTGCCCAACGCCATGAACGCGGCGGAGATCACGGACAAGCTGGGGCTGCACTCCCTGCGCCACCGTAACTGGTACATCCAGGCCACCTGTGCCACCAGCGGGGACGGGCTCTACGAGGGCCTCGACTGGCTCGCCAACCAGCTCAAGAACAAGAAGTGAGGGGGGCCGCCCTGTGCCCCCCTGGCCCCCCTTGGGGCCATGCCAGGGCCCCCCTGGCCGCCCCCTCCCCGCCCCGGCTGGGTTTTGCTTTCTTCTGGCACCGGTTGCTGTGGGGTTTTTCGCCTTTCTCGGGGTCCCCCTGGTTCCCCTCGGATCTCGTGTGTGCGTGCGTGGAATTAGAGCTCTATATAGCGCCCGGGGGGGGCGGGGGCAGAGCCCCAGGAGAGGAGTGGGGGATGGGGGCTGGGGGAGTCCCCTTGGTGTTGCCCTGACCGGGGGGGCCAGGGACACCCTGTCCCCATGCATGTCCCCACACCCCTTGCCTTCCTCTGGACCAAATGTGAGGGCAGTGGGGCCGTGGGGGGGATTTGGGACCATACACCCCCGTCCTCCCCTCCCAGCACCCCCTCCTGGCCCTGCGTGCCCCCCCCGGGGGTCCCACACGTCCCCGGCCCCCCCATGTCACTTCGAGGCAGGTCTCCTCCCCGCAGCGCGACTCTAATGGAGGGGGGGGGACATGAGGCTGCTGGGACCCCCACGGTCCCCCTGGCCGCGCCCCCCCCTCACCTGGCCGCCTGTCCCCACCCCCCATGCCAGCATAGTGATTGTATGTCCCTGCCCCTCACAGACAGACGGTGTCCCCCCTCCCGTGCTGTCCCCCCTCCCCCAGCACCGTATTTATACCCCGGTCTGTGCTTGGTGTGACGTGTCGCTGCGGCTCTGCCCCGTCCAGGGACGTGTGTTCTCGCCCCCCTCCCCACCCCCCACGCCTGAGACGGTGGGTGACCCCCTCCCAACCCCCTTGGATATTAAACATGTTTTATGTAGCACTGCCCCTCGTCTCTTCTTCCGCAGCCCCCCCGGCGTGGGGGTCCCGTGGAGGGGACGGTGATGGACAGCCCGGGCTGCCTTTAATTAGAAAGAGCTTAACAGGGGCGAGGGAGGGGGCTGGCAGGGGACGAGGGGAGCCCCCTTCCCAGGCTCATCTTTAGGGGAATATTGGATGAAATGGCAAATCCCATTAGTGCTAATCCCAGCTGGGGCGTGGGGACGGTGCCAGTGCCGGGACGGGTGCGAGTGGGGACTCAGCCCCCCCGTGTCACCCCCCAGCCCCGTGTCACACCCCCCCATAAGTCAAAGGGGGTTGAGTCACATTTAGACCCAGCTCTGCTGTCTCCATCCCTCTGTCCCCTCTGGGCTGGTGGCTGGGGGGCTGCTGTTGGCTGCGATGATGACACCGAGGGGTCAGACTGGGGGTGTCTGGGGATCCCGGTGGGTGGGAGCTGCAGAGATGACACCGGGGGGCTGCAGTGGGGGTGTCCGGGGCTCCCCGGTTGGGGGGGGAGCAGCAGAGCCAGCACCGGCGAGTTCCCACCGGCCGGACCGACGGCTTTGTGTGGCGGGGGCTGACCCGGCGCCCCTAATCCCATTAGTGCCCCGGGTCCCGCCGCCAGCCCGGCTTCCCCACCTCTCGGCAACCGGGGCTGGTATGTGGGTGCGCCGGTGGGGCCGGCGTGCCGATGCCGTCGTCCGGGAGCTGCACCGGGGCCACCACCGGCGTCAACGGGGCCACCGTCCGGGAGCTGTGCCGGGGCCAGTGCCACCACTGCCGGCAGCGGGGCCATCACCGCTGGCACGGGGCGAGGGATCCGTGCGCCGGTGTGAACCCCTCAAACCGGTGCTCCCGGTGTTCCCCGCGGGCTGGGGACCCCCAGGCACAGGGACGGCGATGTTTGGGGCAGAATCGGTCCACATCGAGCCCCCATTCGGGCTCGGGGCTCGGCTTCCCTTGCCCGGCACGGCCGGGGGCTGGAAGGGAAGCTGGTGTGCCAGGAGAAGGGATGCTGTGCACCGGTGGGGGGCCGGGGAGGGGTCCCGGGCCCCGGTGAGTGCCGGTTTCCCCGGGCGGTGCTGCCGCCTGCTGGCACCGGCGGCGACGGGACACCGGGAGCTGCACCGGGAGCCCCCCGGTCCCGAACCCCGCCCGGACCCCCACCCGGACCTTCACCATGATGCCCATCCGGACCTTCCACCCGGGACAGTCCCCGGGTAGAGGCGGACCCCGGTGCCCACTGGGCTGGGTGGCACCCGGTGGCACCGGCTGGCACCGGAGCGCACGCGTGGCACCGGGCACGGATGGGGCGGCCGATCCCGGGGATCCCCCTGTCCTCCGACCCCTCCGAGCCTCGGGGGCAGCCGCGGGTGCCCGTCCCGGGGCCGGTCCCGGGGCGGGGGGCGGTCCCGGAGGCGGGGTCCGGGGCGGGGAGGGCGGTCCCGGTGCCGGTCCCGGTTCCTCCGCCGCCAGCCCGGCCATGCCGTCCCTCGCCGCGCTCCTGCTCCTGGCGCTGCTGCTGCCGCCGCCGCCGCTCGCCCGCGCCGGCGAGAGCGAAACCGAAACCGGCGCCCGGGAGCTGCGGCTGGAGACCATCGTGAGCACGGGCGGAGGGGGAGAACCGGGAGGCACCGGGGACCCTCGCGGCCCCTTCGGGCGCGGAGCTGGGACCGGCGGGGCACCGGCGGGACACTGGCGGGTGGCGGAGGCACCGGAGGGGACGGAGGCACCGGGGGGACGGGGCACCGGCAGGGCGCACCGGAGAGCCCGGCCTGGGCACGGGGAGGGAGGGGACACAGCGTACCGGGAGGACCGGGCTGCGGGATGGGGGCGCGCAGGGGGGCACGGGGAGGACCGGGCTGCGGGGAGGAACACGGCGCACCGGGAGGACGGGGGATCCGGGGGGGGAGTCCGGTTCGCGGAGCGCTCGGGGGACACATGGGCACGGGGAGTGCGGGGACCCCGAGGCGGGGGGGCCCCGTCCCGGCTCCCAGTGACCCCCCGTTGCAGGTGGCCCCCCCCGAAGGCTGCACGGAGCTGTCGGCGCCGGGGGACACGGTGCACATCCACTACACGGTGCGGGCGGGCGGCGGGAGGAACACGTCAGCACTGCGCTCCCGCGGGCGGGGCGGGGGGCACCGGCACCGGGGGAGTCTCGGCCGGCACCGGGGCGGTACCGGGGGTGGTACCAGGATGGACACTGGGGTGGCAACGTGGTGGTACCGGAGTGAGTGTAGGGGTGGCACCGGAGTGGGCATGGGGACGGCATTAGGGTGGGCGTGGGGGCGACGCCAGGGTGGCACTGGAACTGGGATGGGGACAGCCCCAGGATGGGCTCTGGGTGGCACCTGGACTGGCACAGGGGTGGCACTGGGGCTGCCACGGGAGAACCCGAGTATGGGCATGGTTGGCACTGGGATCTGCCCAAGGATTGCCCTCACAATGGCCTTGACACTGCAAGTGGTGGGGATGTCCCCAGGATGGCAGGGGGGTGGCACAGTGGGGGACACCAGGATTGAGATCAGCCCAGGGGTGGCACAAGGCGGGCACTGGGATCAGCACCAGAGCAGGAGTGGGATGATACTAGGACCCACGTGGAGAAAGCACCAGGGCTGCATCCCCAGGGGGACCACGGCTGTGACCGTACCCGTGTGTCCCGCAGGGCACCCTGGAGGATGGGCGGATCATCGACTCCTCCCTGAGCCGGGACCCGCTCCAGGTGGAGCTGGGCAAGCGCCAAGTCATCCCCGGTGAGTGGGGGGCCAAGGGGGGGACGGGGGTGGGAGGTACCCAGGGTGCCGCCGGCCAGCCCTGCTCACCCCTCTCCCCGCTCTCCTGCAGGCCTGGAGCAGAGTCTGATGGACATGTGTGTGGGGTAAGTGGGGATGGGGGGCACGGGGGTGGGCAGTGTCCCCATGCTGTGTCCCCACCACGTGGCACCGACGGTGTTCCCGTGGCAGGGAGAAGCGCAGAGCCATCATCCCCCCTCACCTGGCCTACGGCAAGCGGGGCTCTCCCCCCACCATCCCAGGTGAGTGCAGCCCTCGGGGTCCCTGTGGTGTCCCCCCCAGGCCGCTGTGGCCCCCGCTCAGGCTGTGCCCCCCTGGCAGGTGACGCCGTGCTGCGGTTTGAGGTGGAGCTGGTGGGGCTGTCCCGGGCCAGTTACTGGCAGAAGGTGGTGAACGAGGTGGTGCCGCTGCTGTGCCTGGGGCTGGTGCCGGCCCTGCTGGGGCTCATCGGGTTCCACCTGTACCGCAAGGCCAGCAGCCCCAAGCTCTCCAAGAAAAAGCTGAAGGAGGAGAAGAGGAACAAAGCCAAAAAGAAATAAAACCTTCCCTTCGGCATCTGTGGCTGCTCTGACCAGGACGGTGGTGGGGATGGAGTAGTGGGAAGGGGCTGTTCACCCCTCGAGCACCCTGCCTGCTCCAGGGCCTTGGTGGGTCACGTCAGACCTGAGCAGAGGGTGACAGAGCTTCGCCCGCTCAGTGAATCCCAGAAATAAGACCCTGGAGCGCTTTTTTGGGCAGTTTTGCTCTTTTATGGCATCTCCAGGCAGTGACAGTCCCTGGTGTCCCCAGGCACCAGGCAGGTCCCTGGTTTGCCCATGGGTGTCTCAGCTGGAGCTGGCAGAGCTGGGGACAGGGTCTGGGGAGGGTGACCCCCCCCGGAGGCTCTCAGGGTGCACCATGTCGTGATGTCCCTGAGCGCGGCCCTGCCCCAGCTCGGGGCTCATTTCTGGGGACGTGGCTCTTGCTTGGTGGCGAGGAGGGGCTCGAGGTCTTTGAACACCTTCCGGCTGACAGTGACCCCCGCCAGGTACTGCTGGAGCAGCTCCCGCAGGTGCTGGTTCCTCTTGGCCAGGGCCGCCCGCGCCTGCTCCAGCACCTTCTCCTCCAGCTTGGCCTTGTTGAACCGCTGCCAGAAGCGCTCCAGCCCCACGTAGTCCTGCATGGCCTGGGGGGAGGCAGGGATCAGGGTTGGGGGGTCCTCAGGGCCGGATCCCGACCCTTGTTCCCTGTGGGCACACCCAGGACCCTCGGGCAGGGCCTCCTCACCTGTGCCAGGGGCTCCACGGGGGTCTCCTCCAGGACTCTGCGGGCTTCCCGCAGCTCCCCCTCAGTCAGCGAGGAGGGGTAGAAGGGCAGCACCTTCTCCTCCTCCGTCTCCAGCCTGCGGCACATCTCGGCCAGGCGCAGGAGGCGCTGGGCCTGGGGGTGGGACACAGGGAAGGGCAGGTGAGAGGGGACACTAGGACACCAGGGGGAACCCCCTTATCCCCTCGGCACCGCCGGGCTCACCTTCTCCACCACGCGCAGCAGCGCCTTGAGGGCGGCCCCGCTCTGGCAGCTGAGCGTGGTGAGGTCGGCGCGAGCCGCGGTCATCGCCCGGGTCACCTCCCGGCGCAGCTCCTGGAGCCGCTGCAGCGCCTCCTCCTTCCCCTCCCGCGCCCGCTGGATCTGCTCCTCGTTCTCCCGGGCGTGAGCCGCTATCTGGGCCCTGGTGGCCGCCACCGTGTCCTGGCGGAACAGGAGGGTTGGATGCTGGGGAAGATTCCCTCGTGGGAAGGCTGGTGGGGCACTGGAATGGGCTGGTCAGGGCACTGACCCCTGGGAGTGTTCAAATCACGGGTGGATGGGGCACTTGGGGACGTGGTTTAGTGGCGGCCTTGGCGGTGTTGGGTTGACGGTTGGACTCGGTGGTCTCAGAGGCTTTTCCAGCCTCAACAATTCCGTGCTTCCACGGGAAGCGAGCAGCGGGCAGAGGTGTCCCTGCTCCCACAGCCACCCAGCTCCCTGCCAGAACCTGGAGCTTCTGCAGCTTCTGTGACTGCGCCTCGATCTCCCGGGTGCTCCTCTCGCACTTCCTCAGCAGCTCCTTGAACTCGGCCATCTTGTGCTCCGTGGCCTCGTTGTAGCTCTGCCGGGCCCTCTGGATCTGCTTCCACAGCCCCTCCAGCCTCCCCACCAGCTGCAGGCGGCTGTACTGCTGCTCCTGCCAGCTCTGGGGACACACAGGGGATGACCCACCGCCCCCAGGCCTCCCTCTCCAGCCCTAAAGCCCCCTGGCCGCTCCCTCCCGCCCCTGCCTTGCTTTTGATGTCGTCCCGGGCGCTCTGGAAGTCCAGCGTGGCCTCGTGGTCGGTCCGGGCGTTGTCCTGCTCCGTGGCCCGTGCCATGTCCTCCAGACACCAGCTCTCCCACTCCTGCTGCTTCAGGATGATCCTCCTGCGGGGACACACGGGGGGCACAGGGGGAAACGCTGCCCAGCCCCACCACGGGGACACCACTGCTGCCCTAGCCCCCTCCTCCCCCCCGAAACTCCCGCACCTCTCAGCCTCAAACTCTGCCTTCAGGGCGCCCACCTGGGCAGCAAAGCCCTCCTCCAGGTAGCCCAGGCGGCAGCGCTGGAGCTGCAGCAGCTGGTCCGTCAGGCTCAGGTGGCTGCGCAGGGCTCGGTTCTGCTGCTCCTCCGCCTCCTCCAGCTCCCTGAGCAGCGCCTGTGGAGTTCAGGGAGGGGTCACAGGTGTCTCCCACAGCCCCTCCAGCACCACCGGCCCTGTGCCCACCTCGATGACGCCGTCCTTGCAGTCCAGGGCCCGCGAGAAGCTCTGGCTGAGGCTCTCGATGTCCGCCCGCAGCTCCCGGTCCTTGGCCTCCCGCAGCGCCGAGCGCCAGAGCGTCCGCAGCTTGTGGAGCCCCCCCGCGCTGAGCTGCTGCTCCCGGGACAGCTTCTCCTGCAGGGGGGGGCCGGGGAGGGGCTGCAGGGCCGGCCGGGGGGGCTGCCCACCCTGAGGGGGGGCTCTGGTATCCGGGGGGGTGATGGGGTTATTGGCTGGGGGAAGGTGCTTTAGGGGCTTGGGGAGGGGGACGTGGCAGGTCTGGGGATGGGGGTGAGTGGGGGGAAATGGGCTGAGGGGAGCTCTGAAGGGGAGATGGGAGAGGCAAAGGGTAATGGGGGCCTGGGGAGAGAGATGGGGTTGAGCTGGGGGAAAGGTGGGGGAGCCCTGGAGGATCCTGTAGGTTTGGGGTGGGGGGGTTGCAGCTTGGGGGGGTCGCTGCAGTGGGGTCCCGGACCTGCAGGAAGCGGCTGAGTAGCTCCCTCCTGGCCTTGGCCGCCTCCTCCTCGGCCAGCGCTTGGCTCTGCAGCAGCAGCAGCTCAGCCTCGGCCGCCCCGGGGGCGCCGGGACGGGCCCCCGCCATGGCTGGAGCTGGGACACGGTGGGAAGGGTGGGGGGACGCCCGGGGAAGGGGAGGCCCAGTGGTGGCCCCTCCAGGGCCTCCCTCCAGGGCCTCCCTCAGCCCTGTTTCCCTCTGCTCACCTCCATCTCCCCCTCCAGAGCCCCTCAGCCCCTATCGCCCTCTCCCCACCCCCATCTCCCCCTCCAGGACCCTCCATCTCCCCCCTTTTTTTAGGATCGTCCCCCCCGCCCGGTACCGGCCCCGCTCCCGCGTCCCACCGGTCTCCAAGCAACGGCCACTTCCGCTCCCGGCGCCCCAACTTCCGCCCCCGCGCGCGCCGTCGCCCCCTGGCGGACGGGAGCGGCTCCCGCCGGTGCCGCCTCTCCGCCATTGGCCGGCGCTCCGGGAGCCCCCGCGGTGATTGGCGGGCGGGCGCCGCCGTGGGCGGGGCCCGGCGGCGAGGGGGTATATGAGGTGTCTGCGGCGGCGGCGCGCAGGGCGGTGGGCGGGCGGCAGCGGTGGGGGAGTTTCGCGCGCGCGGTGCCGCCGCCATGCGGGAGCGGAGGCCGGTACCGGCCGCCCCGGCCCGCTGCAAGCTGGTGCTGGTGGGCGACGTGCAGTGCGGCAAAACGGCCATGCTGCAGGTGCTGGCCAAGGACTGCTACCCCGAGGTGAGCCGGGGCGGCCACCGGCGGCCGGCACCGCGCACCGGGCGGCGGGACCGGAGCGGGCGCTGACGGTGCCGGTGCCGTTGCAGACGTACGTGCCCACCGTGTTTGAGAACTACACGGCGTGTCTGGCCAACGAGGAGCAGCGGGTGGAGCTGAGCCTCTGGGACACCTCCGGTACCGGGGGAGGGGGGGACACGCGGTGCTTACACGGGGGGCTCCGGTACCGGGGGTGCAGCCCCGGCCCCGGTGGGGGTGATGGAGGTATTTGGTGGTCTGAGGGCTCCGGGGGTTGTAGGACTGGGGTTTTGGTGGGGCTGCAGTGGAGGTGTCCCTACAGCGGAGTGTATTGGGGTCCCGGGGGTGTTTTGGGGTCCCTGCAGTGGGGGGGGTTGGTGGCCGCAGTGGCGTCCTCGGGATGTTTTTTGGGGTCCCCGAGGTGTTTTGGAGTCCCTGAAGGGGGGGCCTAGTGGCCCCAGTGCTGTCCCTGCCGTGTTCTGGGGTCCCAGCAAGGGAGGGCTGGGTGGCCGCAGTGGGGACCCCTGGGGGGGCTTCAGGTCTGCGGTCGCATCCCTGAGTCCGGGGGGCACAGGGAGCCCCCGGGAACCGACCCCGTGGTGGGAGCACAGACGCAGACGGGAGGGGGTCACACGGGGCTCAACCCCTTCCCTGGGGGGGACCCCCACCCTGGCTGAGCCCCCCAGAGGGAGCTCAGGGTGTCCCCCGCGCCTGGGGGGGGATTCTGGGCGATTCCGGTGCTGCCCCTCCCGGGGTACCCTGAATGGCTGGGGGGTCCAGGAGGGGTCGAGGGGGGTCGGGGCAGCCCTGCCCGGTGCTGCAGTGTCCCCCCCGGCGGGGGGGTCCCCGCCGGTCCCCGGTTGCCATGGCGATGCGCTGGCGCAGCCTCTTTGCTATTCCGTGCACGGAGCGTCTGGGCTGCGAAACCCCCTCCGAGGCCTTTCGGGGGGCAAAGGGGAGCGGGGGCACCCCCCGCACCCCACGGGCACCCCCGCGCCGCGTCCCCCGCAGTTCCCGGTGCGATGCCGGTGGCTCCGTGTCCCCGGGGACCCCGCGGGGGTGGCACCCCCACCACCCCCCTCCTGGCTGCCCCCATCCCCCCAGACACCCCTCGGTGCTGGCGGGACTCCCCGAAACGGGCGGGGGGCTGTTACATAAACACCGCGGGCTCCATTTGCCGCTGCCTCGCTAAGGCGCGGTGCGTTTGACGGGCTGCGGGGACGGGGGTGGCGCTCCTGGGGGGGCTCCGGAGCTGTGCCCCCCACCCCAGGCAGGAGGGGGGCCGTGTGTACTCTGGGGGGGTCTCTAGAGATGAGCCCCCCACCCCAGGCGGGAAGGGGCTCTGTGTGTGTGTCTTGGGGGTCTGTTTTGGGGGTTTTTTTTGGGGGGGAGGGGCTCTAGAGCTGTGAGCCCCCTCCCAGCCAGGAGGGGGATTTGTTCCTTTGGGGGGGCTCTGGAGCTCTGAGCCCCCACCCCGGGGCAGGAACGAGGCCGTGTCCCTTTGCCAGCACCCCCTGCCCGGGTCCCTGGGTCCCTCCAGGGGGTCGAGAGTGACCCCCCATGCCCCCCAGGCTCCCCCTACTATGACAACGTGAGGCCCCTGTGCTACAGCGACTCGGACGCTGTCCTGCTCTGCTTCGACATCAGCCGCCCCGAGACCCTCGACAGCGCCGCCAAGAAGGTGGGACAGGGTCCCTGTGGGGCCTGGGGGGCTCAGGGATGTGGGGACACCGAGCCAGGGTGTCCCTGGGGGGCTTGGGGAACTCAGGGATGTGGAGGCATTGACCCAAGGGGCTCCCTGAGGGCTTTGGGATGGGCAGGGACACTGGCCTAGAGAGTCCCTCTGGGGTTTGGGGGGCTCAGGGATGCAGGGTTAATGACCCTGGGGGGGCTTGGGGTGCACAAGACTCTGGGGAACACCAACCCAGGGAGATCCTTGTGGGGTTTGGGGTGCACTGACCTGGGGGTGGAGGGTTTTGGGGTCCCCCGTCCCTGACAGTGGCTCCCACCCCGCAGTGGAAGACAGAAATCCTGGATTATTGCCCCAACACGCGGGTGCTGCTCATCGGCTGCAAGACGGACCTGAGGACGGACCTGAGCACCCTCCTGGAGCTCTCGCACCAGAAACAGGCCCCTATCTCCTACGAGCAGGTCCGGGGGGAGCCCAGGGGGGCCGGGAGGGGTGGGCTGGGGCGGTGCCGGTGGTCTGACCGGGGCTGGGCCGCAGGGCTGTGCCATGGCCAGGCAGTTGGGAGCCGAGGGCTACCTGGAGTGCTCGGCCTTCACCTCGGAGAAGAGCGTCCACAGCATCTTCCGGACCGTGTCCGGCCTCTGCCTCAGCAGAGCCCCCCAGCAGCCCCCCCAGAGCCCCCCCCGCAGCCTCTCCAAGAGACTCCTGCACCTGCCCAGCCGCTCCGAGCTCATCTCCAACACCTTCAAGAAGGAAAAGGCAAAAAGCTGCTCTGTCATGTGAAGGGGGGGACAGGGACGACCCTCCCCAACTTCCAGCCCCCTCCCGAGTCCCCAGGGTGGGATGGGGGGGCTGGACAGGGCCCTGGACCCACCCCCCACCCGAGGAGGAGGGGGTGCTGCTGCCCCCCCATCACACCATTGCCCTGCCAGCCCCCGGCCTGGGGGGCTGTCCCCATGGGGAGGGGGGTCTGGGGGGTGCTCAGCACCTGGTCCCCAACCTGGGGGGATCCCTGTGGGGTTTGGGGTGCACAGGACCCTGGGGACACTGACCCAGGGGGGGTCCCTGTGGGGTTTGGGGTGCACAGGCACATGGGGACACAGTCCTGGGACATCCCTGTGGGATTTGGGGGGCACATCATGGGGCTCATCCATGGACTCATCCTGTTTCCCCCCACCCCTCATCCACTGCTTGGCCCTGGGGGGACCCCAGCGGGTTGGGGGGCAATGGGGGGGGCTATTTTATGGACTGTCTGGGGTGGGGGGGTGTCTCTGTTCCATGTCAGTGTTCTTAAAAAGCTTATTTATTATCAGAAATATAAGATCCACCTACGTGCAGCCCTGCCTGTGGCCTGGAGTTCTTTTGGGGGGTGCTTCGTTTTGGGGAGGTGTTTTTGGGGGTCACTGGGGATGGGGACACTGAGGTGGGGCAGTGAGGGATCCCTGGGTACCCCAAAGTGGCCCCTGCCAGACTCTGCCTGGGCATTCCAGGTTAGGAATGGGGATTTCCCCCATCCTGCAGGGATGCTGATCATGGGGGTCCTTGTGGGGTTTTGGGGTATTCAGGGACATTGGGACACCAACCTGGGGGGTCCCTGGGGTCTTGGGGGTCCCAGGGATGCGGGATTACTGTCCTGGAGCCATCTCAGGGGATTTGGGGTACATAGGGTCACCGACCGGAGAGGAGGGGGGGGGCCCTGTAGGGTTTT
The DNA here is from genome assembly GCF_022539395.1 of Myiozetetes cayanensis. Lineage (NCBI taxonomy): Eukaryota > Metazoa > Chordata > Aves > Passeriformes > Tyrannidae > Myiozetetes > Myiozetetes cayanensis. The sequence continues at coordinate 490,706 of NW_026087709.1, read as the reverse complement.
GGGGTACACAGTGACACTGACCCTATGGGGGTGGTCCCCCCAGGGTTTGGGGGGGGGGCTCATTTGGTATTCAGGGACCGCAGATACACCGAGCCAGGGGTTTCGGGGCAGTTTGGGGGCTGCAGGGCCCTGGGGACGCTGACCCCGGGGGACTCGTTCCCGAAGGCGGGGGTGGCGGAAGGATCGCGGGGCTCGGCGGCGGTGCTTCGACACGCGGAGGCCGCCGGGAGTTGTGGTTCGCCTCCCGCGCAGAGGCTGCCGGGAGTTGTAGTCCCCGCGCCGTCCCGGCGTGCCCCGCGGCCCCGGCGGACATGGCGGCGGCGGTGGCGGAGCGGCGGCGCTGAGCCCGGGCTGGCACGGTGAGCGGGGACCGGGCACGGCCGGGAGGGGACCGGGCACCACCCCGAGGGACCCCCGCGGCACCCGGGGGCTGCAGGACCCGCTACCGCCACACCAGGCTGAGCCCCGGTACCGGGCACCGCGGGCGGGGCCTGGAGCGCCGGGTGCCCCCCATCCCTCTGGGGGCTTCTCCCCCGGTGTCCCCCCCGCTGACCCCTCCCCGCAGATGGCCGGAGAACTGACGGACAAGAAGGACCGGGACGCGTCCCCGGTGAAGGAGGAAAGGAAACGCTCCCGCTCCCCAGACCGCGAACGGGACCGGGACCGGGAGCGCGACCGGGACCGCAAGGGCTCCCCGGCCAAGGACAGGAAGCGACACCGATCCCGGGACCGGCGACGGAGCCGCTCCGCTCCCGGTCCCGCTCCAAGTCCACGGAGAGGTGAGGGGGGCTCGCTGCTCCCTGGGGTTTTAGGGAGGAGCTTTGACGACCCCAGCGGGGTGAGGGGAGGGCAGGACCGCGCTGTGACCCCTCCCCATCTCTCAGGGATCGGCGGCACAAGGAGCGGGACCGTGACCGGGGCAAGAAGGAGCGGGACCGGGACAAGGATGGGCACCGGCGGGACAAGGACAGGAAGAGATCCAGGTGGGTTTTTGGGGGGGTCTCTGCTCTCCCCTAAGTCCTCCAGAGATGGGGATCCCTTGGGGATGTGTCTGGTGCCTGATTCTGTGCTGTTTTCCCGGGAAGTTTGTCCCCGGGCAGGGGGAAGGACTCCAAGTCCCGGAAGGACCGGGATGCACGGAAGGCAGAGGAGGAGGAGGAGAATGCCCTGAAGAAGGAGAAGGTGAGGAAGGGGCTCGGCTGGGAATGGCTCCAGGCGGATCCAGGTCCCTGGGGGTGGTGCTGACATCCAGCTCCATTTCCAGGCACAGCCCCTGTCCTTGGAGGAGCTGCTGGCGAAGAAAAAAGCAGAAGAGGAGGCAGAAGCCAAGGTGGGAGCGGGAAGAGGAGCCTCCTCCTTATGCTGGGGGAAAGTGGAGAGGTCGGGAAGGACCCCCAGCAGCTCGGGGGTCGCAGCCAGGCCCGATATGACCCTTACTGTCCCTCCCCAGCCCAAGTTCCTGTCCAAGGCGGAGCGGGAGGCCGAGGCCCTGCGGCGGCGGCAGCAGGAGGTGGAGGAGCGGCAGCGGCTGCTGGAGGAGGAGAGGAAGAAGAGGAAACAGTTCCAGGAGATGGGGAGGAAGATGCTGGGTAAGGGGTCACCCCCTGGAGCTCTCTTCCCCCCCCAGCTCTCGGGGCTCTGTGCCGGCTCTGAGCCCCTTCCCCTGCTCCCCAGAAGACCCCCAGGAGCGCGAGCGCCGGGAGCGCCGGGAGCGCATGGAGCGGGAGACCAACGGCACCGAGGACGAGGAGGGCAGGCAGAAGATCCGGGAGGAGAAGGACAAGAGCAAGGAGCTCCACGCCATCAAGGTGGGGGCTGTGGGCCGGGCTGGGGGGCCGGGGGGGTGTGTCTGGGAGGGTCCCGCTGACCCTGGGGTCCCGCAGGAGCGGTACCTGGGCGGGGTGAAGAAGCGCCGGCGCACGCGGCACCTCAACGACCGCAAGTTCGTGTTCGAGTGGGACGCGTCCGAGGACACCTCCATCGACTACAACCCCCTGTGAGTGCGGAGGGGGAGTTCCCCGGGGCTGGGGGTGCCCCTGAGGGGGGTGCAGGGCAGCCCCTGATGCTCCCGCCCTGCTCCAGGTACAAGGAGAGGCACCAGGTGCAGCTGCTGGGCCGCGGCTTCATCGCGGGCATCGACCTGAAGCAGCAGAAGAGGGAGCAGTCGCGGTTCTACGGGGACCTGATGGAGAAGAGGAGGACCCTGGAGGAGAAGGAGCAGGAGGAGTGAGGATTTTGTGTGGGGGGGAGCTGGGAGGGTGCTGAGGGGTGTGAAGGGTCCTGAATGGCTCAGCTTGGCTGGAGTGGGGAGCTGCGGGCAGCGCTGGGACGCGCCAGGTCCTGTGGGAGGGGGTGGGAGGATTCCAGGGGCACAGGGTGAGCCCCATCCCGGTTCCTCGTCCCCCTTCCCATCTCCCCATCCCTTCCTGCCGCTGGCCAGGGCCCGGCTGCGGAAGCTGAGGAAGAAGGAGGCCAAGCAGCGCTGGGACGACCGCCACTGGTCCCAGAAGAAGCTGGACGAGATGACGGACAGGGACTGGCGCATCTTCCGCGAGGATTACAGCATCACCACCAAGGGGGGCAAGATCCCCAACCCCATCCGCTCCTGGAAGGACTCCTCCCTGCCCCCCCACATCCTGGAGGTCATCGACAAGTGCGGATACAAGGTGGGCATGGGGAGGGGGCGCCCCTGGAGGGGGCTGGGAGTGGGGAAAAGGGGTCGTCAGGGATGTGGGGAGGGGGAGGAGGGAGAGTTCTGCTCCCAACCTGCCGTCCCCTGGCAGGAGCCGACCCCGATCCAGCGCCAGGCCATCCCCATCGGGCTGCAGAACCGGGACATCATCGGCGTGGCCGAGACCGGCAGCGGCAAGACGGCGGCATTCCTGATCCCACTGCTCGTGTGGATCACCACCCTGCCCAAAATCGACCGGTGAGGGCACGGGGCAGGGGGATACTGCCCATGGGAGGGGGAGACAGGGTAGGGTGATGGTGACAGTGCAGATGGGTGGGACAGGGTGACAGGATGACAGTATGGAAGGGTTAGAGTGACAGGGTAACGCTGGAGGGGATGGGGGATGAGATGGGGTGATGGTGTGACGCTGTGAAGGGGATGGGGTGGAATGGAAGAGTGACTGACTGTGCAGGGAACAGGACAGGCTCACGTGGTGTCACCGTGGGTGACACATCTGTCCTGTGTCCCCCCACACTGCAGCATCGAGGAGTCGGACCAGGGGCCCTACGCCATCATCCTGGCCCCCACCCGCGAGCTGGCCCAGCAGATCGAGGAGGAGACCATCAAATTCGGGAAGCCCCTGGGCATCCGCACGGTGGCCGTGATCGGCGGCATCTCCCGCGAGGACCAGGGCTTCCGCCTGCGCATGGGCTGCGAGGTGGGCTGGGGGAGGCGCTGGGGGGCTCAGGGGGGGCTGCTCGGCCCCGGGGCCGCCCCCACTGACCCCTCCCCGGCCCCCCAGATCGTGATCGCCACGCCGGGCCGGCTCATCGACGTGCTGGAGAACCGGTACCTGGTGCTGAGCCGCTGCACCTACGTGGTGCTGGACGAGGCCGACCGCATGATCGACATGGGCTTCGAGCCCGACGTGCAGAAGATCCTGGAGCACATGCCCGTCACCAACCAGAAACCCGACACCGACGAGGCCGAGGACCCCGAGAAGATGTTGGCCAACTTCGAGTCGGGCAAGCACAAGTACAGACAGGTGGGCACGGGCAGGGGGCCTGGGGGGGGTTCGTGGGGTGGGGAGGGGAAATTCTGAGGTTGGGGGAAGGGGTTCCTGCCCCATGGGAGGATGTTTTTGCCTTGAGGGGTGATGGTTTTGCCCCACAGGGAATGTTTGTGCCCCGGGGAGAGACATTCTTGTCCCCTGCAGGATATTACTGTTTCACGGGGCCATTCTTGCAGGGGGGAGGTTCTGGCTCTATGGGAGGGACGTCCCTGCCCCGTGGGTGACATCCCTGCCCCGTTCCCCCACAGACTGTGATGTTCACGGCCACGATGCCGCCGGCAGTGGAGCGCCTGGCCCGCAGTTACCTCCGGCGCCCAGCCGTGGTTTACATCGGCTCTGCCGGCAAACCCCATGAGAGGGTGGAGCAGAAGGTCTTCCTCATGTCCGAGTCGGAGAAGAGGTGGGCAGGACGGGCTTTTTGGGGTGGTCTGAGGGGGTTGAGGGTGAGGGGGGCACCCTGTGGGGCGCTGCAGCTTCTCCTTACCCAACTCTCCCCCCTGCTCCTCCTCTTCCTGTGCAGGAAGAAGCTGTTGGCCATCCTGGAACAGGGCTTCGACCCACCCATCATCATCTTCGTCAACCAGAAGAAGGGCTGCGACGTGCTGGCCAAGTCCCTGGAGAAGATGGGGGTGAGTCTGGGCTGGGGGGGGGGTCATCCCGAGCTCCATCCCCCCCATTCCTGCGTGGGGACCCCCCGATGTGCCCTCACTGACCCCCCCCTCTCGCCCCCCAGTACAACGCCTGCACCCTGCACGGCGGGAAGGGCCAGGAGCAGCGGGAGTTCGCCCTCTCCAACCTCAAGGCCGGGGCCAAGGACATCCTGGTGGCCACGGACGTGGCCGGACGTGGCATCGACATCCACGACGTCTCCATGGTGGTCAACTACGACATGGCCAAGAACATCGAGGGTGAGGGCGGGGGTGCTGAGGGGGGGGTTGGGAGGCACCCAGGGGGCTGCAGGGGGTGCCCAGCCCTGGTGCTGCCTGTGCCAGGCAGCTGTGGGGGCTTTCCAGCCCCAGTGCTGCCCATGCCCTGTGTTCCTTGCGCTGGGGGGGCTGTGGGGGAGTGCCTGTCCTTGCTACTGGTGCTGCAAGGGATGCCCAGCACACCCGGCCCCTCGCTGACCCCCTGCCCCCTCTCCCAGATTACATCCACCGCATCGGGCGGACGGGCCGAGCGGGGAAGAGCGGCGTGGCCATCACCTTCCTCACCAAGGAGGACTCCACCGTGTTCTACGACCTCAAACAGGCCATCCTGGAGAGCCCCGTGTCCTCCTGCCCCCCCGAGCTGGCCAACCACCCCGATGCTCCAGCACAAGCCGGGCACCATCCTCACCAAGAAGCGGCGGGAGGAGACCATCTTCGCGTGAGGCCCCGCTGTGCCCCCTCTGTCACCTCTCTGGGGACGACAGAACCAGCAGGGCTGCCAGGACTGTTGTGGCCGTTCTTTTCCCAGCTCCCTGTTCAGCCAGGACTGTCCCCACGCAGAGACTGGGGCTGGGATTGTCCCAAAGTACCCGCCCTGTTCCCCCAGTCCCCCTCCCCACCTTCCCCACGGAGCGGAGGAGCTGCTGGAGGCTGTTTGGGGGCCGGTTCCTCCCTGCTGCCAGGGCGCGGCTGGTTTTTGGGCTGTCCTGGGAACTGTCTGCACCTCATGCTTTGGGTTTTTTGGGAGTTTTTTGTAGCTCAAGCTCCAGGCTGCAGGAATAAACCGGCAGCGGCGCTACCGGCGTCGGCTCATCGTCCTCTCCCTTCCCTGGGTGCCACCTCCCACGGGGACAGGAGCCAGCAGTGCCCAAAAGAGCGTTTTTTGGGTGCTCAGCACCCACCACCACCGTCCCTTTCCACTCCCCAGACTAGGTGTGTGTCCCCCCCCCTCACAGACACAGACACCGGCGCCTCCAAGCACTCGTGTGTTTCTGAAACCAATTACAGGGAAATCAGTGCTTTCTACAAAAGAAATCGTAACAAATCTGTGGCCCCCACCCCTGCCCCCCCCTCCCCACCAGCGCTGGCCCCCGGGGGGGGGCTCAGCCCACACCAGACCCCCCGGCCGAGGGCGGTGGGCGCCGCTATTTACAGGACTGTGCGGTGACGTGCGGTGAGGGCAGCGTGGGCAGGGGCAGGGTGGGGTCAGGGCGGTGGGTGCAGGCGTGGAGCAGCCCCCCCACCCCGTGCAGCCCCTCTCTGTCCCCCCCCCAATCCCGGGGAGGGGCGGTTTGGCTGCAGTGGTCGGGGCAGGGGGGGGTTGGTGCAGAGCGAAGCGAGTGGTGCGGCCCCCTCCTCCCGGGGGTCCCATGCAGGGGTGGGGAGGGGGCAGGCAAGGCCCCGGTGGGGGTGAGTGGGCACCTTCCCCTTCTTCCTCGGGTCTGTGTGGGGTGGGGGACGCTGCTAAAACTGCCCCCTGTGCCCCTTACCTACCCTTTTTTGAGGGGGGGGCACCCACAGTCCATGGCAGCTGCCCTGCGGGGAATGAGCCAGCCCGCGATGTGGGGCCCAGGGGGGGACACTGAGGCAGGGGCAGAAGGCATGTGGCTGTCCCCAGGTTTCCCAAAACTTTTCGGGGGAGGGGTCCCAGGGCATCCTGGCCGCCGGGCCCCCCCCTGCCCTGTGCTTATGGCTGAAGACGTGCCCGGGGGGGGCCCGGGCGCGAGGAAGCTGCCGGTGCCGAGGAGATCCCCGAGAGGGAGATTGTCTGAGCGCCCCCAGCGCGGGGCTGGGGCGAGGGGGGCATCACCCGGGCTCTGGTGGGTGGGGGGCCGGTTCCCAGCCGTGCCCCCCCCCCCTCTCTCCCCACCCCTAATAGCTGTCCTTGGCCCAGGGCCGGCTGCGCTGCCAGTTCCTGTCGTGGTTGCGCTCGCCCGGGCGCTCGGGCGTGCCGGGGCCGCTGCCGTGGTGCCGGTGGGGCTGGTACAGGTCTGGGTAGGGGTCCCCGTACTCCTCCTCCTCCTCCAGGTGCCGGGAGCTGCGCTGGGACGTGGCCCCCCAGTGCTGGGGCGAGGTGTCCCCGGCCTCGTCCGACGGCATCAGGCTGTCGTGCTCCAGCGGCGAGTGCTCCCCCCGCTCCCCCAGCAGCTGCTGGCTCTGCGGGCACCGAGGGGCTGCAGAGGGGGGCACGGGGGGGGGGAACGTGTCCCCCCCTTGCCCTGACACCCCTGTGCTGGGTCCCCGGGGGAGCAGGGAGGGGGCTGTGTGTGTCCCCCCAGTCCATGTGGCAGCCGTGAGGGGAGGGGGCCGTGGGGGTACCTGCAGGCCCGGCAGGCCGGTGGGCGAGGGGACGGCGTGGGGGGCGTGCGGGGGGTGGTGCGTGGCCCGCCAATAAACCTCCAGGTACTCGGCCAGGTGCTCGCAGGCGTCCTCCAGCTGGTTCTCATCCAGGATCACATCGAAGAGCTCCTGGGGGGGAGGAGGTAAAAGGGGTCACGAGGTGCTTTAGGAGCCCCCACGGGCATCCCCAGGGACAGGCCAGCTCACCGGGGGACACTGCACCAGCTTGTCAGCTGCCATCATCTGCACGTTGAGGTGCTTCACCTGCGACTTCCCCCGCGACTTGATGAGACGCTGCAGGACCTGGGGAGGGGAGGGGGGGTTGGCAGCACCACAGGGGGCAGCCAGAACCCCCCCAGAGCCACGGTCAGCCCTCACCTTGGGCGAGGACACCTTGACGTAGACAATGATGGGCGCCAGGGAGGTCTTGGCCAGCTGGGCCGGGTGGTTGATGGTGTCGGCGTCCAGCACCACCAGCTGCAGGGACTTGGCCAGCTCGAAGATCCGCTCGATCTCGCTTTGCACCTCGGCTGGGGGGAGCACGGGGGGGCTGTGTCAGGCTGGGCTGGCCTCTGGCAGGGGGTCTCTGCACCCTGGGGCGAGCCCGGCCCCTCACCGATGCTGGAGCGGGTGGTGGAGCGCTCCAGGATCGCCTGCTTGCCCAGGTTGTTGAGGATGGAGCGCTTGGCCAGGGACAGGTCGGCCGTGATGTGGGTGATGGAGATCCTGGGGGGGCACAGGGACATGGTGGGCACCTGGGGACCCTCGGGCCACGCACAGAGGAGGGTTCTGGGTGTGTGAGGGCAGGGAGGGTCTCACCTGCCATCGAATCTGTGCTTGAGGAAGTCGAAGAGGGCTTTCTGCATCATGTCGGTGACCTGCCACGGGGCCACCAGCCCGGTGAGCCGGCACAGATGGCACCGGCAGGGAGGTGGCAGCCGCCCGGCACCCTGCCAGCCGCCCTCGGCCCTGCCATCTGCCCGCTGCCAGCACGGGACAGCCAGGGAGGGGACGAGGGGCACAAACCACCACCCCCAGGGCACAGCGAGGCCCCCTCTCAACCCCACAGCCCCCCATACCTCGTATCCTTTCAGCGAGGGCCCCACCAGCACCACAGGCCGCATGGAGGGGACCACATCGTAGGGTGGGATGTGCTGCGTCTACGGGGGGACACAGGAAGGGGTCAGTGCCCTGGGCTCCCACCCCCAACCAGGAAGGGGTCAATGAGCCTATTTCAGAGAGCCCTGGAGCCCCCTGACCACACAGCTGGAGCAGAGGGGTGTCTCTGCCCCCACCCCACCCCTGGCCCTGCCTGCAGCCCCTTCCCCATCTCCCCCTGCCTGGGACACGGCCCTGTGCCCAGGACTCACCTGCTTCTGCTTCTGCTTGGCTTGGGGAGAGGAGAGAAGAGACAGAGGTTGGTGACAGTAGAGTGAGGCCCCCCCTGGATCCCCCCTGGGTCCCCCTGGGCCAGGAGCTGCCCTTACCTAAGGAGGGGGGAGGCGATCGCCGGCTCCCGCTGTCGCCGAGGCCCGAGGCGTTGCCAGCTCTCCTGAGGGAGAGGGAGGTGAGCAAGTGCTGGGGGGCCCAGGAGGGATCTGGCAGGGGTGGGGTCCCATCCCTACCTGGCTTTCTGCTCCTGTTTGAGCCTCATGGCTTCCAGGCGCTGGGGGCTGGGGATGAAGGCGATGTCCCCCCCCTCCTTCACTAGGCGCCCGATCCACCAGTCATTGCTGTATTTCTGGGGGAGGACAGGGCAGGGGTGAGACTGGTGGTAGGGGGGGAGGAATCCCTGGCCCTGTTCCCCCCACCCTCAGCACCCAACCTCACCTCCTTGATGTGCAGGAAATCTTTGGCTTCGAAGTTGATGGCGGCTCCCTGCACCGGGCACTCCTCGTCCAGCGCCCCGCAGTAGCTGACATTGGTGCGCACGGCGAAGGCGACTGGCTTGTGCTGGGGGGTTTGGGGGCAAATCAGCACCCCCCGGGCACTGCCAGCCCCCCACAAGCCGTGCCCTGGGTGTCCCCCCCCCATGCCTACCTTGGCCCTCTCGAGCTGCTGCTGGGCCTGGCTCTCCACCTCGCGCCGGGCACCCTCACGGTCCTCTTCCAGGGACACGTCGGAGTCCAGGGACGGGCGGCTGGTGTAGGAGTCCGCCGAGCCCTGGGGACACGGGGCTGAGTGCCGGGGGGCTGCGGGGGGCACCCCAAAAAGAGGGGCCTCGCCCTGAGGTGGTGCCAGCCTGGGGAGGGCACCCTGCTGACCCCCAGCCCCCTTCCAGCTTTTGGGGGTCCATGGAGGCATCGAGCTGGGCACGTTGGGTGGCATCGCCCAGCACGGCTGCCCTGGGGTGCAACCCCCTTATGCCCGGGGGGGGGGCCACGGGGAAGAGCCCCTGCAGCCCCGGGGAGGGCCGGGCTGGGGACAGGGGGCCCTGTCACGGTGAGGATGTGAGTCTTGATGGTGCTCCCCCTCCCACCCTGGGGTGCTCAGTGCAGCCCCCCCCGGCTCCCCCCCCTGCCGCGCTGGTATTTACCCACTGCCCGCTGCGCCCGGAACAGGCGCAGAAGCTCCGGTGAAATATTTATAGGTCCCTGGATGTAGCTGAGCTCCCCCAACCCCGACCCCCCGAGGCCCACGGGCCCTGCCGGGCTGAGCTCAGCACCACTGGCTCAGCACCGCCCTCCACCCCCTCCCCGCGCAGGGAAACAGGGCCTCCCACCCTGCACATCCCACCCTGCTCACATCGAGAGAATGGGGGGCCTGCACCCCCCACACCCCACCGCAGGCAATATGGTTTCCCAGCATGGCCCCCAATATGGCCTCTCCAGCACGGCCCCCAGCATCGTCACCGCCTCCCACCCTCCCCTGAGCATCCCCCGCCCCAGCATCCCCACTGGGGCACGCCAGCCTCCCCAGTATGGATCCGCAGCATCCCAGTGCGGGCCCCCATTACAGCGTCTCCAGCGACCCCCAAAGCACGACCCCCATCCCAGCATCCCCAGTGCGACCCCCCGGTACAGCGTCTCCAGCGCCACCCGCACACCACGATTCCCCCCCATGCAGCCCCCCAGGCCCGGAGCATCAGCCCTCGCGGGATACCCGGTCATGGGGGGTGGGATCCGCCCCAGTCCCGAACCCGGTCCCGAACCCGGTCCCGGTCGCACCTCCCGGGATCGAGGGAAAAGCGGCGGCGAAGAACAAAGGGCCCGGGGGGGCGGCACAGCCCTCCCCCCCCGCCGCACCGGGCATGAACCCCCGCAGCGAGCACGGCCAACACCCCCCGCACCGGGCACAGCCCCCGCGCGCCATCACCGTCCCCCGGGGCGCAGCTCCCCACCTCCCACCGCGGCCCCCGGGCACGGCCGCCCAGCCCCGGTACCGGGGCCGGTACCGGGGCCGGTACCTCGTTGAGCAGGAAGGTAGCGCTGGAGTCAGAAAACGACATAGACGGGGCGAGCCGAGCCGAGCCGCCCGCGCCCCCGCCCCGCTCCACCGGCACCGGCTCCGGTTCCGGCTGCGGCTCGGGCTCCGGCTGGCCCTGCCCGCTCCACCGCCCCTCCCCGCCCCTCCCCGCCCCTGCCTCCCACCGCCCCCGGGGCGCACGGAGCCGCCCCCGCCGCTCAGCCCCGGGTGGGGGTGTCGGGAGTCCCGGTTCCCTCTTCCCGGTGATGGCGGGGGCTCCAGTGCCCCCGGTGCAGCTCCCCCGGGGCTGCACTGGCAGCCGGGGTCCCGAGCGGTCCCGGTGCAGTGCACCGGGACGGGGCACGGGGCAGCTCTCGGTAGCGGTGTGTGTGTGGGGGTAGTTTGCCAAGAGGGAAAAGCTCCCGCTGAGGGGGCGTCCTGGGGTTTGTGCCGGGCGGGGGTCCCGGGGGCGAGGCAGGGGGTCCCGGGGGTACCTCCATGCTCCGGTGCGGCGGCCCCGGTCCTGCCCCGAGCCGGTAGCAGCCCCGTCTGCAGGGCGAGCCCTGCGGCGGGGCCGGAGCCGCTCCCGCCCCCGCCGCGCCTCCCACCCCCGCCTCCGAGGAGGGGGGCAGCGACGGGCCCCGGGGGACCGGACCGGCCCGCCCCGTTACCGCGCAGCGGGACGGACACCGGTGGGACAGGCCCGGGACCGCTCGGGGTCGGCCCGGGGGCCGCGGGGCAGCGCTCGGCGGGGCGGGGGCTCCGGGCAGCGCCGTGACCGGCCCCGAGCACCTGCACCGGGCACGGGGCACTGGGCACCGGCCCCGGTACCGGACACGCGGTGGGGCCCGGCCGGGCCCTCTCCGAGGTGCTGAAGGGGCCGCGCCGGGTGCTGGGCCGGGTCGTGGGGTCCCTGAAGGTACCCGGGAGTACCGGGGTACCGGAGGAGCAGGTGCTACTCTGGGACGGAACCGGGATGCTCGGGCCGCTCTGCAGCCCCCGGGGCCGCCCCTACCGGAACCCCCCGCCCTCCGCGGAACCGCTCCGGTACCCGCTCCCCCGCCGGCGGCCGGGGAGGGGGCGCAGCTCGCGCCGGGGGGAACCAGAGCACCGGCTGGGGGGCGGCGGGGGGTCCGTACCCCCTCGGGCAGCGCGCTGAGGACGCCCCGGTGCCCGTTGATGGACCGGGCGGGGCGGCCCCGCGGCTCCCCCCGCCCCGGTTCGTTCCCCGTCCGCTGCCTCAGTTTCCCGGGGCCGCCCCCCGCGCCGCAGTGCCGGTGCCCGCCGCCGGCCCGGCCCTGACGCAGCACTCGCTATTTTTAGCCGCGGGGAGCGGCTGTTGCGATGCCACCGGCGCCCGGTGCCGGCGCCCAGACCCGTCCCGGGGGAGCGGAGGGGCGGGGGCGGCCCTCCGGTTCCTCCCGGTGCAGGGGTTGGGGTGGGAGATGCTCGGCCGCTCCCCACACCCGGTCCGTGCCTTAATGCGGAGCCGCAACAGCGGCGGGCCCGGGGCTGGCGGGGCTGCCCCGCCCCGATGCCGGTGCCGGTGTCGGTGCCGGATCCGGCCCGCTCACCTGCCTGCGGAGGATGCTGGAGGTGGTGTCGGACGAGGTGCTGCCGTCCGAGCGCTTGAAGCGGCTCTTGCGCTTCGGGAGCCTCCGGGGGCTCTGCGGGGAGAGCGGCCGGTGAGCACCGGGCGGCACCGGGCGGTTACCGGGCGGCGTGGCTCCGCCACGGTGCTGCCACCGGCGGCCCCCAGCGCTGCGGGAAGAACCGAACCGGGCCGCACCGGGCCCGCGACGGCCGGGAGGGCTCCGGTCCGCTCACCTGGAAGGAGCCGGGAGCATCAGGCTGCGCCGGGGCGGACATCCCCGGCGGCACCCACCGGAGCCCCCGGGATGCCGGCGGGGCCGCCCCGCACCGGACCGCGGCGCTCCGCGGGGAAGGGCCGCGCCGCCGCCGCCGCCACTGCCGCGCTCCGCATCACACGGGGCCGCCGGGGCGTCCCGGCCGTCCCCGCCCCCGCCTGCCCCGCCCCCGCGCCCATCCCCGCGGCGGCCGGTCCGCGCCCCCGCAGCTGGGCAGCCACCGGAGGGCACCGGGAACGGACCCTCCCCGCAACCCGCAGTGCTGCGGGGACCGCCCGGGCGGTGCCGGCGAAGAGGAGCCCCCCCGGGGCCGCGGCGGCCGTGCCCACGCGTGTGCGGGGATGCGGGAGCCCCACCACCCGCATCCCACCGTGCTCTCCCGCCCGGGGTTTTTTACCCCCCCCGGGGGTATATACCACCCAGAGGGAGCACCTGCCCCCCTAGATCTCCGCGTGGGGCAGGCGGAGCCGTGGGGAGAAGCAGCCCACCCACCCCACGCCCCGTGTCCCCGCCATGCCCACGGGGGCGGCCGGTTCCGGTGCTGCAGCATCACCGGACCGGAGCGACGGGCCGGGGGGGCCGCGGGAAAGGGGGTACCGGGAACCCCACGGAGCCCCAGCGTGGGCCCCCGCCCCCGCGCGTCGGGACTTCCGCGTGGGGCCGCAGGGACACGGCCCCGCCGGCGGCTGCTAATTAATGATTAATCAGCGCTCCCGGGGCCCGGCGCCGGAGCGGGGGCTGCGGGGCCCGGCGACGCCGCTGCGGGGGTGGGAAGGGGGGGCACGGAGGGGTCCGGGAACGGGGGAATGGGGGTGCTAAGGCCTGACCCACGCCCACTCGTGGGGTACGGGCCTGGGGGGCTGGCGAGGACCACAGTGAGGTGATGCCCTGTGCGAACTGGGCACGGGGTGCGTGGAAATGGGGGTGCGTCTGCAAGGGGCACGTGTGTGTGAGGGGGTCTGCGAGTGTGTAAGGGGGGCTGTGTGCAAGGGGGTGTCTGAAGGGGTGTATCGGGACTGTAAGGGGGTGTGTGTACAGGTGTGTGTGCAAGGTGCCTTTGTGTGTGTGTGTGTGTGTGTGTGCAAGGGGGGTGTGCATGAATCCCTGAGCGCAGGTGTGCCCAGGTGTGCGTGCACGGGGAATCCGGGCGTGTTTGTGTGCACACACACACACACAGAGGAGTGCACGTGTGAGTGTGCAACGGGACTGCACGCGTGTGCAAGGGGTGTGAAGGTGCAGGGGGGTGTGGGGGTGTGTGTGCAACGGGTGTCTGTGTGTGCAAGGGGGGGATGCAAAACATGCGTGTGCATCTGTGTGTGCGTGCAAGGCGGTGCGTGCCTGTGCACAGGGGGGTGTGTGCATGCCGGGGGCGCGGGGTGTGTGTGTGTACACACGTGTGCGTGTTGCACAAGGGGGTGCGCTGTGTGCGCGTGCAAGGAGGGGTGCGGGAGATGCTCGCGGGGCGGATGTGCAAGGGGGACACGGGGGACAGCGGGGTGGGTGTGCAAGGGGCACACTCAGTGAGGGGGGCTGTGCGGACACGGGGGGCCCGGCCGCGCGTGTCCCCGCTGTCCCCGCCATGTCGCCGCGGCGCGGCGTGTCCGTGTGTGCGTGTCCGTGCCCGTGTGCGTGTGCGCAGCCCCCGGGGGTGCGGGTCCGCCCGCACCTCCCCCGCCGCTCCGGGCCGTACCGGGCCGTTCCCGCCGCCGCCGCTGCGCCTTTAAGGCCGCTGGCCGGGAGCGCCCGGGAGCGGATCCGGGCGGGGGGCGGGCACCGGCCAGGGCGGGCCGGGGCTGCGCGGCCGCGACCGGGACCGGGGCCGCCACCGCCACCGGGGCCCGGCCTGGGCGCGGATGGGGCGGCGGGGACGCGGCGCGGCCGCCGTGTAGGAGCGGGCGGCGGCGGGGCCGTGGCGGGGCGCAGGGCCCTGCGGGCGGCGGCGCCGGAGGCGGAAGGTGAGCGGGCCGACCAGGAGCACCGGGAGCGCCGGCGGGAGGCGGGTGGATCAGGGCGGCGGCGGCACCGCGATCGGGACCGGGACCAGGATTGGGACTGGGACTGGGATTAGGGCGGGGGCGGCACTGGGCTGGCCCCGGGCGGCAGGAGCGGTGCGGCGCCGGGGGGGCTGTGCGGTGCTCGGCGGGGGGTCCGGTGCGGCCGGAGCTGTCGGTGCGGCGGAGCGGCCGGTGCGGTGGCGGGAGGGCGCTGGCGGGTCCTGATGAACAGGCCGGGCTCGGCGGGGCTTCCGTGCCCGGAGCGGGGAGGAGGGAGGGAGGGACGGAGAGACGGAGAGAGGCGGCCGCCGCCACCGGGGCCGGCCCTTCCCGGTGTCCGTTCCCCATCGCCGCTCGCCCGCTCCTACCGGGACCGGCTGGGACCGGGCTGCCACGTCCCGGCTGGTTCCCGGTGCCCCGGGGCGGCCGTGCCCGGTGCAGCTCGTTGGCCACCGTTCAAGACAAACAGGGCCGGGACGCCCGGGTCGGTCCCAGCTTTGTCGCAGGTCGCTGCGCCGGGGAGGGCGGGCTCGGGGCGGCCTCGGCAGGGCCACGCACCGGGCACCGGGACACCGGGAACCCAGCACCGGGATACTGGCACGGAGCACCGGCCCAGCACCGGCCGTTCCCACGGGGGCCATGGAGGTGGTGGGAGAGCTGGGACTTGGGGTCTGCATCCTCCGGGGTGGAGCGGGACACAGGACGCTCTGCCCCTTGTGAGGCCTCGCACCCCCGTGAGCTCCGGGGTCCCTCTGGGGGTGTCAGGGTGGGGGCCTGAGCGCTGACCCCCGCCCCGGTGCCCGCAGCATGTCGTGGTTCAGCGGCATCCTGGTGCCCAAGGTGGACGAGCGGAAGACGGCATGGGGGGAGCGCAACGGCAAGAAGGGCCCCCGGCCCCGCGCCGGCCTCTGCGGCCCCCGCTACATGAGCTGCCTGCAGGACCCTGAGATGGAGAGGGGCGCGGGACCCCCCCGGGGAATGCGCTGCACCTGGCAGGAGGACCACTACGGCAAGAAGGGGCCCGCAGGCGACCTGGGACTCAAATCGGTGGACGCGGCCCTGGAGGACGGCGAGGCCAAGGGCCCGAAGGGGGCCGGGGGACACGGGGGGCGGCCGTCGGCCGGCGAGTGCTGGCGGCGGCTGCTCCAGGTTTTCCGCTCCAAACGCTTCCAGTCGGCCAAACTGGAGCGGCTCTACCAGCGCTACTTCTTCCAGATGAACCAGAGCAGCCTGACGGTGCTGATGGGGGTGCTGGTGCTGGTCTGTGGGGTGATGCTGCTCTTCCTCTGCCTGCCCGGCTCCCCGCACGTGCCGGCGGCGGCGGCGCTGGCTGGGGCCACGGCCCTGTTCCTGCTCCTCATGGTGCTGTGCAGCCGCAGCGCCTTCCCCCAGGACTACATGTGGGTGGTGAGCTACGTGGTGCTGGGGCTGCTGGCCGGGGTGCAGGCGCTGGGGACGGTGGCCGTGTCCCCCCGGAGCGCGGCCGAGGGCGTTTGGTGGAGCGTCTTCTTCATCTACATCACGTACACGCTGCTGCCCGTGCGGATGAGGGCGGCCGTGCTGGCCGGGGTCCTGCTCTCCGCCCTGCACCTCGCCATCGCCTGGCACCGCAACGCCGCCGACCCCTTCCTCTGGAAGCAGGTAGGGCAGGGGACACACAGTCACACACACAACACACACACGGTGGGGGGCTGCGCCCAGGGGGTCCTGCCCGCCTGTGGGTACCCCCCAGGTGGGACCCGTCGGCTCCCCGAGTCCCTTCCTGCAAAATTGGGGTGGTTTTGCACTTGATGGCGGAAAATTCTGGACGTGGGAGGGGCCCCTTGGCTGCAGGTCCCCTGGGGGAGGTCCCGTGCCAGGGGCCTGTGGTGTGACCAGGGGTCTCTCTGCTGCCGCAGCCCCCGTGGGGCAGGAGGGGCCCCTGGTCCTGGCACAGACCCACCATTGTGGGCTGCACCAGGGGAGGGGGGGCACCCACAAAGCCCCTGTTGTGGGGCTGGCGGAAATCCCTGAGGAGGGGATGCAGGGCCAGGGCATCAGGGCGGGGGGAGGGTTGTCACCCAGGGGCGCTGGGACGCTGGCAGTGTCCCCTGTCCTGCCCCTCTGGGGTGCTGGGTGCTCCCAGCAGGGTGCTGCAGGCACAGAGGGGTCCCCCACCCCAGGGCTGGGTGTTCCCAGCCCCGGCAGCCCCTTGCTGTGCTCCCCCTCCTTGCACGGGGCCACTCCTCACTGTCACCCTCGCCCTGCCTGGCCGGGGCCTGGCCCACGTGCGGTCCCCGCGGGGCACAGGGCGAGGAACGCGATGTGGGGGGGGGATCCGAGGCCAGCGGGGCTTTGGGGGTCACTGGAAGGGCAGCCCCTCTGGGTGGGGCTCACCCCCCCCGCAGGGTGGGAGCGATGGGGCTTCCAGGGGGATGTGAGGGGGCTGGGGGGGTGCGAGGCCCCCCCTCCCAGTGTGTTGGAGAGCTATAAATAGCTCTGGCTCCGATCCCAGGGGACTGGGACAGGGGGGAAACCGCAGCTCCCACTGCAGCCATCTCTGCTTCCCGACTTCCTCTGCTTCCAGAGGGTGTCCTCACGACCCACCCTGCTCCAGGTCCCCGTGTGCCCCTTGCCCTGGGTTCCTGCATCCTTATATCCCCCCTTGTCTGGTTTCCTCCATCCCCATGGCCCCCTGCTCCCCCTGTCCCCTGTGTCCCCAGGTCCTTGCATCTCCACATCCCCCTGCCTTGGGTCCCCATGTCCCCTCCTGCCCCACATCCCCTCCTTGCTGCTCTTAACAGCACCCCCCACACCAGAGAGCTGGCTGGGGGCGGGGGGCTCACACTGAGCCAACCTCCCCCCCCCAGCTCAGCGCCAACGCCCTGATCTTCCTCTGCACCAACGTGGTGGGGGTCTGCACCCACTACCCCGCCGAGGTGTCGCAGCGCCAGGCCTTCCAGGAGACCCGCGGCTACATCCAGGCACGGCTGCACCTCCAGCGGGAGAACCGGCAGCAGGTGGGATGGGGGGTCCCCGTGCCGAGCTGGGGGGGGGTCCCAGGAGGTCTTGACCCCTCCCCTGATGATGCTGCTGTGGGTGCAGGAGCGGCTGCTGCTCTCGGTGCTGCCGCAGCACGTGGCCATGGAGATGAAGGAGGACATCAACACCAAGAAGGAGGACATGATGTTCCACAAGATCTACATCCAGAAGCACGACAACGTCAGGTACCGTGGGGACGGGGGTGCGGGCGAGGTTTTGGGGGTGTCAGCAGGGGAGGGAGGCCCCGGGGGGGGTGTGTGGACCCTCCCCAGCCCACGCCCTTCCTCCCTGCAGCATCCTCTTCGCGGACATCGAGGGCTTCACCAGCCTGGCCTCGCAGTGCACGGCCCAGGAGCTGGTCATGACGCTCAACGAGCTCTTCGCCCGCTTCGACAAGCTGGCCGCGGTGAGTGGAGGGGCTGGGGGGTGGGGATGTTCCCAGAGCCCCCCTGACCCGCCTGTGCCCCCCAGGAGAACCACTGCCTGCGCATCAAGATCCTGGGGGACTGTTACTACTGCGTGTCGGGGCTGCCGGAGGCACGGGGGGACCACGCCCACTGCTGCGTGGAGATGGGGGTCGACATGATCGAGGCCATCTCGTGAGTGGGGGCAGAGCTGGGGGCGGCTGTGCCCATCCCCTCGGGCCCATCCCCGGTGCTGGCACGTCCCCGGTGCCACTGCAGTGCTGGGGGGAAAGTGTGCCCATTCCTGGTGCTGGTGCTCCCCCAGTGCTCACCAGTCTGGGTCGTGGTGCCTGTGGCTGTCGTGGTGTGACTGGGGGTGCCCAGGGGTGACGTGGTGCCCGTGCCACCCGCAGGCTGGTGCGTGAGGTGACGGGGGTGAACGTGAACATGCGCGTGGGCATCCACAGCGGGCGGGTGCACTGCGGGGTCCTGGGGCTGCGCAAGTGGCAGTTCGACGTCTGGTCCAACGACGTCACCCTCGCCAACCACATGGAAGCGGGAGGCAAAGCTGGGTGAGCCTGGACTGGGAAGGGGCTGGACTGGGGGGCAGGGGGCATGGAGCAGGATGGGGGGCTCACCTCCTGCCCCCCCCCACCCCATCATCCCCAGACGCATCCACATCACCTGGGCGACGCTGCAGTACCTGAACGGCGACTACGAGGTGGAGCCGGGGCACGGGGGCGAGCGCAACGCCTACCTCAAGGAGCACAACATCGAGACCTTCCTCATCGTGGGGTGCAGCCAGAAGCGCGTGAGTTGGGGCGGGGGGGAAAAGTTGTGGGGAGGGGGTCCCAGGAGGGTGGGAGAGCCGGGGTGTCCCCCCCTCCCGCCTCCCTCCTCCTCACGGCCGTGTGTCCCCCCCGCAGAAGGAGGAGAAGGCCATCCTGGCCAAGCTGCAGCGCGCTCGTGCCAACTCCACCGAGGGGCTGGTGCCGCGCTGGGTGCCCGAGCGCTCCTTCTCCCGCACCAAGGACTCCAAGGCCTTCCGGCAGATGGTCAGTGGCCTCGGGGGGGTGGTTTTTTTGGGCACGGGGGATCCCACCGCGGCGGTATCGGCTGCTCGCTGCCCTTCCGGGGCTGTCTGTGGCTTCCCCAGCCCTGCCCGCGGATCTTGTGGCTTCCTCCTGCTGCCTGCAGGCCTGGGAGGAGCCTGGGGTGCCACCCCATCCTCAGTAGACCTTGGGGACCCGCCCTGTCCTCAGCAGCCCATGGGAACCCCCCCAGGGTCTCCCCCATCCTCAACAGACCTCAGGGATCCCCCCTGTCCTCACCAGCCTTGGGGACCACTGGTGTCAGACATCCCCCCCCAGACCCCTCTCTCCTCCCTCTGCAGACCCTTGGGGACCCTCCCACCATCCTGGTGACCCCTGGGACTCCATCCCCCATCCTGGGTGACCCTGGGGGATGCCCCATGTCCCTGTCATCTGTGGGGGACCCCCCCATCTGTGCCAGTGTCCCTGACACCCCCATCTCCTTGTGTCTCCCAGGGCATCGATGACTCCAGCAAGGACAAGTAAGTGTCCCCATGCCAGGGCACCACGGGGGGGCACAGCTGGGCCCTTCCCTGGGGCAGAGACGGGGGTCTTGGGGGACCCTGACCCCCCTGTGTCCCCAGCCGAGGTGCCCAGGAGGCCCTGAACCCCGAGGACGAGGTGGACGAGTTCCTGAGCCGGGCCATCGACGCCCGGAGCATCGACCAGCTCCGCAAGGACCACGTCAAGAAGTTCCTGCTCACCTTCCAGACACCTGAGCTGGAGAAGAAGGTGAGAGGCCCTCTGTCCCCTCTGCCCCAGCCCTGAGGGCCCCCTCTGTGCCCTGAAGTCCCCTCAGTTCTGGCCCCATCAGCACCTTTGTCCCTCTCATCTCACCCTCATCCCCCGGCATCTTCTCTGTGCTGGTCCATGGACCCTCCACCTTCTCAACCTCATCCCATCCCATCCCCTGAACCCCTCGGGGACCATCCCCTCCCCCAGTTTCCCCCCATCCCATCCCATCCCATCCCCTGGGGTCCTCCTGTTTCCTCCATCCCATCCTCCAGGTTACCCCATTTCCTTCCATCCTATCCACTGATGTCCCCTCAGTCCCCCTCCATCCTTCCCCTGGGGTCCCCCCTGTCCCCCTCCATCCCATCCCATCCCATCCCATCCTGTGGGATCCCCCTATCCCACCTCCTCCTCTCCCCTCAGTACTCCAAGAAGATCGACGACCGTTTCGGTGGCTACGTGGCCTGCACCCTCCTGGTCTTCTGCTTCATCTGCTGCCTCCAGATCCTGGTGTTCCCCCAGTGAGTTCTGCAGCCCCCCAAAAAACCCTGGCCCCGGCCCCCTGAGCCTGTCACTCACCCCCACCTCTCCCCAGCTCCCCGCTGATGCTCGGTGTCTACGTCAGCATCTTCATCCTCCTCGCCGCCATCCTCTTCGTCTGCGCCGTCTACTCCTGCGTCACTGTGAGTGCCGGCCCGAGGGCTGGGGGGGCTTTGGGGGGCTCGGCTGGGAGTGACGGGGTCTTTTCTGTGTGTGTGTCCCTCCCCCTCCACCAGCTCTTCCCCACGGCCCTGCAAAGGCTGTCCCGGAGCATCGTCCAGTCCCGCGCCCGCAGCACCGGCATCGCCGTCTTCACCATCCTGCTCGTCTTCATCGCCGCCTTCGTCAACATGGTGGGGACATGGGGGGCTGTGAGGGGCTCTGGGGGGCTGTGAGGGGCTCTGGGGCACCGTCTCACCCCTCTGCCCCCCCCCCCAGTTCTCCTGCAGCCGCGTGGCCCTGCGGGAATGTGCCGCCCGCGAGCTCAACGTGACCCCCGAGGCCGTGGGACCCTGCCAGCTCCGGGCCCTCAACTTCTCCCTGGGGACCCCCCCTGGCTCCTGCCACGGTGATGGGCTGGCCTGTGACTTCCCCGAGGTGAGGGGCTGTGGCCACCCCCGGGCACAGGGGCACGGGGAGCCCTGGGGGTGCCTGGTCCTCCCTGGGTGCTGGCACAGGGTCCCTGGGGGTTCTGGGTGCTGGCACAGGGTCTCTGCAGTCCCTGGGTCCCCAGGAATGCTGCCAGGGGTCCCTGAGCGTGCTGGGTGCCAGCACAGGGTCCCTGCAGGCACAGGCTGCTGGCACAGCTCCCTCGGGTCCAAAGTCCTCTGTGGGTGCTGGCACTGAGCCCTTGAGGGTGTCCCCAAGGGTGCAAGGTCCCCATGGGCGTGGGGTGCCACTCAGGGCTCCTGGGGTGCCATCCAGCATTCCCAGGGTGCTGCAGAGGTTCCCAGGGGTGCTGCCTGGGGTTCCTGGGGTACTGGCTGGGGTTTCCAGGGGTGCTGCCAGGGTTCCTGGGGTGCTGCAGGGGTTCCTGGGCTGCCATTAGGGGTTCCTGGGGCCGGCTGCAGGGGTTCTGGGGTGCCATCCAGCGTTCCCGGGGTCCCAGTGCATCCCCCCCGTGTCCCCCCCAGTACTTCAGCTACAGCGTGGTGCTGAGCCTGCTCGCCTGCTCCGTCTTCCTGCACATCAGCAGCATCGGGAAGCTGCTGCTCATGGTGGCCATCGAGGCCACATTCCTGCTGCTGGTGGAGGGGCCTCACGCCGCCCTCTTCGACAACGCCGACCTGCTGGTCGTGGCCAACGCCCTGTGAGTGCCCTTGTGTCCCCCCGGCGTCCCCAAACTCCGAGATGTGTCCCCACCCCGCTAACCCCAGCTCCTCTCCCCCACAGGCCCTCCTTCAATGTGACCCAGGGCGAGTGGTGAGCGGGGAACTGGGACCAGTGGGGAACTGGGGGTAGGGGGGTGAGGGTGGGCAGCAGCAGGAGATGCCTTGGGGGGGGTCTGTGCTGCAAGGGTGGGTGCAGCTTTGGGGTCTCTGGCGCGGGTGCAGCTTTGGGGCTTCTGGGTTGGGCGCATCCTTGGGGTTGGTTGAATCTTTGGGGCTCCCTTGGGTGAGCGGGTGGGCCTTTGGGGTCTGGGTGGGATCTCTGAGGTCCCTGGAGCGGGAGGGTGAATTGTAGGGGTTGGGTGCAGGTTTGGGGTCCCTGGGGTGGGCGGGGGCCATCCCTCAGCCCGTCTGAGGGCTCTGGGGGTCCCGCAGCCCCGCGGAGGGGAAGGTGGCCCTGCGGTTCGTCACCCCCGCCGTGCTGGCCGTGTTCGCCCTGGCCCTTTACCTGCACGCGCAGCAGGTCGAGTCCACCGCCCGCCTCGACTTCCTCTGGAAGCTCCAGGTAGGACCGGGGGGGCTGGGAACGACCCTTTTCCTGCACAGCGGGGCCAGAACTGACCCCTCCCTGCACCCCAACCTCGGGCTGGCCCTGGGGGCCCCCCGGCAGCCCCCACAGTGGCGCGTTCCCCGCAGGCAACGGGCGAGAAGGAGGAGATGGAGGAGCTCCAGGCCTACAACCGGCGGCTGCTCCACAACATCCTGCCCAAGGACGTGGCCGCGCATTTCCTGGCGCGGGAGCGGCGCAACGACGAGCTCTACTACCAGTCCTGCGAGTGCGTGGCCGTGATGTTCGCCTCCATCAGCAACTTCTCCGAGTTCTACGTGGAGCTGGAGGCCAACAACGAGGGCGTGGAGTGCCTGCGGCTGCTCAACGAGATCATCGCCGACTTCGACGAGGTGCTGGAGGGGGCAGTGAGGGTGCAGGGGGTGCAGGAGGTGTGGAGGGGAAGCGCACGGGGATGGGGTGCAGGGGGTGCTGGAGGGGCTGTGGAGCAGCTTGGAGGGGGTGCAGGGTGATGGGTGGAGGAAAATGGGGCCTTGGAGAAGCCACGGAGCAGCGTCCATGGACACGGGGCACTCACAGCCCTGCCGAGGGGTGACCCCACCATGTGTGTGTGTCTGTGTGTGTCCCCTCCCAGATCATCAGCGAGCAGAAGTACCGGCAGCTGGAGAAGATCAAGACCATCGGCAGCACCTACATGGCGGCGTCGGGGCTCAACGCCTCCACCTACGACCGCGAGGGCCGGAGCCACATCGCGGCCCTGGCCGACTACGCCATGCACCTCATGGAGCAGATGAAGTACATCAACGAGCACTCCTTCAACAACTTCCAGATGAAGATCGGTGGGTCCCTGGCGGCTCCAGCAGCCCCTCACGCCCCCCCCGTGCATTCCTGGCCACCGCTCGTGGTGCTGTGTCTGGTGGCTCTTCTCCTGTTCTCCCTTTTTTTTCCCTCCCCCTTTTCCCCTCTCATCCCCCCTTTCCCTTTGCCCTCCTTCCCACCCCATGGGTGTTGTGTGTGGGGTTCCTGACCCTCCACCGTGTCCCCCCAGGCCTGAACATGGGCCCGGTGGTCGCGGGGGTCATCGGGGCCCGCAAGCCCCAGTACGACATTTGGGGCAACACCGTCAACGTCTCGAGCCGCATGGACAGCACGGGGGTCCCCGACCGCATCCAGGTCAGCTGAGGGGGCGGGAGGTGGACAGGACCACCCCCTCAGGGACCCCAGCACCCCCCCCTCACCCCCGTGTGCCCCCCCTCCAGGTGACAACGGACCTGTACCAGGTGCTGGCGGCCAAGGGCTACGTGCTGGAGTGCCGGGGGCTGGTCAAGGTCAAGGGCAAGGGGGAAATGACCACCTACTTCCTCAACGCCGGCCCCGGGGGCAGTTAGGGGGGGTCCCCATGGTGCCCCCCCAACCCCCCCGGCCTGTGCCGGGGTCAGGCAAGGAAAGGAAGAGAAATCCCCAAATCCACGTATTTAAAAAAAAAAAAAAAGAAAAAAAAAAAGGGAGAAATGGACGCAAGGGAGGTGGTTGGAGGGGGGGGTGACCCCTCTGTGCCCCCCTCACCCACACCAAGGTGTTTTGGGGGGTGTTTCCCAGCCCTGCACTGGGGTGTTTTTTTTGGGGGGGGGTGTCAAGATGAACCCACCCCTCTCCCCCCCCTTTGCTGAAACCCCCCCATGTGCCAAAGAGGGGAGATGGGCCCCCCCCAGGGAAGGTTTGGGGGGGTGTGAGGGTGGGGGTGTCCCCAGCCCCCTCCATGTGCCAAATTGAAGTGCCGCCTGCGGGGGGGGGAGGAGGGATGCAGGCCCAGCACCTCCGCAGCTCCCCCACCCCCCCGGGGGTCCCAGCTCCCTCCGGGGGCTGCAGCGGGGAGGGGTGGGAGGCAGCTCTCCCCCCTTTTAAATGCAAAAACCTAATGAAGTGTCTTTTTTTTTTTCTTTTAATTTTTTTCTCGGTTTGTTTTTTTTTTTTTTTTTGAGGCGGTTTTGGGGCGGGGGGCTCAGCCCCGGAGGAGAGGGAGGGTGTGTGTGTGTGGGAGGGGACAGCAGTTCCCCTTCTCCGCCACCCCAGCGCAGACCTGAGGTACTTTGTCCTTCGTGTGTACAGATAAATTATATATAAAACACTTTGGATACGAGCTGTGGCCTGGTCTGTGGGGTCGGGGTGGGAGGGGGGTCACACACACGGGGGTCCCGGTGAGGGGGGTCCTGTTCAGAAAGGGATCCCGGAGTGCCGGGGGTGGGTGGCACACAAAGGTCCCGGTAAGAGAGGTGGTGAGAAGCTGTTGTGGGGGCTCAAACACCGCCCTGAGGTGCGAGGGGGTGCCAGACCCCCTAAACCAGAGCCCTCCTAAAACCAGAGCCCCCTAAAACCGGAGCCCCCAAAACCGAAGCCCCCTCAGCGGTCGGGGAGGGGGCGTGGCCTGCCCGGCCTCCGTGGGCGTGTCCCCACACGGAGAGTGGGCGTGTCCTCCCTCAAGCCCCGCCCCATTCTGAACACCCGCGCTCCCCCAACGGCCGCTCCCGCTCCCCCCCCCGCCGGCGCTGTGACGTCACCGCGCTGCGTGCGCACGCCGCCGCGTCCCCCGCGCGGGCGCAGAGCCGCCATGGAGGCCTCGGCGGGCGGCGGCGGCGCCGGGCCCAGGCGCCGCTGGTACTTCAGCCGCGAGCAGCTGGAGCGCAGCCCCTCCCGCCGCGCCGGGCTCGACCCGGACAAGGAGCTCTCGTACCGCCAGCAGGCGGCCAACCTGCTGCAGGACATGGGGCAGCGCCTCAACGTGTATCCGTGCGGGCGGCCCGCGCTCTAGGCCGCGCTAGGCCGCGGGGTGTGGGGGGGTAAGCGGAGCGGGGCGGGGAGGGCGCGGGGATGGGGGAGACGGGAGGGTCGGGGGAGACGGGGGAGGGTGTGGGGAGAAGCGGGAGCGGCGAAGGGAAGGAGCGGGCCCCGGAGCGGGGAGAGCCCGGCGCGGCGTTGGGGTTGAGCAGAGCCCGGCCCGGGAACAGCGAGGTCGGTGCTGGCGTATTGGGAAAGCCTGGTTCGGCTCGGCTCGGGAGCGGGAGGAGCCGAGCTCCGTTTTTTTTTGGATCGAGGAAATCCCGTTTCGGGAGCGGGGAGAGCCGCGCCGGGGTGTTGGGAAGGCTCGGGAACGCCCGACCGGCCCGGAAGCGCCCAGCCCGATTTGAGATCCCGAAATGGGCTTTGGGAGCAGGAAGAGCCTGTGCCGGGCGGTCGGGAAGGTCCAGCCTGGGAGCGACGAGAGCCGAGCCTGTTTTGGGATCTGGGAAATCCCGTTTTAGGATCGTGGGGAGAGCTGTGCTGAGACGCAGGGAAGACCCAGCCCGGGAACGCAGAGAGCTCGTCCCGTCCCGGTGGGATCAGTTCCAAGGGCTCCCCTGGGGAGGAAACCCCTGCCCGGGGGTCTCTGTCGCGGCTGTGCCTTTCCTTAACCCCCTTCCCAAGCTCCCAGCTCACCATCAACACGGCCATCGTGTACATGCACCGCTTCTACATGGTGCAGTCCTTCACCCAGTTCCACAGGAACGTGAGTGCTGGGATCTGGGGGGAAAGGGATGGGGAGCACTGGGAATCCCCCAGCTCCGCTCTGGGGAGATGGGACTGGCCCCGGGGAGGGATTTTGGGAAGGGGGAGGGATAAGGAGAGAGACCCTTTTCTCCATCCTGGTGGTGGCTGGACTTAAGGCTTGCACAGGCTTCACTTCCTGGAGGGATAGGGAGAATCCACCTGGTTTTATTTGGTTTGTTGTCGGGGTCAGTGGGTTTCTGACGTGACTCTTGTGCCTGTCCCCTCAGTCCGTGGTGCCCGCGGCGCTTTTCCTGGCGGCCAAGGTGGAGGAGCAGCCCCGCAAGCTGGAGCACGTCATCAAGGTGGCACACGCCTGTCTGCACCCTCAGGAGCCTCTGCTGGACACCAAGAGCGAGGTGGGCGAGGGGATGGAGCGCTGGGATGGGCTCTGGGCAGCGGGAATCGCCTCCGGGATCGCGCGGCTCCGGCGGCTCCTCCGCCCTCCCCGGGGGCAGCTCCCCAGCCCAGCAGCTCCTGCCACGGGGAGATTTGGGCTTCCCTGCTCTGGGCAAGCTCCCCTCTGCTCTGCTGCACGCCTGGGTCCAGGTCCAGTGTCCCTGGGGTGCTGCCCAGGAGCAGAGGTGGGAGCAGTTTGTCCCCACAGCGGTCACAGGGGGGTAAAAACGCTGCTGATTTCACCTGGAGCTGGGCAGCCAGTCCTGCTGGAAGGGGCAGCTTTTTTTTCCCAGGAAACTTATGGAAAATGAGAGAAAACAAACAAACAAACAAACAAAAAGGCAGGAATAGCTGCTGATTCCTGCTAATTCCTTTCCTGCTCCTGTGCCACCCCAGGAGTGTGGGGGACCAGCACCCAGGGCCACCCCGGCGCTCTGCTCCCTCTATCACACAATCCCAGGATGGTTTGGGTTGGAAGGACCCTTAAACCCCATCCTGTCCCACCCCCCCTGCCACGGGCAGGGACACCTTCCACCAGCCCAGCTTGCTCTGAGCTCCTCCCAGCCTGGCCTTGAGCACTTCCAGGGGGTCTGTGCCAGTGCCCCCCTGCAGGGAGATTCCCGTTTTTCCCCTGGAGAGAAGGGTGTCAGGGATGTGCAGGCTTGATCCGAGTGCCTCTCCGTGAGTAACCTGCCTGTCCTCTCAACCCCAGGCTTACCTGCAGCAAGCCCAAGACCTGGTCATTCTAGAGAGCATAATACTGCAGACCCTGGGTAAGTTGTCGAAGCGGCCGGGCTGCCACACGAATCCCAGAGCCAGGAGAATTCCACAGGCTGGAGAGCCTGACCCCTGCTGTCTTCCCCCCAGAGTCCAGGCAGCAAACCCCTTTTTCACCCCCACTCTTGTTTCAACATCAGTTTTTCCAGGTGTGACTCGTGCCAGGCTCAATGCTCAGAGAGATTTAAGTGTGGCTTCTCTCTTTTTGTTTTTTTTTTTTTTTTTTTTCCCCCCAAAAACCCCCAGGATTTGTACTACTTGGACACTTGGACACTTGCTGTTGTGGGTTGTGCTTTCCAGCTCAGTCACAGAGTCATGGGATGGTTTGGGTTTGAAGGGACCTTAAAACCATCTAGTTCCAACCCCTAAAGCTCTAATCCTGTTGCAGGGAGCAGTTTGTGCTGAGAGATGTCTAAAAACGCCGGCTAAAAGTGAATATTTGTGTCAAATAATTGAATTGGGGGGGTGGGAAACCCCAAAAAACCAACAAACCAGCAACAGCTTTTGGAAGTAGAAATTGGAGCCTCCACGTAGGGCAGGGGTTGGTGGATCTGGTACCCTGTTCCATTCTCAAATGTGCTGTTAAAAGTTGTTCTTACTAACTCATGTTCCATTTCAGAGGCAGTTTGTAGGTAGATTTTTCTCTCCAAAAGAGCAGGATTTGTTACTCCTGTCTGGATTCAGAGCAGACACCCCGTGTCCCCCCCCTCAGGACGGGCTGACGTGTCATGGACCACAAACCCGTGGCTGAACTGAGTCCAGTTCTGCAACCACTCACTCCTCCAGTTGCCTTTTCAAACATCCCAGTTCTTCTAGAACATTCTGCAGATCTGCTGCACACATGGACCAACTGGAATTCTTCCTCCCTTTAAAACATAATTCCCAAACTGAGGAGGAAACTGGAGCGAGGATTAAACTCAGTTGTCCTCAGGCCCCTTCAAAGGGAAACAATCTGCTTCCTCTCAGCTTTTTGGGTGAGAGAAATTCCTTGGAGCAGATGCCATTGTCTTCTCCTTCCTCCCAGCTGCTCCAAGAGGCTTTTGTCCTGCTATTTTTAAAATCCTTAATAGTTTTTTTTTTGTTCCCAGTGAGGCCCTTTCAGAAGTCCCCGAGCTCTGGGGAGGTCTGGCAGCACCAGAGAGACCTTCAGGGTTTGTGGCTGGAGAACTTGAGGCTGGAAAACGGGCTCCTCTGTTCCTGCCCGGCTCTGAGCAGGGCTGGAGGAGGGAAGGGGAGCAGCAGACGAGGATCCAGGGCTGTGCTGCTGGTCCTGAGGGTCCTTTGTCTGTGTCCTTGCAGGGTTTGAGATCACCATTGACCACCCCCACACCCACGTGGTGAAGTGCACCCAGCTCGTGCGAGGTGAGGGGCGACTGGGAAGGGGAAGGGCTGGCAGAACAGGGTGGAATGTCCAGCTGGGGCTGCTCCAGAGCTTCCCAGAATGTTGGGATGGGTTGGGTAGGAAGGGCAGGGACACCTTCCACCAGGACCAGGTTGCTCCAGCCTGGCCTTGGGCACTCCCAGGGATGGGGCAGCCACAGCTTCTCTGGGCAACCTGTGCCAGGGTCCCCCCACCCTCACAGGGAGGGATTTCTTCCCAGTATCCCATCAAAATCTCCCCTTTTCCTGTGGGAAGCCCTTCCCCCTTGTCCTGCCACTCCAGGCCTTGTCCAGAGTCCCTCTCCAGCTCTCTTGGAGCCTGAAAAGCTGCACCAGGGTCACCCCAGAGCCTTCTCCAGGCTGAACAATCCCAGTTCCAGCCCTGTAATCATCGAAAAAGAGGCAATTTGAAATGATTCTGGCTCTGCTGGACTCCACAAAGCTCCCAGTGAACAGAATTCCCCAAATCCCTGTGGCTGTGGCCTGGAGTGAGTCAGTCCGTGGGTGCCATGTGGCTCCTGCACCAAAATACGATAATATTTATCAGAACGTGCAAGTAACGCCCTGCTTTTTCCTTTTTATCTTGCAGCCAGCAAGGACTTGGCACAAACTTCCTATTTCATGGCTACAAACAGGTTATTATTTTTTTTAATTTTCTAATTGATTTATAATTTACCTGCTGCTGGTGACTGTGGGGGCATCGCTGGGAATCCCTCAGGAGGAGCCTTAGGAAAAGGGTTCCTACCCTTTTTCCTGCCAGCTGCTGGGCAAAACCAGCTGGAAAACGAGGCAGGTGGGATGCTCAGGAGCTTCACTGCTTGTTCTACAGGAATTTAGTTGTGAAAGTTCAAAAAAAAAACCAAACAAAACAAACCAAAAAAAGTAAAGGTGAAATGAGTGTGTACATTTTGCCTTGCTCAGCCCCAGCTCATTTTCACTGAACGAGTTGCTGTGGAAATTGTCCATGAATGTGGTTTGTACCCAGAAAAAGGCTGATTTAGGGTATAAATGGGGTAAAAGCAGAGCTGGGTGCAGGCCAGGAGGAAACTGCCCTGTGAGCAGAGCCTTGGAAAGAGAAGTCAGCCCAAGTTCATCATCTGGGTTGTTTTGCCCCTAATTTTTCGCTTCCAGGCCGATGCCAGCAACTCGTGCTGGGATTATTTTTTTCATCTGAATTTCCTGGATTATCAGCTTCAGGCAAATCATGGAGTGACTGGGATGGACACAGAAAATGTTGTGGTTTTGTGAAACTAGGGAGGAAAAAAAAAAAGTGGTTTGGGAGCCAGCACGGGTGAAGCTGCAGGGCCAGAGATGCCTCCAGGCCCTGGGAATGTCTGTGGGCACTGGTTTCCCTCCCCTCCACCTGGGAGCTGTTCCCTGCTCACCTGCACTGTTTGTTGAAGGTGTTCTCAGGCTCCAAAGGGCACCCGTGGATTTCCGGCATCGGGAATGTGATGTTGGTGATATTTGGGTAAACACAGCCCTGAAACCTCCTTTATCCCTGCAGCAAGAGTGGCAAAGCCCAGGAATTAGGAGTTAAGGCTGTGAGTGAGGGAAATGCAGGCAGAAAGGACAAAGTGGAGCCTCAGTTTTGCCTCAGAGTGATGCCTGAGGGAGGTGCTTTGGGGATGAGCTGCATTTCATCCATGTGTTCCACTTGGATGTCCTTCTGGCATCGTCACGGGGCAGAGCTGAGGCTCTTTGTGCACCTGGAGTGCACTCTGCCAAGGCTCTGAATTTCCTGCTTCTTCTGGATAAGCCCAGGGTCCGTGAAACCTCAGGAGTTTTGGCTGCAGATTCCGTATTTCTGCCCCTCCACCTTTCACTGGTGGAGAAACATTCAAGAAGGTGCTGAGGAGATGGTGCCTCGTGGCTGCTTTTCCCAAAGGGCCCATTCCTGAGTGGGCAGATCCCACACTCAGACTTGCTTCCATGTTTTTCCTAAAGCTCTGGTGTTCCTGCAGGGAGAGCAGGATCCTTTTAAGTCCCCTTGGTTCTTGCTTTCCCGGTGCTGCCCAGGCTTCCCAGCACTGAGTGGGAAATTCATTTATTAATGAAAATACCTGGTAGGTGACCTGGCTCAGGTGCTCCTGGGTCACTCCAGCATTGAGTGTGTATTCCTGAAAATCCTTTGGGAAAGACCAGACCCTTCCTAAAGCTGAAAAGGGTCACTTTGCTCCTTCAGTGCCATCCAGGAGTTGTGCTTGGAAGTTTCTCCTCAGAGCGGAGGTGGGGCTGGCAGGTCCCCACTGACTTTCCTCTTGGAGATCCCAAATTTCCCGTACCAAAACAGGGATAAGCAGACTGGTGGAGGAGATCCCAAATTTCTTGTAGTGAAAAACAGGGATGAGTTTCTCCTCAGAGCAGAGGCGGGGCCGGCAGGTGACCTCACGCTGGCTTTTTCCCCTCGGAAGAGGTCCCAAACTTTCCTGCAGCAAAGCAGGGATGGACGAGGAAACCCGTGGAGAAGAACCCAAATTTCCTGTAGCAGAACAGGGATGAACAAACAGACTGGTGGAGGAGATCCCAAATAATTCCTGTAGCAGAACAGGGGAGACAGACAAGCAAACTGGTGGAGGAGATCCCAAATAATTCCCGGAGCAGAGCAGGGCCGAGCAAGCCCAGTGGTGCAGAACCCCCCGAGCGGTGGGGCCGGGACGGAGCCGGCTGTGCCGGGGGGTCGTTCCGGGGAGGTCCCGAGGGCCACCCCCCACATTTTCCCCCCCGTGTCCCGCGTGGATGCTGCGGCTCAGGCGTGGGAGTTGATGGCTTTCTGTTTTCTCTCCCGGTGACGTCAGCCTGCACCTGACCACCTTCAGCCTGCAGTACACCCCGCCCGTTGTGGCCTGCGTCTGTATCCACCTGGCCTGTAAGTGGTCCAACTGGGAGATCCCAGTCTCCACGGACGGGAAGCACTGGTGGGAATACGTTGATGGCACTGTAACTCTGGAGCTCTTAGATGGTAAGTTTGGGAGCGAGGCTTTCACCCCCCCAAAAAAAAAAAAAAAAAAAAAAAGGCAAAAAAAAAAAAAAAAAGGCTCTTGAATTATTTTTTTTTTGGCATCTTTGGTCCTGGGTATGATGTTCCAACACCACCTCACGGGCTCCAGGATTTCAGGGCTTGCCGAGGTTTCCAGGGCAGCAGCAGCAGCTTCTGTAGCACCACAGAGAGATGAGTTTAAATGTGTCAGTGATTCCAGCTCTCAGAGTTCCCCTCCCGGAGCAGCTCCATCCCACCAGTAGCTCCATCCATCAGAAGAGGGGGTTGTCCTGAGGGACCAGGGCTGCTCTGACCCTGCCTGCTTGGGTTTGTGTCTCCTCTGCAGAACTGACCCATGAATTCCTGCAGATCCTTGAGAAAACTCCCAGTCGGCTTAAACGGATCCGGAACTGGCGGGTAAGAAACTTTGGACATTCCGTGTGATTCCTTTGGGAGTGGCAGTGCAGGACAGCATCTGGGAAAGGAGTGTGTGTGTGTTGTGTGTGTGTAATCTGAATGCTGTGAGTGGTGCTCGAGTTCATTTGTACTGAACTAACTCTGGAGAGACTTTGGTTTTCCAGCTGCAGTAGCAGGGCTTGGGATTCTTCCCACAAGGAGGGATGGGGGCCAATTCTGTGTGTGAATAAAGAGCTCGCACTGCACTGACGAGCTCCGGTGACACCCCAGAGTGAACACCCGCTCGGTCTTCCAATTCCAGGCCTCTCAAGCAGCCAGAAAGTCCAAGACCGACGACCACGGGGACGACGAGAACCTGTCGGAGCAGACAATCCTCAACATGATCTCCAGGAACAACAGCTCGGACATGAACATCGCCGGGCTCATGAGCATGTCCACGTCCTCCACGGCCGGCGCGGGGCCGGCGCTGCCGCCCGCGGCCGACTCCCCCGGCGAGCCGAGCGCCGCAGACCCTTCCCAGGCGGATCATTGGCATCCCCCGACCAAGCTGGACATCCACAGGACTAGCGAGAGCTCCTCGGCTGCCGCCGAGCACCCGCAGCAGGACGGTGCCCCCTACCCGAAGCAGGGCACCAAGAACGCGCCCTCGGCCAAGGTGTCCCTCAAGGAGTACCGGGCCAAGCACGCCGAGGAGCTGGCGGCGCAGAAGCGGCAGCTGGAGAACATGGAGGCCAACGTGCGCTCCCAGTACGCCTACGCCGCCCAGAACCTGCTGGTGCAGCAGCAGCGGGAGAGGGAAGGGCAGCAGCAGGACAGCAACCCCTCCCCGATCATCCTGAAAATCCCCATCGCGGGGTCGGACAACCCCGAGCGCCCGCCCGGCGCCGACAAGGGCGACAAAGCCCTCAAGATGAGGATCCAGGCGGCGGGGGCGGGGGGAGACAGGCCCGTCCCCTCCAAGCAGGAGGAGATCAAGATGCGGATCAAGGTGCCGGGCCCCGGAGACAGGCACGGCCCCGCGGACGAGGGCGGGAAGAGCCGGGAGTACAAGGAGAAGCACAAGGGCCACTCGTCCAACCACCACCACCACCACCACAACCACCACTCGCACAAACACTTGCACGCCCAGCTCGGCGCTGGCCCCAGCACCGCGGCCAAGCGCCCGGGGGACTCCAAGCACGGTGCCCAGCCCGGCGCCGCCGCCCCCCCCCACAAGGGCTACGGGCCCCTCGCCCCCACCCGCAAGAGACCCCTGCCCGAGGAGCCCCCGGCCGCGCCCCACGAGCACCCGCCCAAGGTGGGCAAAGCCTCCAAAGGCCCCGCGGTGCCGTTCCCGTACTCCCACCTCCCCGGGGCCGCCCACCTGCCCGGGCACAGCTCGGATTTGTCCCAGCCCGGCAAAGCCCCGCGGGGCACCCACAAATCGGACAAGGGGCCCTCGGGGGCCAACGGGCACAACGCCAGCCAGGCCAGTGACTATCAGGACACGGTGAACATGCTGCACTCGCTGCTGAGCGCGCAGGGCATGCAGCCCACCCAGCCCCCCGCCTTCGAATTCCACTCGTACGAGCTCCTGAACCCCCGGGCTTCCAGCGGCTCCCGAGCTGCCGCCAACACGGACAAGCCCCGACCGCCCCCCCTGCCCTCGGAACCGCCCCCCCCGCTGCCCCCCTGCCCAAGTAAACCCCCCTTTTTACTACTGAGTCCAGAGCCCGAGCCCGAACCCGCGGGGCTTGAGAAAGGGCTTTTTGATCTCCACTGCCTCACGAAGAACTTATTTTATTATAATATAACTTTTATTATTGATATTTAGTTGTTAAAAAGCTGTGAAAGGATAAGGAAACCCTTTCTCTATTCCTTCCCTTTCCCCCCCATAGGCTCCCAGTTAGTGTTGGGCTTTGCCCCCCCGCTCTGGGGAACGTGGGGGGGTATTTAAAATATGTCACAGAAAATTTAAGATGTTTTACAAATAATTTAAGCATTAACTTATATCTTAGTGGTTTTGGTCCTTTTAATTCCGTGGGGCTGCGGTGGAGCCTGGGGAGGATTTTGGGGGGAGTTGGTGGTGGGGGCTCCGCTTGAGCTGTTGGAGATGGAATGTGGATTTAGGAGTTTTGGGGGGACAGGAGGATGTGAGGGGCTAAGGGGATTCTGGGTGATAGGAGCTGCTCTCCCTGCCATGTCCCATGTCCCTGGTTCATCGCTCCGAAACCCGCTCTGGTTTGGGAATGGTGTCCCTGTCCCTGATTCCCCTCCTGCAGCCCAAGGCTGGTGTGTGCAGAGCTGGGTTTGGGCCTGTGCTGGAGGACTTGGCTGTCAGGGTGACAGGATTATGGTGCATTCCCAGTGGGATGAGGGTGCAGAATCCCAGCCAAGCTGGAAGCAGGTTTAGGTTGAATGTTTGGGAAAAACCCATTTCCTTCCTTCTTAGACTTTCACTTTCCCACCCTCAATAAATGGATGGTCTCTGGATGGTTTTTGGGAAACCTGTTCCACATGAGCTTGTTTTTAGGGGGATTCAGTGCTCCCACCCCCTCCGGCACCTCTGCCCTCGGTGCCCCCCAGGTTTGGGAATGGCTTTAGGTCTGGTTTTGGGTCTGGCTTAGATTTCAGGCTCTGGACAAAGGCCCAGCCCTTGTTTCCCCCCACTCCTTTGGAGTCTGGTTTCTCCCGTGATGAGGAGGTTCTGCCTTTCCCGTTAACCGGCGGGGAGCAGTGTCGGTCCGCAGCCGGTCCGGGAAACCGGGAGGGGAGCGGGAACAACCGAAAGGGGCTGTTGGCCAAGCCCTCGGACCACGCCGGGGCTCCCGGGAGCTCGTCCTTTGCCGGGGCCGAAGCCCCATCCCGGTGTGTCCCCCCCGGTCCCGCCGCGCCCACGTGTCCCGTTCCCGCCGCTCCGCGCCCACGTGACCCCCCGGGGGAGGCGTGGCCGCTCCCTCGGTGAGTGACGGCGGGCTCGCCCAACCGCGCGCGGCGCCGCCCCCGCGCCCGCCGCCGATTGGCTGCCGGTCGGGCCACTGAGGCGGCGGGGCGGGCGCGCGCCGGGGCTGCGCGGAGGCCGCGGCGGCAGCGAGGTAAGATGGCGGCGGCGCCGCCCGCACGCCCAAAGGCCCCGGCGCGGCCCCTCCCCGCGGGCCCCGCGCGCTCCCCCGGGCCCTCTGAGCCCCGCAACGCCCCGCGGGCGGGCCCCCGCCCCGCTCCCCGCGCCGGCAGCGCCGCCTGCGCGGCCTCACGGGGGTTCCCCCTCGCGCCCGCCGCCCGCGGACAAAATGGCGGCGCCGGGGCGGAGGGAGCGCGCATGCGCGGGGGAGGTGGCGGCGGAGCACGTGCGCGGGTCGGGGGCACCGGGACGGGAACCGGGAGAGACCGGGATGGGGACCGGGACAGACCAGGATGGGGACCGGGAGAGATCGGGATGGGAACCGGGACAGACCGGGATGGGGACCGGGAGAGACCGGGATGGGGACCGGGAGAGACCGGGATGGGAACCGGGACAGACCGGGATGGGGACCGGGAGAGACCGGGATGTTAACCGGGAGAGACCGGGACAGATCGGGATGGGGACCGGGACAGACCGGGATGGGGACCGGGAGAGACCGGGATGGGAACTGGGATAGACCGGGACAGACCGGGATGGGGCCCGGACAGACCGGAATGGGACACTGGGATTCACCGGGATAGACCCGGATGGGAACCGGGACAGACCAGGGCAGACCGGGATAGACCAGAATGGTGACTGGGATTCACCGGGATAGACCGGGATGGGGACCGGGATACACCGGGATAGAGGTGAGTTGGGAACTGGGATGCATTGGCGTGGAGGTGGGAACGGGCCCGTGGAGCACCGGGAGCAGGGGGATGCAGGCAGGGATAGGAACTGGAACACCCCGGGCTTCAGGAGGGAGTTCTGGTCAGTGAGGATGGGGTGGGCCCAGGACCTGGGGGATGCCCTGAAGGGATGGGGACCGTACTGACCATGGGGGTCAGAATTCCCTCCAGATCAATTCCCGGGAGCTGCTCCTCGTCCTGCCGCCGTGTCATCCCCTCTCCTTCCCCGCAGGTGTTGCCATGAACAGGATCCGGATCCACGTGCTGCCCACGAGCCGGGGCCGCCTGACCCCGGTGCCGCGGCCCCAGGAGCCGCTGGCCTGTGCCTTCAGCCCCCGGCCCTGCTCCCAGCCCCGCCTGGAGGGGCAGGAGTTCTGCATCAAGCACATCCTGGAGGACAGGAACGCTCCCTTCAAGCAGTGCAGCTACGTGTCCGCCAAGAACGGCAAGCGCTGCCCCAACGCCGCCCCCAAGCCCGAGAAGAAGGATGGGTGAGCGCCTCCCCTGCCTCCTGCTTTGCCCGGGATTCCCCGTGGGGTTTTCACCCTGTGGAGTTGAAACGGGCAGGAGGAGGGTTCTTCTCTCTGTGGTCCCCGCCGAGGGAACGGCTGGAGCTGTGCCAGGGCAGGGTTAGGTGGGGTTTTTGGGGAAAGGTTCTTCCCCCAGAGGGTGGTCAAGGCACTGAACGGTTTCCCCAGGGTTTGGTCACGGCCCCAGGGATGCCAGAGCTTCAGGACTTGAGGTTTTGGGATTAGTGGGATTTTGGGGTGTCCTGTGCAGGGCCAGGCATTGGATTTTGATGGTCCTTGCGGGTCCCATCCAGCTCGGGAGATTCCACGATTTCCCTCCTTCACCTGCTGCTCCAGGGCCCCTCAGAGAAGCGTCTCCCCTCTTCCAAAGCTGGAAGGAGGCTCCAGGGAGTCCTGTTGGCACTGTGGCTGTGCCCTGGGCCAGCAGGAGGTGGCTGCAGTGCTCCAGGCCCCCTGTGGGAGCCGTCCTTCCCTCATCCCAGCACGGAGCTTCCCGCTGGATAATCCCCAGCACAGCCCCCCCGGCCCTGGGGAGCTTTGACCTGGTTGTGCTGCTGCTTCTCTGAGGTTTTTAAAATGCCCCAAGGATGATCAGGGGGATGGAGCAGCTGTGCCATGGGGAAAGGCTGGAGAATTGGGATTGCTCAGCCTGCAGAAGGGAAGGCTTTGGGGTCACCTCATTGTGGCCTCCCAGGACCTGAAGGGAACCTGCAGGAAAGGTGGAGAGGGACCATTTCCAAGGGCCTGGAGTGCCAGGACAAGGGGGAAGGGCTTCAAACTGGCAGGGGGCAGGGTTAGGTGGGATATTGGGAAGGAATTCCTCCCTGTGAAGGTGGGAGGCCTTGGCACAGGTTGCCCAGAGGAGCTGTGGCTGCCCCATCCCTGGGAGTGTCCCAGGCCAGGCTGGAGCAGCCTGAGCTGGTGGAAGGTGTCCCTACCCGTGGCATGGAGTGGAATGAGGTGATCTCTGAGGTCCCTCTGCCCCAAACCATCCACGATCCCATGGTTCCTTTATCCCGCAGCACGTCCTTCTGCGCGGAGCACGCCCGGCGGAACGCGCTGGCGCTCCAGGCCCAGGGCAAGAAATCCCACCCCGGGCCCATGAGCGAGACCCTGCTGTGCCAGCTGAGCTCCTATGCCAGGTCCGAGCTGGGCTCCCAGAGCACGGAGAGCGTCCGGAGCGAGGCCAGCCGCATCCTGGGTAAGGGATCCTCGGGACAGGGCCTGGGCACTCCGTGTGGCAAAGCCCAAAATCTCCCTTCTTAAATCCACCCTGGGCTCTGGGGGTAAAAGGTGCTGCTTGCCAGCCCCACATCCCACAGGTTTATGTTAGTGGGGTTGCTCAGTGGTGTTCCGTGGTTGCTGGCAAGGCTGGTTTGACCCTGCCCAGCTGGGGGTGTTTCCCCTTGGTCCCTCGCTCGGTTTTGGGGTGGAGAATTCCCTCTTGGCACGAGGCAGGGCCAGCTCAGCTCCGTGGGGCTGTGGGGCCATCCTGGGCCGTGGGGCAGTGTCCTACCACTCCCAATGCTGTGTGTTCCAGATGAGGACAGCTGGAGTGACGGGGAGCAGGACCCTGTGACCGTGGAGCAGACGTGGCGGGGGGACCCCGACAGCGAGGCCGACAGCATCGACAGCGACCAGGAGGATCCCCTCAAGTGGGTCGGGGGGGGTTAAATCCCACTAAATCCTGTGAGGAGCCAAATCCCCCACACCCTTTGGGGATCCCCACGCCCTTCGAGGAGAACAACCCCGAGGGCCCCTCCCTGAACGGCCCCTGCTCCCTGGTTCTTGCAGGCACGCCGGTGTGTACACGGCCGAGGAGGTGGCTCTGATCATGAGGGAGAAGCTGATCCGGCTCCAGTCCCTCTACATCGACCAGTTCAAGCGGCTCCAGCACCTCCTGAAGGAGAAGAAGCGCCGGTTCCTGCACAGCCGGAAGGTTGAGCACGAGGCCATCGGTGAGCCCGAGGGTGTGCACAGAGAAACGTCTCAAATGAGGAGGTTTTGGCCTTTGTAGAGGCGGATTTTGGAGCAGGGTGAGGGTTCCATGCTCAGAGCAGGTGTTTCATTGAGGGGTTGGAGCACCAGGAGAAGGGGCTGGAGACCTGAGGGAGCTGGGGGGGCTCAGCCTGGAGAAAAGGGGGCTCAGGGGGGACCTTCTGGCTCTGCAACTCCCTGACAGGAGGAGGGAGCTGAGGGAGACTCAGGCTCTGCTCCCAGGGAACAAGGGACAGGATGAGAGGAAACAGCCTCAAGTTGTGCCAGGGGAGGGTCAGGTTGGACATCAGAAGGAATTTCCTCATGGAAATGGGGTTGTCAGGCACTGGAAGGGGCTGCCCAGGGGGTGGTGGAGTCCCCATCCCTGGAGGTGTCCAAGGGGGGACTGGACATGGCACTCAGTGCTCTGGGCTGGGGGACAAGGTGAGAGCATTGGGCACAGGTTGGACTCGGTGATCCTGGAGGTCTTTTGCAACCTCAGGGATTCTGGGATCCTGTGCTGGCCCCGTGCCTGCAGATCCGCATCGTCGGGGTTCCAGAGCTTTCCCAAAGCGTTTCTTTGCTCTTCAAAGCCTTGCAGCGTTGACAGGAAATGAGCTTACAAAGTTAATTCTGAGACAAAAGTGCTTTTTTTGTACTGGGATTTCCTGTTTTTGCTTTTATAAACAAAAAATATTCATCCGTAAGGCCCCGGGTGTGTGGGCAGGAGTTGGTTCCAGTAGCACCAGTGCTGCTGTACTGGCATATTCCTCCTTAGCGTGGATGCAGCTTTCCCTCTGCCTCTGTTGGGATCCTCCCTGTGCAGAATATGCTCTTGGAAGCAGGAATTCCCAGTTCAACTGAGGCAAAACCGGGCTCTGTAACTGATCCCAAGTACTGCAGAGCGAAGGACTCTTTTTTTTTTCCAGCATCATCCCTTAATAGCTCATCCCGGAAAATGTCATAATTCAGCTCAGGCCCAAGTAAAAATAACCAGGACTTTGGTACATACCAATTTTGCAGAACTCTTTTTAGCAAAGCAGCCAGAGGAGAGCAGATCCTGAGTGCTGCCCTGTAATTAGGCCGGGAATGCTGGCGGGGAAGCTTCCAGAACTCGCACAGGAGCGACCTGGAATTTGACAAGCTGCTGGAATCACGACGGACGGGAGTGGCAGGGCTGTTTCTAAAAGGGGTTTTAAAATTACCCTGTGGCCCCAAGTGCTCCTGGTGTGCACAGAGAGGTCAGGGTAAATTTTTGGGATGGAACCTGCGTTATTTATGTCACCCAAAGCTTCGTGTTGTCCCTCTGGACCCGCCTGTGTGGCTGTCAGAGCCCTTGACAAGAGGTTTGGGCTCCTGGTGCTGAAAAAAAAAAACCCGGGCAGGTGGGTGGAGATTCCTGACTTTTCCCCTCCCTGTTCCTGCAGGGAGCAGCCTCCTGACAGGCCCCGAGGGGCTGATGGCCAAGGAGAGGGAGAACCTGAAGCGGCTCAAGTGCCTGCGGAGGTACCGGCAGCGCTACGGGGTGGAGGCTCTGCTGCACCGGCAGCTCCGCGAGCGCCGCGTCCTGGCCACCGACGGCGCCGCCCAGCAGGTCCGTGGGGACACCCCTGCCGGGTCTCCCCTCTTGTCTCTTCCCAGGAGTGATGCCAGGCCCCTGGCAGATTCCCCCCCTTCCTGCTAGGACACCGGCAGGGTGCTCAGCCTGGAGAAAAAGAGGCTTGAGGGGGACCTTAAACCCCTTCCAATGCCTAAAAGGGGCTTGTAAGAGGAGGAGGGACTTACAGTGACCAGACAGTGATAGGGCAAGAGGGAATGGTTAAACTAAGAGATGAGAGGTTTAGATGGGATATTGGGAAGGAATTCCTCCCTGTGAGGGTGGGCAGGCCCTGGCACAGGCTGCCCAGAGAAGCTGTGGCTACCCCATCCCTGGCAGTGTCCAAGGCCAGGTTGGACAGGGCTTGGAGCAGCCTGGTCTAGTGGAAGGTGTCCCTGCCTGTGGAACAGGAGCTTTAAGGTTGGTCATTCCCTGATTTCAGGCCCACACCACCCGTTCCAGCCAGCGCTGCTTGGCCTTTGTCGACGACGTCCGCTGCTCCAACCCGTCCCTGCCGATGACCCGGCACTGCCTCACGCGTATCCTTTGATCCCCCTGACGCTGTCCCTGGCTGTTTGCCCTGTCTCTGCCCACCCTTTTTTCCCTCCCTGGCCCTGAATCAAGGCCACTGGTTTGCTGTAGCCGTTGGTTTCAAACAGGAGCCCAGAGGAAACATCTCCCGGTCTGTTGGCGCTCCCGTCCCATGGAGCAGCCGATTCGTGTGGGAGGGACAAAGGGATGGGCTGGTCCCACCACAGCCTCCCTGATCCAGAGCATCCCAACAGGGTGGGCAGTTCACCTGGGAGCACCCAGAGAACCCAAGGAGGCCTGAACTGTGAGGGGTAGTTCTGGACCTGTTTGGAGCTGCCACGGCCCAGCTTGGTTGCTGTGACCCCCTGAAAGGTTCTTTCAACCTTTCAGCTTTGAGCTGTTCCAGTTCCCAAAGCTGCCTCAGCTTAGGGATCACCCCCCAGCATGGGGGAGATCCACGGCCCCAGCGTTGCCCTGGGTGCTTCTGCTCCATCCGCTCTCTTGGATCTATGAGAGCTCGTGGGTCTATGGGAAATTCTGGATTTGTGGGGTTTTGGGAGCCCCTGGGTTTGTTTTGTCCCCAGAGTTGACCGGCTCACCTCCACCCCCACGCGGGGAGCAGGAGCTGGGAGCTGCCTTTGTTTCTCTCTAACCACCCTGTGCCTCAAAATAAAGGCAGGATAAATCCCATAAAACAGCCAGAGAAGCTGCTGCTGGCAGCTGGTGCTGGGGAGGGCGGGGAGGAGCTCTCAGCTGACTCCCCCCGACACAAACAAGCCTTTCCTCGGGCGGCCGATAACATCTGCATCCTACAACATCTGCAGCCACGGCTTCTCTCTGTGCTCCCAGGAGCTGGGCTGTTTGTGACAGGGCACTGAGGGGATGGGAGAGGCTCCAGGTGGACCAGCCTGGGATTTTTGGCACCCTGGCAGTCCGTGCTTTTGGCTGCCGGTGCAGTCGGTGCTGGAGCTGGGAGTCACTCCAGGAGGTGAAAACCTGCCTTCCCCACCCTGTTCCTCCCCACCCCTGCCCTCGGGTGGCTCAGATCCATCTGCACTGGGATGGGCTCTGACGTTGCTGCCAGCCTGGATTAGGGCTCCCCACGGCCCGATAGGAAGTGGATCCATGAGAAATCCCTGCTCAGGGAGGAGAGGAGGGAAGGATGAATCTCGGGCCTTGGCAGCTTAAGGAACTGGGTTAAACTTGGCGCCTTTTCCCAGTTTATGTGGGTTTGGGGTGTTTTTTTCCCTCTCCCACGCTGTGGGGCTTGAGGGGAATGCTGCAGAATGAAGCCCCCAAAGCTGGAGAGCAGCTGAGATTGGAAGGGGGTCTGAGGAGGGTGAAGGGGTTGGAAGAAAAGGGTGGGGATGGGAAGAGGAGAAAGGGGGTGGAAAACCAGGAAGGGATCAAAAGAGAAAAGGATGGAAGAGGAGGAAGGGAGTTGGAAGAAGAGGGTAGGGGTCAGAAGAGGAGGAAGAAGTCGGAAGAGAAACAGGATTGGAGGAGGTAGGGGTTGGAAGAGGATGGGATCAGCAGGATGGGGTTGGAGGAGGACGGGATCAGAGCAGGATGGGGTTTGATCCGTGGCTCCTCTGCCGCTGGATCGCTCTGCGAGTGCGACACAATCAGAGCAGAGCTTCTGTTTGTGATTAAAGGCAGGAAATCCCATTTACACCTCTGGCAGGAACAGGTTTTCCACTGGGAAGGGAAATGCACTGGGAGGATAGAAATGCCGGAACGAAACTCCCGGCTGTGGGAAAGGCATTGTGTGTACTGGGATGTCCCTGCGTGTGGGGCTGGGGCTGATCCTTCTCCCTGGATGTCTGCAAACAAAAGTTAATCCCGTGCCTTTGTGACATCCACACGAGTGGTTTTAGCAGGGATCCAGCCACGTCTCCCAGCCCCCACGGGGAGGCTGTGGCTGTTGTCCCAGTTTTCCGTCATGGAAATAACGTCACCCACGTCCCTGGGCAGTCGGGATGGAGCTCTGGGGTGTGGATTCTTCATCAGGGAGAGATGGAAGGGGGGGGTTTGGGAGTCTTGCCCCCCTGGGTGCGTGTCTGGCTGCACCTGGGCTGCTTTCCCTTGACCAGCTCTCCCCCAGATATCTGCCAGGACACGAACCAGACGCTGTTCAAGCCGTGCCAGGGCTCCGAGGAGGTGCCCTGCAACAAGCCCGTGCCCGTGAGCCTGTCGGAGGAGCCGTGCTGCCCCCTCCACCTGCGCCTGCCCCCCCAGATGTACGTCCCCGAGCAGGGCCTGGCTGTGCCCCAGGAGCTGGGAGCTGCTCCCTCCGAGCTCTACCTGAGCGCAGCCGAGCTCCAGCCCTCTGAGAGCTTGCCCCTGGAGTTCAGCGATGTAAGTGGGGCCTGAAGGGGCTCCAAGAGAGCTGGAGAGGGACTTTGGGCAAGGGCCTGGAGTGCCAGGATGAGGGGGAATGGTTTCCCACTGCCAGAGGGCAGGGTGAGATGGGATACTGGGAAGGAGTTCCTCCCTGTGAGGATGGTGAGGCCCTGGCACAGGGTGCCCAGAGCAGCTGTGGCTGCCCCATCCCTGGAAGTGTTCCAGGCCAGGTTGGAGCAACCTGGTCTAGTGGAAGGTGTCCCTGCCCATGGCAGGGGGTGGAACTGGATGAACTTTAAGGTCCCTCCCAGCCTAACCATTCCTGGGATTCTGTGAAAGGGCAGGAGTGGGGAAGGTTTGGGAGCTGCTCCTTTGGAAGGGCTGTGCTCATTTAAATCCCTGTAGGGGCCTCTTAAGAAGAGGATTTTTTTTATTTTCCCCCCCGTTTTCTCTCCCATGAGGAAAACATGAGGATTTTAATCCCCAGATTATTCTGGCATCCTGCATTTAAGCCAACACACTTAAAATCCTTGGAAATTTGTTTAACCAAAACAAAACCACCCCAATCCGTGGGAGCTGCTCCTCTGAGTGAGGTGTCACCTCGGGCTCTGGATGCTCCCGAGATTCCTGAGCGCTGCTGTTGGA
Organism: Myiozetetes cayanensis; assembly: GCF_022539395.1. NCBI lineage: Eukaryota > Metazoa > Chordata > Aves > Passeriformes > Tyrannidae > Myiozetetes > Myiozetetes cayanensis. The sequence goes on along the minus strand of NW_026087709.1, from coordinate 447,760 downwards.
GGCAAAGCTTGGATCTGCTCTGGAGTTTGCTGCTGGAGGAGGGATTCCAGCAGCTGCAGAGCCCCAGGGGTGGCAGGAGCTGGGAGAGCAAATGGGGTCAGGCTGGGGGGAGCTTGGATCAAATCCCAGCCCCTTCCCGTGCAAACAGGAGGTGGATTTTTTGGGGTTAGAAAGGAAAAACGGGAGTGTTTTCCCCATGCTGGGCTCTGGAGCTGCGGCTGCCGGGGGCATCTGTGTTGTGTCTCACATTGTGCCAGGCTGGGGAGGTGCCACTCGTGAGTCACAGGAATCTCACCCTCGTGTCAAACTCCCTCTGGAGCCAAAACAAATCCCAGCCTCTCCCAAATCCCAGCCTCTCCCCTCTGCAGGGAGGGCAGATGGAGGAGTCCTCAGAGCCCATCCGTCCCCATCTGTGGTGCCAGGGCAGGTGGTGGGGGGGGTGTGACATCCTGGAGAGGGGGGCACTGCTCCGGGGGTCCCCAGGAGGGCACTCCTGGGACAACACATCCCGCTGGGCTCCAGGCCGTGTGTCCCAACGCCTTGTCCTTGGCAGTGCTGGCATCATTCCTGCAGGAGGAGGAGGAGGAGGCTCCTGTGGTGTGTTCCAGCTGCTGGCTGGGGGTCCTGCTGGCACGATGCCCACTCCTCCTCCTCCTCCTCCTCCTCTTCCTCTGCTGCTCCAGGGGTGACAGAGAAGGACTGTGAGGATCTGTGTCTCCTCAGACCCTTCCTGATGAGCCCCTTCTCCGTTCCCTCCCCAGGACCTGGACGTGGTGGGCGATGGAATGCAGTGCCCCCCGTCCCCTCTGCTCTTCGACCCTTCCGTGACCCTCGAGCCGTCCCTGCGGGACGTGGCCGAGGCTCCCATCGACATCCTGGCGCTGGAGGAGCCCGACAGGGGCAGCTCCTCGGCCCCCCTCGGCCCCCCGGCCGAGCCCCCTGCGCAGGTAGGGCCTGGTGGGGCCGCAGCCCTCCCCAGGATGTGCTTTCCCAGCGGGAGAACCACCCCTGTGTGCCTGGGGGGGCTCCTCTCCCACACAACCACGCTGTGCCCACCGTCTGGATGCCATTAGGAGCCCTGGGATGGGGGCAGTCCCCAGGATGGCTCCGTGGGTGTCCTGGGAGATGTCTGGGACGCTGGGGATGTGTGGCCGTGGAGGCTGCCCACTGTGGGAGCCTCTTAATCCCAGCTGGGGTCTTTTAGGGGAGCGGCTTCCCAGGCTAAAGGTTCTGTTTTCTCCTTTGGAGTCGCATTTTTCGCTGGAACAGCTTGAATTTGCTCCTCTCGTGTCCCACCCAGGGCCTGGGGCTTCCTTGGGGTGACCCCACAGCGTGTCCTCTTTGGAGATGTCACCTCGTCCTGCTTCCCCTGTGAGCCCTCCCTGGGTGGGAGCCGAATTTTGGGGTGGGGGGGCCCCAGCCCAGGCTGTGACTGAAGGCCCCCGGTTTGCCGTAGCCGTTGGTTTCAAACAGGAGCCCAGAGGAAGCGTCTCCCGGTCTGTTGGCACTCCCGTGCCGTGGAGCAGCCAATTTGTGCGGGAGCGACACCAACCCAGGCCGGTCTGGCCGTGTCCCACCACAACCAGCTCAGTGTCCCTGTTGTGTCCCCAGCAGGGTCACCTCCCGGGCCGGACGGGGCCCCAGGATGACCAGCGGCCGGAGGAATCGGCCTCGGCCCGGGGAGCTGCTGCCAACGGGAGCCTGGAGCCGGGGGCTGTGAGCTGAGCCCGGCACCACCTGGATCTCTGCTCCTGTGGGACCCTCGGCGTGGGACGTGGGGGGACCCACAGGCGCTGATGTCCCGGCTCAGTGCCAGGACGAGCCACAGCTCTGGTTCCTCTGCTGACGCGATTCCAAAACCACAGAGTGGGGACCCCTAAAACCCTGTCATGAAGACCCTAAAACCCTGGCATGGGGACCCCAGACCCACCCTTGGTGTGGGGATGGAGGAGCCACAGGGGGTCTCTGGGAGAAGGCAGGGAGGGACTCGCCGGAGTTCTGGGATCCTTTGCCACGTCCTCGTGTGCCCCCGGGGGGTGACGTGGCCCTGTAACATTTGGGGGGATGGAGGTTCCCCCCACAATAAAACAATGGAGGTGGGCTCTTGGTGTCCCCTTGTCTTGGTGATGAGCTGAGGGCCGGGGGGTTCAGGGGTGCTCCAGAGGGGGATGAGTGATCTCCCAGGGGGTGGGGCCATGCTGCTGCCAGACCCCCAGTCCTGCTGCCGGGGGCTTTTGGGGTCACTCCTTGTTTCAGGCCCTTCACCCACGACCCCGGAGCTCGGCGGCTGCAGCGGTGGGGGACACACGGTGGGGGTCCATGGGACGCGGCCGGTCCCAATCCGGTCGCTCGGTACCGAATCCCGGCGGGGGAAGGGGTGGGGGACACCGGGCCCGTCTCGAGCAGCTCCGGGGCGGCGGGGGCACGGATGCGGCGGCAGCGGCACTGGACCCTGCGCCGGGACCTCCGCCGCCCCCGGGCGCGGATTGGCGGCGGCGGGGGCGCAGGGCGGGGCCGGCCCGGTGGAGCCATGACGTCACCGCCGCCGCCGGTCCCGCCCCGGCCCCGGTCCCGCCCCGGTCCCGGTCCCAGCCCCGGTCCCAGCCCCGGCCATGCCGCCCCGGCCCCGCCGTAGCCCCCGGTGAGTCCGCTCGCGCCGCGGCGGGGGCGGGCGGGGGCCCGGGGTTCGGGCCGCCCTCGGGGCACCGGCGGGGGTCCGTGGCCTCCGGGCACCGGGACGTGCCGTGGGGGGGTTGGGGGGCGCCCCCGGGGAAGCGGCGCGGGGTGGCCCGGTCGGAGCCCCCCGCATGTCCCCAGCGCCCCCCGGCGCATCCCGGTTGTGTCCTCGGCTCTCCCCGCTGTCCCCACTGTCCCCAGAGCATGCTGGGGTGTCCCCAGTGCATCCTGACTTCCCCTGGGGTGTCCCCAGTGTCCCCACTGCACCCTGGCTGTCCCTGGGGTGTTCCCAGTGCATCCTTACGATCCCTGTTATGTCCCCACTGTCCCCACTGCATCCTGACTTTCCCTGGGGTGTCCCCGGTGCATCCTGGCTGTTCCTGGTATGTCCCCAGTGCATCCCCGTTGTCCCCAAGGTGTCCCCCACTGTTCTCCATCCCACCCGCTGGTCCCCACTGTCCCCAGTACACCCCTGTGTGTGTCTCTGCTGTCCCCACCGCATCCCTGACTGTCCCCAGTGCTGCCACCGCATCCCTGGCTGTCCCTGCGTGTCCCTGGCGAGTCCCAGCTGTCCTCGATGTGTCCCTGCACCCCGAGGCTGTATCTCTAGCACATCCCACTTGTCCCCGGTGTATCCCGGCTGTCCCCAGGGTGTCCTTGCTGTCCCTGCTGCATCCTGGCTGTCCCTGGGCTGTCCCCAGTGCGTCCTGGCTGCCCCCAGAGCAGCACAGCAGGGCTGGGGACACTCAGGGCTGTCACCCCACGTCCCTGGGCTGTCCCCAAAGCAACCCAGAAGGGCTGGGGACACTCAGGGCTGTCACCCCGTGTCCCTTGGCTCGGGGTGGAGACCCTGGTGTGGGACAGCCCAGGGCCAGCCCGTCACGGCCACGCTGGCGCGTCCTTGGCCGCGGTTTGGGCACGTGCCCTGTCCCCACACCGTGTCCCCACAGTGCCCGGGGCAGTGGGGACGAGTGACCGAGAGTGGGGGATGGCGGGGGGTGACACCAGGCAGGGGACCTGAGCTCTGGGTGCTCTCGGCTGTGCCAGTGCCATGTCCCCCTCCCCACAGGGACCCTCGCGCTGCCCCCGCGGGGCCCCACGCTGGGGGAGGGGATGGCCTCGCCGTCCATCTGTCGGCGCCCCCCCGGCTGTCCCCGCCGGGGGCTTGGGGGGGCCGCGGGCTGCTCTTCCCCTCCAGACGGAGCCTCACTTCCCCCCGTGACGCAGCCGGAGCCGCCGGCCCCGGGGCCGCTTCCTGCGCGGGGGGCGGGCGAGGGGCCCACGGGCACCTCGGGGACAATGGGGACCACGGGGACCCGCATGGGATCACCCTGCGGGCTGCAGGGGACAGGGACAGCACGTGAGAAGTGTGGCCGTGCCCTCCCAGACCCTCTTCCTGTCCCCTCCATCACCCCCAGATCATCTTCTTGTCCCCTCCATCACCCCCCCCAGACCCTCCTCTTGTCTCCTCCGGCTCCCCTTGTCCTGCCGAGCCCCCCACGCCGCGGTGCCGTGGGGTCCGGGTGAACCGGGGCCGCGTGGCCTCGTGTGAACCCCGACCCCCCCCAAACCTCACCCTCGTGGGGTGGGGGGTTGGCGGCCACGTCCGGGGTCACGGCCCGGCTCCGCCTGCAGCCCCGGGGGCTCCCCGAAGGGTCCCCGGCTCCGGGGGGGTCCCTCCCGAGGGCGCGGGGTGCCCCGTGGGGGTGTCCCTCCGTGGGGTGTCCTGTCCCCGCCGGCCGTGCCCGGTGCCGCAGGGGGATTCCCGGTGCTTCCTCTGCCGGGACGATGCCCGCTGTGCCGGGGGTCCCCGCGCCGGTTCCCCGGGGCTGGCGCTGGCGGAGCCGCGCACCGGGGGCGGCGGCGGCTCATCCCCGGCTCCTCCCCGGCCGCGGCGGGAAGGCGGAGCCGCCGCCGCCGCCTCCCAACAATAGCGCGGCCGGGCCGGGCCGGGATGGAGCCGCTGCCGCCGCCGGGACCGGCCCCGGGGCCGCGCTGAGCCGGGACGGGCGGCGCCGCCGGGAGCCCCGGGTGTGAGTGCGGGGCCGGGGCCGGGGCTCAGCGCGGGGCCGCGGCGGCACCGGCGGCGGGGGGGGAGCCCCGGGGGGAGCGCGGGGTGTGCGGTACCGGGAGGGGGGCCCGTCCGCACACCGGGGGTTCTGTGCACCGGGTCTGGGCATCGCGGTAGCCCCGGGACCGCCGGGGTCAGCCCCGGGGGTGCCGCACGTTCCGGTGCCCCGGGGCCGGTGCTGATCCCGGTGCCGGTGGTGCTGCGCATCCCTGTGCCCCGGTGGCGGGGCCGGAGCCGGTCTCGGGGGCGCTGCTCGTGCCGGTGCCCCGGGGCTAGTCCTGATGGCGGTCCTGGGGTCCTGCGCATCCCGGTGCCCCGGGACTGGTCCCGGTCCCGGTCCCGGTCCCGGGGGTGCTGTGCATTCCGGTGCCGGCCCAGGGCCCTCGCAGCCCCAGGAAGGGGCTGGGTGGCAGGAGGGCTCCCTGTGTCTCCCAGTGCCGGTGGGGTCAGGACTCGGCCCCGGGGGTCTCCTGAGACCTCGTCCCCCCCCTCAACCCTGTTCTCCTGGCAGGTGACACCGCAGAGGGACGGGGCTGGGGACGTCCCGAGCCAGGTAAGGGGGGACTGGGCTGTGGAGGGCCTGGGGGTGCCACGGGCCGGGGGACACTGGCCAGGGCCAGCAGGGACCCTCCTGACGTGTGTCCCCTGCAGCAGCGATGTCGGAGAGCGTGGCTGAGGCACCGGGAACGGGGAGCCCCGCGACCCTGGGCGAGACGGGCACCAGCCATGAGCTGCTGCAGCGGCTGCGGGAGCTGGAGGTACATGGGGATGGGACCCCCGGGGCATGGGACCACCAGGCAGCCATGGCTGGTGCCAGCAGGCAGCCACGGCCACCATGAAACCATGGCCACCGTGCAGCTGGTGCCAAGAGCCTGCCATGGAGCCCGTAGCCCGGACACTGCGGTGATGGGCAGCACTTTCCATGGCCCTCGTGTGCCACCACTCCAGGGTCAACTCTGCCCTTCCATGAGTGGCCCTGGGTCCCACCAGGAAGAAGAAGGGTCCCCTTGGTGCCATGGTGGGGGGGGTCCAGGTGCCTGGGCCCCTCCACTGCATCCCCTGAGCTGTCCCTGCTCTGTCCCAGGCGGAAAACTCGGCCCTGGCCCAGGCCAACGAGAACCAGCGGGAGACGTACGAGCGCTGCCTGGATGAGGTACAGGGACACACACACACATGTGGGACATGTGTGCACACGTGTGTGCCAGGGCACGGGGCTGTGTGTGCCCTCCCACCCCACCCAAACCCCCCTCTGCTCCCCAGGTTGCCAACCATGTGGTGCAGGCACTGCTCAACCAAAAGGTGGGTGTCAGGAGGGCCGGGGAGGTTGTTGCGAGTCTGGGGGGAAAGTTGGGGGTCTGGAGGGAATGTTGGGGGTCTGGGGGGGATGCTGGGAGTCTGAGGGGTCTTTTCTAATGCCCTACCCCCTCTCCATGGCCAGGACCTGCGTGAGGAGTGCATCAAGCTGAAGAAACGGGTGTTCGAGCTGGAGCGGCAGAACCAGGCACTGAGTGACCTGTTCCAGCAGAAGCTGCAGCTCTCGACCGGGTCCCTGCCCCAGGTGTGCCCAGAGCCACGTTGGAGCTGGGGGGGAGAACAGGGCAAAGTCCCCCCAGAGCTTAACCCGCCGTCTCCCTCCTCTCCAGCTGCCGCTGCACCCGGTGCCGGTGCCCCCAGACACCCCGGTCACCCCCCAGCCATGCTCTGCAGAGCAGCCACCCCCACTGCTGCCCCCCGGTCTCTGTGTGCCCCTGCCTGAGGTAGGTACTGGTGTCTGCAACCCCTCAGTCCTCCTGTCCCCCTCTCCAGGCTGTGGCACCCGCTCCCCATTCCCTCTTCCCAGCGTGTGGTGTCCCTAAGCCTGTGGGAGCCACCCAACTTCCGAGGCCCACAGCGTCCTCTCCATCGCCCTCCCTGGATCCTTGGTGTCCCCACCCACGTGCCCATGGCATCACCATTCTGGCAGTGTCCCCAGGGTGTCCCCCCTGGTGCTGGGGGGGTCTCATTGCCGGGTGCTTTGAGGGTGATGGTGCCCGGTCCCCACAGGTGCTGCCGCCGGTGCCGTCGGGCAGCCCCGGGCTCAGCCCTGGCGCCCCCCCCTTGGACGCCTTGTCCCCCTTCTTCAAGAAAAAAGCCCAAATCCTGGAGGTGCTGCGCAAGCTGGAGGAGACAGACCCGCTGCTGGGGCCCCCCCCGGCCTCCCCGGGCTCCCCCGAGCCCTGCGCAGCCTCGGGCTGGCCCCCCTGCCCGCTGCGGGGCCCGGGGGCTGCAGGGGGGTGGCGGGGGCCGAGGGCAGCCCCTGCTCCTCTCCGGAGGAAGGGGGGCCGCCGCGGGGGGCTCTGCTCAGCGCCTTGGCCGAGCGGCTGCTGCGGGGCGAGGGGGGGGGCTGCTGCCGGCGCAACGGCGGAGCCCCCGGGGGACCCCCCCGGCAGTGGCGCGGGGACCACCCCGCGTTCCTGGGGCTCTGCGCCTCGGGCGAGGACACCCCGAGGGGGCTTCGCACCGCTCCGCCGGGGGTCCCCAACGCCCTGCCCTCCCCGCCAAGGCGCTGCTGCCGCCCCGCCCGGGGGCTGCGCTCAGCCCCCAGGTCGCCCACCCCTCCAAGATCCCGTGTCGCGGTGCCCACCCCGAGGCCTCGCCGGGACTCAGCCGCCGCGCTCCCCGACGCCCCCGGAGCCTGGCTCCCTGAGCCCCCGCCTTCCCCCACCCCGCGCCTCGAGGCAGCTGAGCAGCCCCCTGGGCCCCCCGGACCCCCGGTTGGTGCCGAGCGGGCGGCTGCCTCCCCACCCAGCTCCCGCCGCGGCACGGGGGGCTCGGCCCCCTCCCGCCGCCCCGGCAAGAAGCCCCCCGAGCCGGGCTACCTGCCCTTCAAGGAGCGCCTGGCGGCCCTGGGCAAGCTGCGAGGGGCTGAGGGCCGAGAGCCCCCCGGCCCAGGGCGGCCTGAACGGGGGCCACGGGGCCGAGCCGCGCCCACCCCGGGCGGGCATGGGGGCAGCCTCAGCACCCCGGCAGGCAGACGGCACCGAGCCCCTGGCCCGCTGCTACTCCTCCGGCTCCATGGGCGACCCCGGCAAGGCGGGGGGCAAGGGGCGCGCAGCCACCGGCAGGACCCCCGCGGGCCCCCGGCGCCCCCGCCAAGTCTCTCCCGCAGCCCCCACGGCAGCCCCACCAAGCTGCCCACCAAGGCGGCTGCTGGCAAATCCGGGGCGCCTCGGGGCGAGGAACCTTCGGGCGCCAAGGCAGGCGGGGGCCCCCACAAACCCTCCGCGGCCCCCGAGCCCACGGGGCCGGTCCCGGGCGCCGCGGGGCACTCGGCCATCGAGGAGAAGGTGATGAAGGGCATCGAGGAGAACGTGCTGCGGCTGCAGGGGCAGGAGCGGGCGCCGGGCGCCGAGGCCAAGGGCAAGGCCGGGCTGGCGAGCTGGTTTGGGCTGCGGCGCAGCAAACTGCCCGCGCTCAGCCGGCGCGGGGACGGCGGGCGCGGGCGCGAGTGGGCCGGGACCCCCGCCCCGCTGCGCAGGGAGGTCAAGTTGGCCGCCCGCAAGCTGGAGGCCGAGAGCCTCAACATCTCGAAGCTGATGGAGAAGGCGGAGGACCTGCGGAAGGCGCTGCGGGAGGAACACGCCTTCCTGCAGGGGCTGGCGCTGGAGAAGGGCAGACCCCGCGGGCCCCCCCGCGGCCCCGGCCCCCTCCCCGTCATGTACCAGGAGGTGACGGCCGAGACCTTCATGCAGCAGCTGCTGGACAGGTGAGTGCCCCCCTGGGTCCCCTCGGGGTGGGGGTTATTGTGGCCTGTCCTGACGGGTTGTTCCCCCACAGGGTGGACGGGAAGGACGTTCCCTACGAGACCCGCCTGGAGCACAAGCGGGAGCTCTGTGACCTCCGGAGGGTCCCCCCCGACGCCAAAGACCCCCGGCTGTGCCGCCCGCCCCGCAACGGCATCGTGGGGCACCTGCGGGAGCCCCCGGACAAGGTCAGGATCTCCCCCCAGCCCCCAGGCCCCTCTCTGGGTCGGGGACCCCCGACCCCTCACCCTCCGTGCCCCTGCAGGTGCCGGACGTGGGGCTCCGGGACGAGCTGCCCTCGGACGAGAGCTTGTCCGAGTCGGGGACATCGCAGCACTTCGCTGGTGAGGGGGTGACGGGGGGGTTACGGCGGGGAGGGGGCACCAGGGTGGGCCCCCCTTGCCCGGCACTGACCGCTCCCCCGGTGCCGCAGCCTGCGGGTCGCTGACACGGACGCTGGACAGCGGGATTGGGACCTTCCCACCCCCCGACTATGGGGGGGTCCCGGCCAAGAGCACCCCCAAACCGCGGGGCCGCCCCGAGGCGCTGCCCGGGGCCGTGCCCGCCGCCGCCACCAAAGTGCCGCGCAAGGCCCGGACGCTGGAGCGGGAGGTGCCCAGCGCCGAGGAGCTGCTGGTGCCCGGCAAACACCGGAGCGCCCCCGGGGGCCGCCCCCCGGCCCCCCCCGGCCCGCACGGGCACCGCGCCGCGCCCCAAGGTGGGTGTTCCCTCGGGCCAGGCTTGGGCCCCCCACCATGGGGGGCACAGGGATGGGTGGTGCCAGCACTGACCCTCCTTGTCCCGCAGACACCGGGGATGACACCGGGAAGCTGCGGCGTGTCCAGCAGAGCAAGAACTGGACCTTCCCCAACGCCAAAGCCTGCGGTGCTGCCGACCCCTTCCTGTGCCCCTCCGAGGGGCTGGAGGGGCTGCACCGGCCCGTGCAGGTACAGGGGGCTGTGGGACCCCTGAAACCCTGGCATGGGGACCCTAAAACACTGCTGTGGGGACCCTAAAACTCTGGAGCAGGACTCTGAAACCCCGGCATGGGGACCCCAGACCCTCCTGCCCTCACTGCGGGGATGGAGAAGCCACGAGGGGCCACGGGGAGTGGACAGGGGGCACTCACAGGAGCTCTGGGGTCCTTTGCCACATCCTCACGTGTCCCGGTGGGGGTGACAAGGCCCTGTAACGTTTTGGGGGGATGGAAGTTTCCTCCCACGGGGTCCCCCCACAATAAGGAGATGGCGGTGGGTGCGGTGAGCACTGGTGGGGAGTGGGGGGCACGGGCAGCCCCCCCCCTGCCCACCCTGTCCCTCCCCAGGCGCCCGTGTGCAGCCCAGCCGGGCGTCGAGGGGCGTCCCCGGAGGCCCCCCCGCCGCTGCCCCCCGCCCTGAGCGCCAGCAGCAGCCGGACCCCCAGCGCCTCGGACGTGGGGGACGAGGGCAGCACAGAGGCCCGGTCCCGGGACGGGGGGCACGGCCCCCCCGGGCTGGAACACTCCGAGTCCCTCAGCGACTCGCTCTACGACAGCCTCTCCTCCTGCGGCAGCCAGGGCTGAGCCCCCCCCGGCCGCGCTCCCGCGTCTTCCACCCCCTCCCCGCTGCTCCTGCTCCCGCTCTGGGGGTGCTGCCTGGACTGGGGGGTCCCGCTTTCCCCGCCCCCCCCTCCTCCTGGCTCTCTCCGATGGTGCTATGGCCCTGTACAGCCCCCACCCATGGGTTTTTAACTCAATAAAGCTGCCCCCCACCCCGGGTTATTTATACACGTGACGGTGCAGCCGCTGCGTGGGGATGGAGGGAGGGACAGACAGACACGGGAGATGGAGGGAGGGGGCCGAGACTTTGGAGTCTGAGCGGTTTATTGAATCATCCCGGTGTACAAAGAGCGGAGACGGCGGGACTTGGGAGCGCTGGGAATCGCGACGTCCCCGCGGCCCCTCCCAGCACGGGTTTCACTTCTTGGCACTGGTGCTAAAGGGGAGGCTCTGCCGCTGAGTTTGGCTGAGGGGGGTCCCACCAACCCCCCCACGGCTGGTTTTGGGGGGCTCACGGCTTCCCGGGGCAGGAGAACGTTCTGGGAACCAGCGGGGCTGGGGACAAACCTCCACGGAAAGGGGACACGTGGGTGACCCCCCTGAGGGCCACGGGCCGGGGCGGGGGGGCTGTGGGGGGAGCCAAACTCCAGCAGGACCCATAAATTGGCCGTTTTTTAATCAAAAAAAAAAAAAAAAAAAAAGGGGAAAAAAAAAACCAGAAAAGCCAAACGAGAGAAAAACCCACGAGGTGCGAAAGCTTCCGGCTGCTTCCTCGGCAGCAAAGCGCAGCCCCTTTAATGACAGGGAGGGACGGGAGGGGACACGGGGACACAGGGACAGCTCCGCCTCGGCCCGGAGCCGCTTCACTTCTTCTCCTTCTTCTTGTTCTGCAAAGAGGAGAGGCAGCCACGGTCACTGCTGGCTCTGTCCCCCCTGTCCCCCACCCCGCAGGGCAGCTCCATCCCCCCGCCCTGCCCGGGGCCCCTCGCCCACCTCGGACATGCCCAGGATCATCAGGAGCTCCCGGAAGATGTTGACGAAGTCGAGGAAGAGATCGACGCAGTGCCTGTGGGAGGGGGGAAGAAAGGGAGGGAGGGATGCTCAGGGGGGGCCACCCTGTGCCCTGTGTCACCCCCCCCCCTCGTGTCCCCAGCACCCACCAGATGTAATCCTTGTCCCCGCTCTCCGCCTTCTCGATGATGAGCTGCGTGTCGAAGAGCACGAAGCCGCACATGATCATCAGAGCCACGTACAGGTTGGCCTGTGGGGAGGAGAGGGGAGATGAGGTGAGGACAGTCCCCTGCTGGGGTCACCTGCCTGTCTGTCTGTCCATCCTCAGGGTGGTCTGGCAGGTGGGAGGGGACTCACCGTGAAGACCCAGGTGGATCTCACGAAGGCGTTAACCAGGGAGGAGAGAAGGAGCAGGGAGAGCCCAGAGAGCAGGAAACCTGCAGGGAGAGAGGGCAGGGAGTGAGGCCTGGCCCCTGCCCACCCAGGGGAGCCCCCAGCACCCCTGAGAGTGCCCCCCAGAGCCCCTCTCACCTCCCAGGTAGAGGTAGCTGCGGCGCCGGGCGTACAGGGCGCTCAGTGAGAAGCAGGCGAAGATGGTGGCAGTGCCCAGGAAGGCGGTGGGGATGATGCTGGGGGGGAGGAGAGGGGGGTCAAAGGGGTCTGGGAGACAGCTTGGGGTGGGAACAGTGTGTGGGGGGTGATGGAGACACACGCTCTCCTACCTGGGGTTGATGGAGATGCACATTTGCAGGAGGGGTCCCAGGTTGGTGCCTGGAAAGACAGAGCTGGGTGTCACTGGGGGCATTTTGGGGGCTGGGGTCCCGCAGGATGAGAGAGGGGGGGTCCCCAGTGCCCACCTACCCGTGAGGAAGGCGAAGGCAACCAGCATCCCCAGCCGCTTCTGCTCGGTCTCGCGGCTGTGCGGGGTGGCCGTGAGCCAAACCATCAGTCCCAGCGCGCCCAGGCCGGTCAGGAACCCAAACTGGGAGGGGGGGAGAGACACGTGAGGGCTGGGCATCACCCCACCCGGGGGGTGCAGGGCTGGGGGTGCCCCCCCAAGGCCCCTCACCTGGAACAGGTGGGTCACCATGTTGACGTAGGCGCCCGCGGCCGCCACGAACATGCAGAGGGCGAAGCTGCCATAGACCCTCTTCAGGTGCTCCTGAGTGGAGGCTGAGCTGTGGGCGAGGGGAGGGGGTGTGAGGAGGGGGGCAGAAGGGGGTGGCACCCCCCCCCGAGCCCCCCACCCTGCCCGGGGGTGTCACTCACATGTGGGAGAACTTGAAGAGGGCGTCGAAGTTGATGCTGCGATCGAAGACGTTCATGGTGCCGGGCTGGGGTGGGCCCAGGGCCGCTCCGCAGGGTGCAAGCTGGGAGGGGACAGGGGGGTTAGGGGGGGCCCAGAGAGCTCCCACAGCCCCCCAGGAGCCAGGTGGGAGCCCAGGAGCGGCGGAGCGAGTGGCAGGCGCTGGGAGCTGCCCGGGCTGTGGAGCCTCCCCAGCCCAGCTGGTGCAAGCGCTGCCGGCTCTTGCGAGGCCCCCGGGGACCCTCCGGGTGTTGCGGGGCTGTTGCAAGGCCGGTCCGGTCCCCGGGGACCCTCCGGGGGGGGTTGTTGCGAGGCCCGGGGGAGCCCCCGGGGAGGCCCCGGTGCCGCGGGAGCGCTGCCGGCAGCTGGAAATGTCGCTGTGCCAGGTGACTATTAGTGCCCGTAATGACGTCCCCGGAGGTGGCTCCGGCAGCAGGAGGCTCCCGGCAGGGCCTCTTCCTCCCCCTCCTCCTCCTCCTCCTCTCCTCGTCCGGCCGGCTCGGCCGGCTCTGTCCCCTCTGGCACCCGCGGGAGCCCGACTTGCCCGGCCAGTGGCACGAATCACCTGTCCCCAAGGGACACGCGGGACACAAAAGGGCCCGAGGGGGTGCGGGACGAGGGGGCTTCAGCCAGGCCCCCATCGGCACAGGGGAGGGTCTGGGCGGGGTCTCATCCTGCCACACCGGCACAGCCCAGGGGTGCTGGGGTTCCACCCCGGCACGGGGACAGTGACACCGGGCTGGTGCCACCACGGGGCTGGTGCCACCAGGCCATGGGGACCCCCCGGGTCACAACGCCTGGCGGGGCAGGGGTGAAGGTGCAGCCATGGTGACAGTCCCCGCCGGGCTGTGGTGGCTGGGGGGGTGTGACAAGGGTGTGACAGGGGTGTGACAGCCCCCGGGTCAACACCCCCCTCCCGGTGCCGGGGCCACCGGGGACAGCTCGTTCCATCAGGCAGGGCCCGCCGGGTGCCGGTCCCGGGGCGACAGGAGGACCGGAGGCCAGATCCCGGTCCCCCCTCCCCGGCTCCCCTCGGAGCCCCCCCGGCCCCAGCGCCGCTTTCGCTTTCGCCGGTACCGCCCCCGCTCGGGCCCGAGCGACCTTTACCCACGGCTTCCTGCACCCGGCCGCGGCGCTTCCCCTCCTGCCCCCGCTCCCCAGCCCCGATGCTCCCCAATCCCCCCGGTAAAACCGGGCGGAGACCCCGGGGCCCGACCTCGCGCGCAATCCCCCACCACCACCGCGGGGCCTGGCGGGGGTGGGACCCCAGATAGCCTTGAGAGGGAGGCTTTAGGGGTGTCCCCTGGCTCCGGAGTCCCTCAGGCCCCTCTAGACCCCTGTCTGGCCCCCTGTCCCGATCCGGGCCCCCCCGGCCCGCGCCCCCCGCCCGCACCTGCGCCGCGTCCGCCGCCCGTGCCAGGCCTCGAGCGCCGCGCCCCGCCCCCCGCCGCCCATTGGCCGAGCCTCCCGCTGGTCCCGCCCTTCGCCTCGGCCCATTGGCTCCCGCTGGCCCTGGGGGCGGGGCCCGGCGCGCGCCGCCGTTACCGCCCGGGCCGCGCCCGAGCGCCGCCGTTGGACCGCGCCGAGCCCCGCCCCTCCGGGCGCGAACACGGCGCTGATTGGCTGCCACCGGCGCGGTCCTGACCAATGGGAGCGCCCCGTTCTCTGCAGGGGCCTTCGCTCGCCCCCCCCGCGGTGGCGCGGCCGAGCCCTGGGGCGCCCCCTGGCGGCGCCGCCGGGACGGGCAGCGGCGGGGCAGGACCGGACCGGCGGGACCGAGGGACTGGCGGACCGGGAGGGGCGGGGGGGCAGGACCGGGAGGCGGTGGCGGCGGCAGCGCCGGACACGACGGGCTGAGCCTCCCCCGCCGCCCCCCGGTGCCTGGGCCGGGGATGGGGAACGTGGAGAGTGCGGACGGGGAGACGCTGCCCCGGGGCCCCGGAACGGCGGCAGCCCACCCGGGGGGGCCCGGGCTGTTCGCCCCGGGCAAGATGCCGATGCCGGAGCCCTGCGAGCTGGAGGAGCGCTTCGCGCTGGTGCTGGTGAGAGGCCGACCCCCGCCGTTCCCCCCCGCGGTTACCGGTGGGCTCCTCCGGTTCTCGGTGCGCCCCCGCGATGCGCTTCCCCCGTACTCCGTCCCTGCGCCTCCTCCGGGTCCCGCTGCGCCCCCCCGATCCGACGTTCCCGGGACCCCTCCCGATGCTCCCACTCGGGCCACGGGGCAGGCACCGGGCACCGCCGGGACGACATCAGCGCCCGGAGCCACCGGGGACGGGCGGGGAGCGCCGGTGCCCGCGGGGATGGGCAGTGGCCGCGGGGCCGCGGGGCAAACCCCGCCCAGGACAGCCCCAGGGGGTGACGCCACTCCCGGTGCCACCGGCGGGCCCCCTGAGGCCCTGGGAGTTTGTGAACCGGGAAAGTCCCGTCGGGGCGGCGCGCGGGGCTGCGGGCGGGGGATCCTCGTGGTTGCGGGGGTCCCCAGGGCTGGGGTTCCCCCGTGGGTGCTGGTCCCCAGGGCGTGCGGGTGTTCCCGGCGGGTGCGGGGGTTCCCGGTGGGCGCGGGTCCCCCGCGCGGTTCCCGGTCCAGTGTCACGGCCGGGGCGGTGGCCACCCCGCCGCGGTCACCGGCATAGCCCGCCGGTGCCACCTCGTCCCCGGGACGTGGCTCGGCAGTGCCCCGTCCCCACCCCGAGCCCCCGGTGCCACCGTGACCCTCAGCACTGCGGGGGGGAACCCACTGGCGCCGGGCTCGCGGCACGGGCTGTCCCGGTGGCCCCTCCGCGTCTCCGCTTTGTTTGGGGGGGGGACACACACCGTGACCGGTGACACCGGTGTCCCCCGGTCCCCGCCGCCCGGCCCCGCTGTCCCGGTGGGGGCCGCCGCCAGCGGAAGCCGCGGCCAGGCAGGAAATGCCGAGTGTGGTCCCACGGGGCTCTGGAAGCCGAAACCGGAGGGCATCGGCGGGGTACGGGGAGGCACCGGCACCCCCGGCGTGGGCGCGTCCCACCGGTGACCGAGCGGCTCCCGCCCGCGGCGCCGCTGCCCGTCCCGCATCCCACGCGGGGCGGATGCGGCCGCCGGTCCCCGCGGGGCCGGTGGCGGGGGGGACACGTCCTGCCGGGCGACACCGATGCCGGGGGGAATCAGTTTGGAGGGTTGTTGGACCAGCCCCCTCTCAGCTCCCAAAATGTCCCCCGCGCCCGTCGGCGGCGCCCGGTGCCGTCCCGGCTGCTGCCGGGGGTGGAAAATATTCCATCATGTGATGAAGCTCCGGCGGCCCCCGGACTGGAGGATCCGCCCCGGTGCCCCCCAGCCCCGGGATGCGCTCCAGCCCCGGTACCACCGTTTCCGGGGGGATTCAGCGCCCGGGACAGCCGTGGGGGGTCCCGGTGGGGGCGGCGGCGGAGGAAGTGCCCGGCCGGGAGCGGCCGCGCTCCCACCACAAAGGCAGGAAACCGAGCGGCGGGAACGCCGGGGCGGGCGGCTGCGCTTCAAAGCCCCCCGGTGCCCCCCCGGTGCTCCCCGACCCCACCTGGGGTCTCTGTGGGTCCCTTCCGCCTCCGTCTCCGAGAGGGCCCCGGGATTTTGCCGGTGGCCCGGGGGGAATAAGGGCAGTCCTGTGGGGAGGGAACGGTGCTCCTTTTGGGGGGCCCCGTGCTGGCGGTGATGTCGCCGTGGGCCCGCGGGACCACTGCCCAGGGGTGTTCTGTCTCGCCCAGTCTCTGTTTCCCGGTTTCCTGTGGCTCTGTGGGATCGGGATGAGCAGGGGAGGGATAATTTTAGCTGCCACGGGGCGGGTGGAGCGGTGGCAGTGACCGGCTCCCGATAACGGGGCTGCCTGGACCTGCGTCACCAGGGTGACATCACTCTCGGGGGTGGCATCGCCCACCGGGACGGCATCATGTGCTGGGATGGCGTCTCCTGCTGGGGTGGCACTGCCCCAATCCCACAGCCATCCGGCATCCCCGGTGCCCACTGGGACACTCCCTTCGTGTCCCCTGCGCCACATCCCGCTCCCGGGGTCCCCCATGGAGCTTCCTGGTGTCCTGGTGAGCCAGCACCGGTGCCTGGCCTTGTGCCCAGTGCCCCAGAGAACGGGGACTGATGCCAGCTCTCGTGCCTGCCGTCCTGGTGAGCTGTCACCAGTGCCAGCTCTCGTGCCTGCCGTCCTGGTGAGCTGTCACCAGTACCCGGCCTCGCCGCGGTCGGGAGAGGAGGCTGCGGTTGCCGTGTGGAAGTGGGTGCAGACAGGAAGGACATGTCAGCGATGGGGAGATTTGGTGCTGCCCACAAGCTGGCACGTGGCCCAGTTGGCACTGCTGTCCCCTGTGCCACATCTGTGCCCACGGGTGCTGGTGACCTTGGCTGTGCCATGGGCCTGAGTGCCCTTAAGGGAGACCCTGGCTGTGCTATGGGTGCTTTTTGGGGGGATCCTGGCTGTGCTATGGGTCTGGGTACCCCCGAGGGGGGCAGTGTCCCCTTGTCCCCAGGGTGACACCTCTGCTCTGCCCCCAGAGCTCCATGAACCTGCCCCCAGACAAAGCCCGGCTCCTGCGCCAGTACGACAACGAGAAGAAGTGGGACCTCATTTGTGACCAGGTGGGGGCTGAGGGGTCCCTGGCGTCCTGGGGGGGCTGTGCTGCTGTCCCAGTGTCACCAACACCCCTCTGTCCCCTCCAGGAGCGGTTCCAGGTGAAGAGCCCCCCCCACGCCTACATCCAGAAGCTGCGCAGCTTCCTGGAGCCCGGTGTCACTCGGAAGGTGAGGGACCAGGGGGGGCCTGGGAGGGGCCTGGGGGGCTCTGAGGGGGCACAGCTCAGCCTTGCTCTGCCCCCAGAAGTTCAGGAGGAGGGTTCAGGAGTCGACCAAAGTGCTGCGTGAGCTGGAGATCAGCCTGAGGACGAACCACATCGGGTGAGTGTGGGGTCCCAGGGAGGGGCTGTGGGGTCCCAGTGTGGAGTGTGGGGTCCTGGGATGGAGTGTGGGGTCCTGGGATGGGGTGTGGGGTCCTGGGTGGGGGTGCAGGGTCCCAGGGTGGGGTGCAGGGTCCCAGGGTGGGGTGCAGGGACGCGGGGGGGCTGTGGGGTCCCGTCACCAGCCCCGCACAGCTGCAGGGGAAGCCGGAGGCGCTGCAGGAACTGGGCCGGTTCCTGCCCCGGCCCGCGGGCAGGTCCCGGGGGCGGATGCCGGGGCGGATGGGCCGGCGATGACGCCCTGGACGTGGCCAGATGCCGCCTGGCTCCTCCTGGCACCTGAGGGCTCGCTCGGCACCGTCCCCGAGCCGGGGACACCCCGACCCTGAGCGGGATGCCGCGGGGGCAGCGCGGGGCGGCGGGAGGGACGGGGCGGTCCCGGGGGTGTCGGGACCGTCAGGGGCGGGTTCCCGGTCGTGCCCGCGTGCCCGGCGCGGCTCGTGCACGTGCCGGGCTCTTCCCCGCCGCCGGCCCCGCTCGTCCCTGCCCACGGACCCAAAATAGCAGCAGCCGGAGACAGGAAACGGGCTGGGGCGAGGGGGCTGGCGGCGGCAGGAAAGGGGCGGCTGCGGCTCCCCCCTTCCCGGGCTCCCTGACGCGGGGCCGTGGGCAGGCGTGGGGACCCCCCAGTGCTCCTGGGTGAAGCCCCCACCCCGCGCACCCCACTCCGTGCACCCCCCCGCACCCCTCCCTGCCCCTGGGCACAGCACCTAAATGTGCACCCCAACACCCTCCCAGGGGTCGGAGCACCCCGAAGCCCCCACACAGCGTGGGGATCATCCCAGGGATGGGGTGGGGGTGCAGCAGCCCCAGCACCCATCCCTGTTTCCCGCCCATGCCAAGCCCTCCCCACCCTGCACCCTGCAGATAACCCTGTACCGGTGCTGGCACCGGCGATAGCACAGAGGCTGCAACGGCCACCACAGCCCTGGGGTGTCCCTGCCACCCCCTCACCGTCCCTGCACCAGGATGGGGGTCCCTGTGGTGGAGGGAGTTGTGCTGGGGGGATCCCTGACGGTTCCTGGTGCCACAGGTGGGTGCGGGAGTTCCTCAATGACGAGAACAAGGGGCTGGACGTGCTGGTGAACTACCTGTCCTTCGCCCAGTGGGCCGTCATGTGAGTGGGGTCGGGGGTCCTGGGGGGATGAAGGGGGGTCCTGGTCCCCATAGCAGCTCCCTGCTCTGGGTGGCCAATACTGGTTGGTCCCTTATCATGCCTGGGACACCAATGTGGGGACCCGCCTGCCATGGGGTCCCGAGGGGCACGGGATGCTCAGCCCC
Organism: Myiozetetes cayanensis; assembly: GCF_022539395.1. Classification (NCBI taxonomy): domain Eukaryota; kingdom Metazoa; phylum Chordata; class Aves; order Passeriformes; family Tyrannidae; genus Myiozetetes; species Myiozetetes cayanensis. The sequence continues at coordinate 429,123 of NW_026087709.1, read as the reverse complement.
CTCCTGCCCACCCTGGGGGTCCCAGAGTCACCTTTGCGCCTGTTCCTGCCCAGCTGCCCCCCGGCCCCTGCCTCAGCTCTTGCCTCTGTGTGCCCCCCTGCCAAAGCTGTGTGCCCCCTGCCAAAGCCTTGTGCCCCCTTGGCAAAGCCTTGTACCCCCTTGCCAAAGCCCTGTGCCCCCCGCCGCGCGCGTGTCCCGCCCCCAGGTTGGATTTTGAGGGCCTGGAAGGCGGCGAGGACGGCGCGCTGGAGAAGCTGCGCGCCTGGAGCAGGTCCATCGAGGATCTGCAGCCCCCCAGCGCCCTGCCCGCCCCCTTCGCCAGCAGCCTGGCCCGCTCGGCCCGCCAGACCGCCCTACGGTACGTACCCGGGGGGACACCCGCCGGGGGGGCACGTCCCACCGGGAGGGCACGTCCTGCTGTGGGGGTACGTCCTGCTGGAGGGCTCTGGCTGGCCACGGTGCTGCCGCTTGCTGGTGCGTGCCGGTGTGGTGTGCCACGTTCTGCTGTGCCACAGCGTGTCCCAATGTGCCACCGCGTGTGCTGTGCCGAGCGCTGTCTTGCCATGGCGTGTGCCGTCGTGCCCCGCACGGTGCCCGGAGCTCGGGCTGTGCCACGCCACGTGCCGCGTGTGCCGCGTGTCCTGTGCTGCCTCGCGCCTCCCGTCCCCGCCCATGCTCCGCCTGCCCCCGCTCTGGCTCTGTCCCTGTGTCCCGGGGTAACGTGCCCCATCTCTGCTTCCAGGGCCGGGTGCCCCCTCTCTGGCTGTGCTCTCTCTCTCTCTCCTCCGCGCCCACCTCGCCGCTCGCCCGCCCGCCGGGTAAGTACCGGCGTGCCGGGGCCGGCCCGGCGCTCGCGGCGGCTCCGCGTCTGCAGCCTCTGTCCCTCTGTCCCTCCGACCGCTTCTCTCTGCCTCTGCCCCTCCTAAAGCCCTGCTGTCCCTGTGCTGTCCCCACGCTGTCCCCGCCCTGTCCCTCGGTGAGCGCTGGCGGTGCTGCATCGTGGGGGCAGGGTCCCGCTCACCGCGTGTCCCCTGTCCCCCAGCTACGGGACCCTGCCCAGCCGCCGGGCGCTGAAGAACTCGCGCCTGGTGAGCCAGAAGGACGACGTCCACCTCTGCATCATGTGCCTCCGGGCCATCATGAACTACCAGGTACTGTGACCCCACGATGGGGACACTGATGTCACCGCTGTCACCGCTGTCACTGCGGCTGATGCTGTCCCTGCTCCGTCCCCGCAGTACGGCTTCAACCTGGTCATGTCCCACCCACACGCTGTCAACGAGATCGCCCTGAGCCTCAATAACAAGAACCCGAGGTAAGGGGGGCTCTGGCAGGACGGGGATGCCGGTGCTGGCGGGGGTGACGGTGACACTGTGCCCAGGATGAAGGCGCTGGTGCTGGAGCTGCTGGCGGCCGTGTGCCTGGTCAGGGGGGGCCACGAGATCATCCTCGCCGCCTTCGACAACTTCAAGGAGGTACGAGGGGAGTGGGAGCAGCAGGACCAGGCTGGGATGGGGGCAGTGGGGGGAGACAGGACCGAGCCAGGATAACCCCGTGTGCGCTGCCTGCTCAGGTGTGCAAGGAGAAGCATCGCTTCGAGCGGCTCATGGAGTACTTCCGCAACGAGGACAGCAGCATCGACTTCATGGTGGGTCACCCGGCCCTGAGCGAGGGGGAGGGTCCTTGGGGGGGTGCCAGGGGGGCTCCCAGTGACCCCAGGTGACCCCTGCCCGCAGGTGGCCTGTATGCAGTTCATCAACATCGTGGTGCACTCGGTGGAGGACATGAACTTCCGCGTCCACCTCCAGTACGAGTTCACCAAGCTGGGGCTGGAGGAGTTCCTGCAGGTACAGGGTAAACGGGGCTCGGGGGGGGTGTCACCCCATGGGGCCCCCCCCACCCCTGACGCCGCCCCCATGCCCACAGAAGTCGAGGCACACGGAGAGTGAGAAGCTGCAGGTGCAGATCCAGGCGTACCTGGACAACGTTTTCGACGTGGGGGGGCTGCTGGAGGACGCCGAGACCAAGAATGTGGCTCTGGAGAAGGTGGAGGAGCTGGAGGAACACCTGTCCCATGTATGTGAGCGCGGGGGGGGGGGTACAGGGACCTCGTGGGGTCCCGGGGGAGGTCAGTGGTGACACCTGGGGGGTCCCCGAGGGGGTGTCACAGCCGTGTCCACCCCCCCAGCTAACGGAGAAGCTGCTGGACCTGGAGAACGAGAACATGATGCGGGTGGCGGAGCTGGAGAAGCAGCTGCTGCAGCGGGAGAAGGAGCTGGAGGTGGTCAAAGTGAGTGAGGAGGCCATGAGGGGCCTTGGGGGGCGAGGAGGGGTCCCGACCCCCCCAGCCTGACGCTCGCTGTCCCCAGGAGACCTACGAGCACACGAGCCACCAGGTGCACACGCTGCGCAGGATGATCAAGGAGAAGGACGAGGCTTTCCGGCGCCGCTACGGCTCCGAACCGCCCCCCGTGCCCAGCACAGAGTCCCCCCCCCAGCCCGAGCCCGAGCCCCTGGAGGAAACCCTGCGGCTCCCAGTCCTGCCCCCCGTGGAGGCTGCGCCCCCTCCACCCCCTCCGCCGCCCCGCTCCCGCCCCCTGCGCCCCCACTCCCAGGTGAGGAGGGGAGCCCCCGGGCATCCCCAAAAATGGGGCATCCCGGGGCTGGGCTGTCCCCAGGGGTGGGAGGGGGGCTCTCAGCGTGGGGTGTCCCTCGTGCAGGGCTACTCCAGAGGGTGGGGGCGTCCCCAGAATGGGGGTCTCACCCTCTCATGCCTTCACAGGGAAGTGCCCCCCAGCCCCGCCGCTGCCAGGGGCTTCGCCCTCCATCGCCCTCACCGTCGGGCTCTCAGGTAAGGGAGGGTGACACGGGGACTGTGGGAATGGGGAGAGGGAGGGCCTGGGGACCAGGGGGAAGGGACAGGGGACAGGCACAGTGAAGGAATCAGGACAGGGACAGGGAGGGTGGAGGGACTGTGGGGACAGGGACAGGGGACAGGGAAGGGTTGCAGGCACCAGGGGGTCAGGGTTGTTCAGGAACAGGGATGGGGTGGCCCAGAGGATGATGACACTGGACTCAGATGGCTCAGAGTGGGCACAGGAGCTGTTCCCCCGCCTTCCCCTGCCCCGGGGCGTGCTGAGCTGGCTCCCCCCCTGCCCCCCACCGCTGGCAGCCATCCGGATCAAGAAGCCCATCAAGACCAAATTCCGGTTGCCCGTGTTCAACTGGACAGCGCTGAAGCCCAACCAGATCAGCGGGACCGTGTTCAGCGAGCTGGACGACGAGCGGGTGCTGGAGGTGAGCACAGGAGCCCCTCCCGAGCAGCTGGGTAGGCACCAGCACCTCCCCCCACCACCACCCATGAGCCCCCCCTCGTCCCCACAGGACCTGGACCTGGAGCGCTTCGAGGAGCTGTTCAAGACCAAGGCGCAGGGCCCGGCGCTGGACCTGGTGTGTGCCAAGAGCAAGGCGGCGCAGAAAGTGGCCACCAAGGTGACGCTGCTGGAGGCCAACCGCGCCAAGAACTTGGCCATCACCCTGCGCAAGGCCGGGCGCGGCGCCGACGAGATCTGCAGGGCCATCCACACGTACGGCCCCACGCCGGGGGGAGGAATGGTGGTGCAGGGGGGGTCGGTTGGCATTCGGGGGGGTCTGGGCAGAGTGCAGGGGGGGTTGGCAGGGGTGCAGGGGGGGCTGGCAGGGGTGCAGAGGGCATTGGTTGGGGTGCAGGAGGTCTGCTGGGAGCTGCTCCCCGACGTTGCGATCGCGGGGCAGGTTCGACCTGGCGACGCTGCCGGTGGATTTCGTGGAGTGCCTGATGCGGTTCCTGCCCACGGAGGCCGAGGCCAAGGCGCTGCGCCAGTACGAGCGCGAGCGGAAGCCGCTGGAGGAGCTGGCGGACGAGGACCGGTTCATGCTGCAGTTCAGCAAGGTGGAGAGGCTGCCCCAGCGCATGGCCATCATGGCCTTCCTCGGCAACTTCGCCGACAACATCCAGATGCTGACGCCGGTATGGAGCTGGGAAAGGGGGGGATTGGACCTGCTGGGCCCCCCCCTGCCCCGGCTGAGCCCCCCCGTGCTGTCCCCCTGCAGCAACTCAACGCCATCATCGCGGCCTCGGCCTCCGTCAAGTCCTCCCAGAAGCTGAAGCACATGTTGGAGGTGGGGACAGGCTGGGTGGGGGTCCTGCGCTCCAGCCTTGCTAGAGCTGGGAGAAGGGGGGGGTCCTGTGGGGGTCCCACTCTCTCCTGACCTCCCAATTCTGCTGCCTTGCACCCCCCATCCCTGGTGCTTCGCCCCTGCAGATCATCTTGGCGCTGGGCAACTACATGAACAGCAGCAAACGCAGGCGCCGTCTACGGCTTCAAACTGCAGAGCCTGGACCTGGTGGGTGGCCCTGACCCCCCCCCATCCCCCTCCCCGACTCCCTGGAGCCCCAGGGGTCCCGTCCCACAGCGCTGACACCCCCCTTCCTCCCCAAATCCTGCTGCAGCTGCTGGACACCAAGTCGACAGACAGGAAGATGACGCTGCTGCACTTCATCGCCCTGACAGTGCGGGAGAAGTACCCAGAGCTGGCAACCTTCTGGCAGGAGCTGCACTTCGTGGAGAAGGCGGCAGCAGGTGCCCCCAGACCCCCCTGCCCACAGCACCCCCAACCTCACTGTACCCACACTGCAGGGCCCCTGACCCGCCCCGTGTGCCTGCAGTGTCCCTGGAGAACGTGCTGCTGGACGTGAAGGAGCTGGGCCGGGGGATGGAGCTGCTGCGGCGGGAGTGCGGGATGCACGAGAGCGCCGTGCTCCGCTCCTTCCTGGGGGGCAACGAGGGGCAGCTGGAGCGGCTGCAGCGGGACGCGCGCACGGCCGAGGTGAGGGTGGCTCCTGCCTGGCCCTGCGTGGGCCTCGGGCACAGCTGGGCACCCACACCTTGTTCTGCATGATCCTTGTGTGCTCCTGGTCATCCTCACCTTGCTCTGCACGATCCTTGTCACGCACAGCTTACCCTGCACACTCCCTGTGCGCTCCTGCCCTGCCTTTGCACGCGTCTTGTCATCCGCTCCGTGCTTTGCACGGCCCCCCTGGGCGCTCCTGCTCCTCCACGTCTGGCTTTGTGCCGTTCCTTGTGCATTCCTTGTCGTCCACACCTCGCTCTGCACGTTCACCGTGCGCACCTGCCTTCCCTTGCGTGTTCCTCTTGCGTTCCTTGCCATCCACACCTGGCTCTTCACGCTCCTCATGCACACACCTGCTCATCCACACCTCGCTTCGCACGCTCCTCGTGCACACCTTGTCGCACACTCCTCGCTTTGCACACTCCTTGTGCACTCCTGCCCTGCTGTGCCTGTCCCTGGTGCTCCCCCATGCCTCACAACCCCCCCCTGAGCCTGGCACTGCCCCGTCCCTGACCGCCCACCCCCGTGCCAGGACGCCTACAACACCGTGGTGCGGTACTTCGGCGAGAGCCCCAAGACCACCCCCCCGTCCGTCTTCTTCCCGGTCTTTGTCCGGTTCATCCGCTCCTACAAGGTGAGGTGGGACCAGGAGGGGACACACGGAGGGTGGGTGGCACTGGGGGATGGCTCCCACCGCCCCGGTGCCCCGGCAGGACGCGGAGCAGGAGAACGAGACGCGGAAGAAGCAGGAGGAGGTGATGCGGGAGAAGCTGCTGGCGCAGGAGGCTAAAAAGCAGGAGAAGGTGAGTGCGGGTGGGCTGGGAAGGAGGGGGGGCAGAGCAGGGACCCCCGTGTCCCTAACCTGGGCCCTCCCTCGCAGCGCAACAAGTGGCAGCAGCAGGAGCTGATCGCGGAGCTGCGGCGGCGCCAGGCCAAGGACCACCGGCCGGTGTACGAGGGCAAGGACGGCACCATCGAGGACATCATCACCGGTACGGCCCCCCCAGCCCCTGCCCCGGCCTCCCTGGCCGCAGAGGCTGATGTGTCCCTGTCCCCCCTGCTCCCAATTTGGCCACGGGGGCTGACATCTCCCTGTCCCACCCCCCCATTCCCCGCCCGTGCCCCCCGCAGCGCTGAAGAGCGTCCCCTTCACCGCCCGCACGGCCAAGCGGGGCTCCCGCTTCTTCTGCGACCCGTCCCACCACGACGAGTCCAGCTGTTAGTCCCCAGGTACCACTGCATGCCTGGATCCCCCTGGATCCCCCTCTGGATCCCTTCTGGCCCCGCATGTCCCCTCCTGCACGCCCCCCCTCCCCGCATGTGGTCACCTTGGGGTGCCCGAGCACCCTCCTGTCCCTTGGAGTGGAGCAGGATCCTGGTGAAAGGCTGGATCCCGGCACAGGATCCCAGCACTGGATCCTGGTGCAATCCTGGATCCCAGAGTGGGGTCCCAATGCAATACTGGATCCCAGGACAGGATCCCAGTGCACCACTGGGTCCGAGATGGGGTCCCAGCGCACTGACTGATCCCAGCACGGGGTCCCAGGGCACTACAGGATCCCAGAGTGGGAGGACACACCCTGAGCTGCCTGTACCCTGGGAGGGGGGTCACCTGGGCCCCCCCTCGGGCCAGGCCAGCTGTCCCCAACACTGTCCCTGACTGTCCCTTCTGTCCCACAGCCCGCAGGTGCATCCGCCTGTAGCCGGGAGAGGCCGAGGACCCGGCTGGGGGTAGGGGGGGCTGGGGCTGCCTCAGTTTTCCCTCCTCACCCCCCCCTGCCCTGCTGGTGTCCAGGGGGGCTCTGTCCTGTCCTGACACCGTGCAGGGGTTGTGGGGAATGTCCTCGTGCCACCGTCCTCACGGGTGACACCCCCGTCCCTGCGCCCGGACCGCCCCCAGACCACCTGAGACAGAGGCCAAATCCAGCTGTGGGGGGACCCCAGTGTTGGGGTCCCCTCATCCCTGGGAGGGGGTGTCACTGCTTCAGGGCCCCCACCCCACCACAGGGACCACGGGGACCCACCCCAGCCCGCGCTCGACACTTTGACCGCTGATGTGAACACTAAAAGTGCCAAAAAAACAAAAAAGGGACCAAAGCCAGGCCGGGGGGTGGGTGGGGGGCGTGGCAGGATGGTGCCCACCGTCCCAGGACCCCGCCCCCCGGACCCACCCCCTCGCCCCCCAGTGACTTTTTGTACATGTGAAATATATGGAGTCTTTTACATGACCACTGCCTGATTGGGGGGACTGGGGGGGATTCACAGAGGGGTTCCAAGGGTCTGTAGTGTCCCCCCTTCCCCAGGCTGGGGGTCCCACGGCCCCAGGCATGGGGGCCACAGGGATACACAGGGGGCAGAGCTTCAGCAGGGCTTTGCAGCGCTGTTATTACAGTTATGGGATTAAAAGGGAGGGGGGAACCTGCTTTTGGGAGCCACCCCCACATCACCAGCCCTGTTCCAGGGTGGGGTGACACCAGTTCACCCCTCTCATGGTGGCTGTGGGGGACTGGGAGCAGATTAGGGGCCGGGAAGGGCTGTGGGGAGCGGGGTGGGGGGCAGGATGCAGCCCCAGGAGCAGTGGAAAAGGGGGTGAAGGGGCAAGATCAGACATAGGAGGGGCAGGATGGGGCCAGTAGGGCAGAAGGAGTTTGAGGGGGGGGCAGAATGTGGCCACCAGGGTCCAAGGGGCTGGGAGGGGCAGGATGCCATCCCCATACCCTGGCAGCGGGGCAGGGGCCCAGCTCCTTCCCTGAGCCCCACCAGCCCAGGGATTAGCCCTGAAACAGGGAATAAAAGTTTCCCCTAATCCTCTTGGGGGGGATTACCAGCACTGCCGCGCCCAGGGCGGGATCCAGCCCAGCCCCAGCCCCCCCCCCAGCACCGCTGTGGCCTTTTAATCCATCCACACGACCCCCTGCTCCATCGCGGGGGCCACCAGAGATGGTGTGGGCAGAGGCCGTGCTGCCCAGCCCCGTCCATCCGTGTCCAGCTGTCCATCCATCCATCCATCCATCTGTCCGTCCGCCAGCCTCGGTGACATCCACCCCCACGAGCCCCCAGTGCTGTCCCAGAGGACTCTCTCAGAGATGCCGCAGTCTGTCCGTCCGTCCCTCCACGGGGGTGCCCGTCCGTCTGTCCGTCCCTACCTGCCCCCAGCGCCACCATCCACCCGCGGGCGCTCCCGGAGCCGTCCCCGCTCCTTCGGGGACGCTGCAGGCGACGACGCTGCTGCTCGTCCACATCCACCAGGGTTCACCTGTCCGTCTGTCCGTGCAGGGTGCCCCGTCCGTCCCTACGTGCCCTCGGTGCCCGTGTCAGGCTCGGACAGGCGCGGCTCGCCCTGCGCCGCGGGCGCCGCCAGGCTCTCTGCCTGCAGCAGGAGGTTGCAGCCGAGGAAGAGGATGGCGAGGGCGACGGTGAGGCCGAGCACCAGCACCACGGCGATCTGGGCAGCCTCACTCAGCCCTGGATCCTCACGGGTGGCGTTCATGGCCCCCTCCTCCTCCTCCTCCTCCCGGGAGCGAGTGCGGCGCCAGCGACAGACGGGGAGGGTTTAAGTGATGTCAGGGCCCGTCTTATCCCCCCCTTCTCCGTGGCCCCCCTCACGCCTGGAGGCGCAGGAGCCCAGTGGATCCCCCCCACCCCAGGGAGGGAGGGAGCAGCTCTGCCCCTCCTTGGTGCAGAGGAGGGGTGCAGGGTCCTGCATGGAGGGAGGGGTCACCCCTGGCCCTCCCTGATGTGTCTGGGGCACAGCTGGGGCTGCCCCACTCAGGGTGTGGGCAGCACTGTCCCCCTGCCCACTGCAGCCCACTGGGGTGCAGTGGGGACCCCCAGCTCAGCTCCATGACATGGGGGACCCCCAGCTCAGCCCCACAGCACTGGGGTATGATGGGGATTCCCCAGTTCAGCCCCACAGTACTGGGGACCCCCAGCTCAGCCTCAACATCTGCTTTCCCCCTCCCATGCCCTGAGCCCCACCAGCCAGGGTGTGACCAGGCTCCACGTGAAAGCAGGAACACTTTATTTTTGGGGCAGTTCCAGCCCCCCAGGGAACAGGGTGACACCATGGGGGGGGTACAGTCGGTGACACGGGACATGGCCAGCACTGGCTGTGTGGCACCCATTGTGCTTCAGAGGGGTGGGGTTCAGGTGTCACCCTGCCCCTCAACACCCTGTGCCAGGCCCCAGCACCCTGTGCCAGGCCCCAGTGCCACGCCAAGCCGGTGCCACACGTGCCCCGAGGACTCACCCCCGTCATCAGCCAGGCCAAAGCCGCCCAGCCGGTTCTCCAGGACGGACAAGACCAAGGAGCAGCAACCCCCAATTACAGGCCAGGCCGAGCCCAGCTCTTCCCAGAGGCTTTCTGCAGGTGCAGAAGGGGATCCAAGCAGAGCCGCTGTCCCCAAGAGGTGCCACCAGGCGGGGTGGCCCTGCCGGGTGACACCAGCCCTACAGCGCCAGCGTGTCCTTGATGAGCCGGCGCATGGTGGTGGTGACAGAGGTGCCCAGGGAGTCCGTGATCTGGTAGGAGATCTTGTACAGGTAGGGCTGCACGTCCTTCAGGCTGGTGTCGAAGACGTTGTCCACCTCGGACTGGGTGGGCATCTTGGGCAGGTACTCGTGGCGGTTCATCACCTCCACGATGTTGATGATCTTCTCGCAGAGCTTCTCGCCCACCTTCTCGCGGCAGATCTGCCGCTCCTGCTCGTTGGCCAGGTTCACCACGTTCACCTTGATGGTCCAGAGCTCCCAGGGGATGCACTCGTCCGAGAAGGGCCACCGAGACTTCTTCTTCTGGTAGAACTCCAGCGAGATCTGCCCCATCCCGTCGCTGCCGGAGCCGCGCAGCGCGTCCTGCGGGGCACAGCGGGGGTCAGGGGGGCAAAACAGGGGCTGACCCAACCCCCCCAGGGCACATCCTGTGGGATTGTACTGAATCACACAACACCCTGAGCTGGGAGGGCTCCATCAAGCTTCGGTCCCCGCACAGGACACCCCAACAATCCCACCCTGCCACTGAGAGCGTTGTCCAAACGCTCCTGGAGCTCCTCCCCTCGAGGTCCTTCCCACTCCCTCCCACCCCTGCCGGGCCCCCCTCACCTTGAACTCCCCCACGGCCTTGCGCAGCGCCCGGTCCAGCTCCTCGGAGGAGACGCGCACGTAGGCGAAGTCGATGAAGTCGCAGTCCACGTCCTGGGTGCCCACGGTGCCGATGGAGTAGGTGCCCTCCTTCTTGTAGTGGAACTTGCCGGTGCTGCGGTGCAGCAGGACGGTGTGGAGCACGGCCAGCATGGCCTCCTCCACCTGCCGCCCCTCCACCGACACCTCCAGCACCTCGGCGCGGCAGTTCATGGCGGGGGCGGCGCCGGGGGGGCCACAGCAGCGGGTGCTGAGGGGGCACAAGGGTGGGGAGGGGATGGGGGGTGTTGGTTGTACCCCCTGTTCGGGTGGCAGCCCCTCCGGAGACCCCCCTGAACCCGCCCCTGGGGACGCTGGTGTTCCTGTGAGTGCCCTCCCCGCCCCACAGGACCCCGGGCATCCCAGTACAAGCCCCCCAGTACCTGTCGTGGTCTGGCCCTGTCCCAGCCCAGGGGGGTGACCCAGCGTGTGCCCTCCCCCCGCCCGCTCCCCCTCAGCCTCCCCCGGAGCGTCCCAGGCTCACCTCGCGCTCGAGGGCCCGGATCCCCTTCAGTCGCCGGGCCTCTCACCCCCTCCGGGGGCCGCGGCCTCCCTCACCCCCGATCCCGGTCCCGATCCCGGCCCGGCCCCGATCCCGGTCCCGATCCCGATCCCAGTCCCGATCCCGATCCCGATCCCGGTCCCGATCCCGGTCCCGATCCCGGTCCCGGTCCCGGTCCCGATCCCGATCCCGATCCCGGTCCCGGTCCCGGTCCCCACTCACCGCCCGGGCCCGACCATCTGACGGCGGAGAGGAGGGAAGTGGATCATCCCATCCGCGCAGGGGGCATCAGGACACACCACGGGAGCCGCGGTGGCTTCTTCCACTGTGACCGCCGTGTTCCCTCATTCTACACCTATTTCCATAAACGTTGTGCCCCTCCAAGTTGCTTTTCCCGCCGCGGAACGTCTGCGGGGCGGAATCGTCGTTCCCGTTCTGCGGATCACCCCCTTCCCGTCTTGGTTTATTCCAAGGCGCCACAGAGCTGCGCCCGCCGCGGCGCAGAGCGGCTCAGCACCTCCACAGCGCCCCCTGGGCTGGAGGTCCCCGCGGCGGGACTGCAGCGGGGCGGGGCGTCCGGTGACCCCCCGTGACCCCCGCGGGGACAACCGGACAACGGGGGGACGTGCGTGGGGACAGGGGACACAGGGGACAACAACACGGGCACAGCAGGGACACGGGGACATAGGGAAAGTGGAGGAACACAGGGACAGATGGACACAAGGGACAATGTGACACAGGGACATGGGGACACAGGGGATGCTGGAAACAGGGATGGGGGGACATGAGAGATATAGGGACAGGATGGATGGATGGATTGATGGATGGACACGAGAGACACGGGGAATGAGGATATGGAGGTCTGGGGCACTGGCTGCCCACACTGCCACGGGACACGTGCCCAGGTGCAAGTGGCAGGAGGTCTGTGGCCATGGCATGTCCCTTGGCACGTGCTGTGGCAAACGTGCCCCGAGGCCACCAGTGTGGCCAGAGCTGGCCATGGGGCTATTTTTACTTGGCCCTGCTGGCACCGTCCCCGTCCTTCCTGCAGCAGCCCCTGCCAAGGGGACGGGGACAAGGTGGGCAGAGGCCAGTCCTGAGCTGTGGGGAGGGGACAGGGAGCTGTGGCACGGCCACTCCTGCAGCCAGAGCAGAGCTGAGCTGTGCCGTGCCCGGTGCCCCCCATGCCCCCTATGTAGGGCTCTCCTGTGCCCCAACCCAACCCCTGCGGCCCTGCCGTGCGTCAGCACTGTCCCCTCTGCAGGGGTGGCAGGGGGGGACAGAGGGACCCTTGTGAGTCACTGTGGGCCCCCCGGCCCTGCTCTCAATGTGGCCCTTGTTCCACACCGGCCCTGAGTGTCCCCATTAACGTTTGCTCCGGGGCCAGGCTGTGCCCAGCAGGAGGAAGGTGACAAGCTGGGGGACACAGCAGCCCCACATGTCCCCCCTCCATGCCCGGGGACCCCCACCCTGTCCCCAGCCCCTGGGATGGGGACCCAAACGCCATCACTGCCCTGCCAGGACCGGCCCTGCCGACAGCCACGTCCCCGGGGACACGAGGGGGGGACACGGTCACGCTTGGCGGTTATTTTGGGGACGATAAATCAGGCGGGCGACAGGTGCGGGGCCGCGGCAGCCGCCGCCGCGGGGTGAGTGACCGTTCAAGGGCAGCGGCGTGGGCAACGTGCGGCTCCGGCACTGCGGCTGTCCCGGCTCCGGAGCCCTGGCTGTGCCCAGCTCCAGGATCCCGGCTGATTCCAGCCCTTGTGCCCTGTCTATCCCCTGCTCTGTCATCTCTGCTGTCCCAGGGCTGTCCCCAGCTGCAGGATCCCAGGGCTATCCCCTGCCCTGTCATCCTGGTTGTCCCTGACTCCAAAATCCCAGCTGTCCCAGCTCCAGCGTTCCTGTTTCTCCCCAGCTCCAGCGCCCCAGCTGCTCCCAGCCCTGCCATCCACGCTGTCCCCAGCTCCAGTGTCCTGGCTTTCTCCAGCTCCGGGGTTCTGTTTTTCCCCAGCTCAGCATCCTGGCTGTCCCCTTGCCCAGCTGTCCCCAGCCCCTGCTGTCCTCACCCCAGCATTCCTGGCTGTCCCCAGCCCCGTCACTCTGTCCCCCCTTCCCGAGTCCCCGAAATATTCACCAGAGCCAACATTTCCGGGAGACACGCAGGACAAAAGGCCCCTCTCAGAGCTCTCAGTGTACGTACAAGTTTATATACAGAAAATGGCCAAAAAGGGGGAAAACCCAGAAAAATATATATAAAGGGGAGGGGGCAGAGGCTGGGGGGTCGAAGCCCCCCCCGCCCACGCCCCCTGCTCTGTACAGGACCCGGTGGGCGCTATTTACATCGGGGTGTTTTTACAGGGGGAGGGGGCACCGCGCCGGCGATGCCCCCAGGGGGCTGACGGCACTGGGGCGCCGTGAAGGCACATGGGGGACCCCCGAGGGTGTCCCCAGGGGGACTCAGGCATCCGAGGGGGGACCCAGACATCCCGGGAGTAATCGGGGGGAGGGTCCCAGGCATTCTGGAGTGATCCAGGGGCGGTCCCAAAGCATCCTGGGGGTGATCCAGGGGTACACAGGGGATGTCCCGGGCACCCCACGGGTGACCCAGCGGTGTCCAGGGGGGTCCCAGACATCCCTGCACTGAACCAGGGCTGCTCGTGGGGAGGTCCCAGATGTCCCCAGGGGAGGCCAGGGCCGGTGGCAGCCGCCCGCTGGGGGCTCAGAAGGGCAGCGTGTCCATGAAGATCTTGTCGACGATGGGCGGCGGCGGCACCAGGTCCTCCAGCTTGAGGTAGAAGATGCGCTGGAGGCCCTGGGTGCAGAGGCTGCGCAGCTCCGGCAGCTTCCCCAGGAGCTTGGAGAGGCAGCCGGGCCGCCCCGGCTCGGCTCCCGCCGCTGCCACGTGGTCCTTGAGGCAGCTCACGATGCGGTTCTGCAGCTCCTCCACCCGCTTGGGCTCCTTCAGCCCGTGCCGGTCTGGGGGGCACAGGGGGCGTGAGGTTGGGGTGGGACCGCAGGGTGGCAATGGGGACGGCAGTGGGGTTGGGGTGACGCCTCAGGGTGAGGATGGGGACGGCAGTGGGGTTGGGGTGACGCCTCAGGGTGGGGATGGGGACGGTGGTGGGGCTGGGAGCGGGCAGGGGGGTCTCACCTGTGATGATGACGAGGGCGGCGAGGCAGGAGAAGGAGGGGACGTCGACGCTCATGCGGTGCAGGCTCTGGGAGAACTCCAGGATGGCGTCGATCCACTCCCCGAAGCCACGCACGCACTGCTGCCGGTGCAGCACCACCCCGTTGCAGAAGATGAGTTTCCCTTCCTCTGGCTTCGAGCTGCCGGTGCAAAACCAGGTGTCACCCCCCCGGCACACCCTGGGCTCCCCCTGCTCTGCCCTGTGCAGCCCCGGGGCTCACCGGTACGCCAGGCGCAGGATGAAGAGCTCCAGGAAGGCCGACTCCAGCAGCAGGTCCTGGTCCTCCTTGGGCAGCTCGGCGAACCCCTGGATCTTCTCGGCCCACTTGCGGATGACGTCCATGGAGCCGGTGAGCAGGTCATAGAACTGCTGCACGTCCACCGAGTCCTCCTTCTCGAACGGGCACGGCGCCGACTCCTGGAACTGGGATGGGAATGGGGTCAGGATCTGGGATGATTCAGCATGGGGACAGGTCAGGAACTGGGATGGACGGGTTAGGATCTGTCCCCAGCCTCAGCAGGGCCCCAGGGTGGCACCGGCCTTACCTTGGAGTAGTCGAGCTTGGTGGCGCTGGGGATGGAGTCGATGTGTGCCCGCACCAGGGAGGTCATGAGGCTGACGGGGGACGCGTCCGGTGGCTGTTTGGGCTTGGAGGGGAGACGGCCCCGCCGCCCCTTCAGGCTGTCAGTCCGGACCACTGCAGAGAGGGACATGCCATGAGGGTGTCTGCCGTCAGCACAGGCTGTGGAGCAGGAATCCCCCGCTCCCGCTGGGACACCCCGCCCTGGACGGGACCCCTGTACCTTCTTTGACCATGCCGACGGCCAGGCACTTCTGGAAGCGGCAGAACTGGCAGCGGTTCCTGCGCCGCTTGTCCACGGGACAATCCTTGTTGGCCAGGCAGATGTACTTGGCGTTCTTCTGCACCGTGCGCTGCGGGCGGGGAAGGAGCGGCCGAGCTCAGCCCGGGGCGCCGAGCTCCGAACAAAAGCCCTTCTGTCCTCCCCTGCCTCCCGCTCCAGCCCCGGCATCCGGCTCCGCGTCCGTGGGGAGGGCTCGGGGCCTCCCCCTCCCCGGGGTACCCCGCGGCATCCTCCCGCTGCCGCAAAGCATTGTGGGAGCATCCCGGCGGGGTGGGGCGGGGTGCGGGGGTCCCCCCTCACCTTGAAGAAGCCCTTGCAGCCCTCGCAGGTGCGGACGCCGTAGTGCTGGCAGGACGCGTTGTCCCCGCACACGGCGCAGCGACCCTCGCCCGCGCCGGGGCTGCGCACCTTGGTGGGCGCCAGCGCCGGCCCCTCCAGCAGCGGCGAGGTGGGGGCCAGGGGCAGCCCCGCGAAGCCCCCGGGGGGGCCCTGGGTCGGGGGGAAGGAGTCTGTGTCCAGTAGCCGCGGGTCCACGCGGGGCGAGGGGCCCGGCTGCCCCTTCAGGGTCCCGGGAGACCCGGCGGGGCTGGGGGCCGGGGGGCCGAAGGCGAAGAAGGGGGGCTGCGACCCCCCGCCCTTGGCCGCCTCAGCCCAGGGCTGCCCGCCCTCGTAGTTCGGCAGCGGCGAGAACGCCCCGAAGGAGCCGTCCCAGCCCGGGGCCTGCTGGAAGCCCGGCGTGGCAGGTGAGGGGACGGAGCAGGGGCTCCCGTAGCAGTCCGAGCCGCTGGAGGAGAGGGTCTCGTCTGGCTGCCCCCCGAAGGTGCTGGGATAGCAGCCGTACACCTGGAAGTCCTCCAGCTTGAAGGTGGCGGTGGTGGCTGCACCGGACTGGCCGCTGGCCGGCAGCTGGTACAGGAAGGCGTCGAACTCGCCGGCGTAGCCCTCCATGAAGGTGCTGAAGCTGGGCAGGGCAGGGGCGGCCGCCAGGTCGGCTCCGGCCACTTCCATGGGGAAGCGGCCGCCCTCGGGGCTGAGCAGCTCGGCCGGGCAGCGCTCGCAGGGGCCGTACTGGGCCTGGATGCAGGGCATCTCTGTGGGGAGAGAGGGCCGTCAGCGGGGACCCCACCATCACCCTGGGCAGAGCACAGGAATGGGGTGAGAACCACTGGAACTTCCCCAGGATCTCCCCCAGGCCAGAACCGGGCCCCTGGGGCTGCTGGCTGTCCGGTGGCCTCCACCCCTGTCCCCGGGAAAGGTCACGGCACAGCCAATGGGCGCAAAGGACATTCCCAAAAACGTTGGCTTAGCGAAGTCCCCGAAAGGGAAGGAGGGAGGAATGTGGCCAGCGGGTCCCCAAGCCCCAGGGCTGGCCAGGGGAAGCCAGAGCTGGGGCTGAACCAGATTTTGAGGATCCCACTTCCCTCGCAAGCCATTTTGGGGCCTTGCGGTAAGAGCGGTGCAGGCAGAGGCCCCAGGTGTGGGGGGAGAGGAGCCCACCCTCTGTCCCCGCAGTCCCCGGTGCTGCACGTGGATCCAGCACCGTGTGAGACAAGCAGAGTCCTGTGTCCAGCTGAAAGCCAAGCCAGAAGTGACCCCGATGGCAAGACGATAATGTAATTCATCTCCCAGACCTTTAAAGGTCACGCTGCGCTGGCCCCCGGCCGCAGCCCCGGCACGGCCCCGCTGCCAGAGCTCCCGCCGGCCCCCGGCTTCCCCCGGCCAAATCTGGGCAGCTCTCGCCGGCGCCCAGAAAGCCGATACCCGCCGGGAGCCAGGTTTAAAAATACCCAGCGTGGGTCCAGCCCTGGCACCCACGGCGTGGCACCGGCCCCACTCCCAGTGTCCCAGTGGGGTTTGTGCCCGTCCAGCTGGGCTCAGAGGGTGAGTTCGGTGGGGACGGTGACCCCCCTTGAATGCACACGAGGGGACCTGAGGCCACGCTGGGGACACGACCCCTGGGGACACTGGCTCTTTGCCGTGCCTGCATGCAAATCCTGGCAGATGCAAAGCCCCGACCCTTCCCGTGGCCCTGGTTATTCAAACACTTTTCCCCTTTCCTGGGTGCTGGTGGCGTTTGGGGTCCCCTCTGCCGTGACCTCCCCAGGGACCGGGCACAGATTCCTGCAGCAGCCCCCGCGCTGCCCACGGCCGGGCACTAATTGCAGATTCCTCATTTGGGAGTGCAGGCAGCTGCCCGTGCCCAGCCCGGAGGCTGCTGCCTGCACGGGCGGGTGGCAGCCGCTGGCACCGAGCCCCGGGAGGGCGAGAGCAGCCGGTGGCACCGGGGGCGGGTAACGCTGCCCACAGCCCTGCCGGCACCTGCTGCCCAGCCTCGCCGGAGCGGCCGCTGCCAGGTCTGCGTGGGCAGCGGGGGGTTTGCCTGCAGGGGGCTTGCCTGAACATCCCCACCAGCGCTGCCAGGTCCTGATGCTGCCTGCACATCCCTGCTTGCACTGCCAGGTCCCTGGTGCTGCCCACACGCTGCTCCTGCCCGGTCCTACCCACTCTGCTCTGGGATCCCAGGGTGATGCCCGGTACGGGGTGATTGTGCCCCCCGCAGCCCCCAGAGCCGCGGGTCTCCTGGCTGCAACTGGACCCGGTTTTGGGTGCCAGGATGAGGGATCCGATCCGGTACCCCATAGCCCAAGAAACTCCTCCAGATCCTGCGCGGCTCCTCACAAAGGAGCGGTGTCAGGCTTGGATCGGGACCCCCAGGACCGGGACCCCTCTCTCTGCCGGGTCCTGCCGGATGCGCATCCCCCTGGCTGCTCCCGGTGCCGCCGGGACTCCCGCTCCAGTTCTCTGCCCGACTCGGTTCCCTCCCGGTGCCATCGGATACCCCCGAGGGTCAGCCCCGTGCGGAGCACACCGCCCGGTCCCTTCCACCGGGATCCCCGACACTCCCCGGTAGCACTGGGAGTTCCCTCCGCTGTGTCCTTCGGACACGCGAGCCCCGGTTCCCCCCGGTGCTACTCGACCCCATGCACCTTGCAGGACGTCCCACGCCCTGAGCCCCCGGTGCCACGGATGCCGACCTGACCCCCGGTGCCACGGGATGCCTGACCTGATCCTCCGGTGCCACCCGGGACGCTCGACTCGGATCCCCCCGGTGCCACCTGGGACACACGGTCCTCCTCATCCCGATGCCACCGGGACACCCGACCCCATGCACCTCTCGGTGCGCTCCCCTCCGCCCCCGCTGCCCGCGGGACCCCCCGCCCACGGTGCCTCCCCGCCCGGTGCCCGCATCCCGGTGCCGCCCGTACCCGGGTGCCGGCGCGGTGGCGCTCCGGTCCCCGCTCCTGCCGCCGCCGCTCCGCGGGCTCCGCCGGGCTCCGGCCCCGCCACTACTTTCTCTTAAGCGCTCGGTGACGCGCGGGGCGGTGCGGGGCCGGTGACGCACGGGGGGGGCGGCCCCGGCGGGGGCGCGGCCGTGACGCACGCGGGGTTCCATTGACGCACCCGCGGCCCCGGCTAAAAATACCCCCGCGGCCCCGGCTAAAAATAGCGCGGGCGCCCCTCGCCCCCCCCCCACATCCCCCCTCCGGGGCTCCCGGGGCCGCCGGCGGGGGGAGGGAGGCCCCGGTGTCGGGGGTATCCCCGGTGCCCCCAGCGCCGGTGCCCTTTCGGTGTCCCCGCGGCTGACATCCCCGGTGTCTCCATCCCCGGTGCCCCCTCGGTGCCGGTATTTCCGGTGTCCCCTCGTTGCTGGTACCCCGGTGCCCCCGTCCCCGGTGCCCCTTCGGTGCCGGTATCTCCGGTGCCGTTCTCCCCGGTGCCCCCCGGTGCCACTCCCCTGTGCTCTCCCGTACCCCCGGTGCCGTTATGCCCGGTGCCCATCTGAGCCGGTATCTCCGGTGCTCAGCGGCGCCGGTACCCCCGGTCTCCTCCCGCTCGGTGCCCGGGTGCGGGGAGGGTGACGCGGGGTCCCGCCCCCGCCCGGTCCCCGCGGGGAGCCCCTGGCCGGGCCGATGGAAAGAGCGGCGGCTTCTGGCGGGCGCCGGCGCCGGGAACAGCGCCCGCGGGCTGGAAAGATGAGCTCAGCCCGTGCGGGGCCGGGCCGGGCCCGCGGGAGGACGAGGGGTGGGCGGAAGGGACCCAGTAACCCCAGTACCCCCGGTACCATCCCGGTATCTCCCCACCTGGTACCCTCCGGTACCGCGCCGGTACCCCCCGAGCCCTCCGGTACCAACCCCCTTCCCGTACCCTCCGGTGTCCCCCTCGCGGCAGCCCCGTTAGTGAGGGGTCGACAGAATCCGGGGTTGGCAGCCCCGTTAGTGCCCCCTGTTAGTGCCCCCTGCAGCGGCAGAGCCCCTGGCACGGTCCCACCGTGCCGGGCACCGGTCCATCTCCCGGGGTCGGGACGGCCCTACCGGGACCCTCCCCGGCTTCAGGGGACCCCCCGGCCCCGCGAGGAGCTGTGAGGGGCAGAGCCCGGCACCGGAGGGGCCCGGAGGGGGCCCGGGGGTAGTGGAGGTGGCTGCTCGGGGTCGGGCGCCTTCGCTGCCTCCTCTCGCTGCCCGTTACCTCGTTCCGGCCCCGGGCCCCGCTGTCGCCTGCCCCCGACGGGGCTCCGTGACATCACACCTGCCCGCTGACGTCACACCTGCCCGCTGACGCCTCGGGGATCCCGCGGCACCAGCAAGGCCTCCCCCGCGGGGATCCCCCGGGCCCGGGGACACCCGCCAGGGTCCCTGAACCCTGAGAGCTGCACAGCCGGTACCGGGACTGCAGCCGGTGCCAACCCGGGGCCACGGCCAGGAGCCCCCGGGACGGGGTCAGGCTGGGGGACATCGACCTGTTGGGGGTCCCAAAGTCACTAGGGGCACGGAGAGTGGCGGCTGCAGCCCCCCGCACCCCCCGCTCAGCAGTGGCGTTGCGGGAGGCAGAACGTTGACACCGGCAGCCCCCGCACCCGGGATTAGCTGTACCCCGGGAGAGGCCGCGGGGACCGGGATGGCTCCGGGGAAGGAAACCCGAGCCAAGCCACCCTGGCAAGGCCACGGAGTTGCAGGGGAGGACCCTGGCTCGCACCGGTCCTGGGGTGCCGGCTCCATCCCGACACCCAGGTGGGCACACAGAGACGCGGTGGTCACCAGCCAGCCCTTTCCGAGCCCCAGCGTGGGGATCGGGGCTCTCAGGGTGCCCACGGCCGGGCAGTGATTACCGGGTGCCCACGGCCGGCGCTGGCTCCCTGCCCCGGGCCTATATTTGTCAGTAATGACAGGCTGCTCCGGGGCGTTCCCGGTCCGTACCCCGCAGCCTCAGCCCCCCGTGCCTGCCCAGCTCAGCCAGTGCCACGCGTGACCCTGGTGTCCCACTGCCACCTGCCCATTCCTGGGCACGCGCAGCCCCAGGTCCGGGCTATAAAAAGCTCGGCGTGGGGTGGCAGCTGCGAGGGGGGGGTCCCGTGATGGCCGTGACAGGGACGGGGTGCTCCAGCCCTGGCACTGTGTGGGAGAACGCCGTGAGCCGGGGCTGCCGGAGCCAGACCATAAATGTCCAAGCACGGAGCTTGTCCTGGAACAGGGACAAGGCAGGAGAGTGGCGGGGAGCCAGCTGGGCCCCCCACTCCACGGCACACACGTGTGCACACACGGCTCCCATGTGCACCTGCAGCCTTGGGGGTCTCACCCCCCAGATCTCCAGCAGATCCCCCTGGGATCCTGGGGGCTGGGCCTGAGCCATGGGACACTCGAGGAGCTCAGAACTGGGGCTTCCCAGGGCTCCCCACACATGTAGTGACCCAGCCAGAGGGGAAACTGAGGCACAGAGGGCTGGGGGCTCTCGGTGCTCCCTGGAGGGTTCGGGAATCCTGGAGCAGGGGAATCCCCTGCGAAGGAATCCTCGTGCAGTGCAGGCCCTGTGCACTTGCAGGGAGGGGTTCTGTGTCCCCCACTTCCTCTGGATGCTGCTTCAGTGGGATGGGGGGAAACTGAGGTAGGGCCCAGGGGGGACTCCAGTGCCCGTCCCGTGTGGGCACCCCGTCCCCCTTGGGCGGAAGGGCTCGGGGTGGGACCCGCTTCCCGCCGGCTGCCGGAGGAAACAGGGCAGGAAGGGCCTGGCTGGGGCCCCGCAGTGCCGGGACGTGGCCCACGGCACCGGGGGCTGCGGCGGGTGGGGGGACACGGGGGGTCCTTGGGAGCCCACACAGGTCGAAGGTGACATCAGTTGGTCACCCCAAGGCCGCCCCACCCAGAGTCCAACGGCAAAGGGAGCAGCGTGGGGACTGAGGGGGGGTTGCAGCCTGGTGGGCTCCCCTGTGGGACACAACCCCCCCAGCCAGCCCACCCCGCTCCCCACGGGGCTCTGTGCCCCCCCAGTCACAGCCACAGGTCGCTGCAAAACATCTCTGTATTGGCGAGCGCTGGCGCGGTACAACAGCCCTGGGGGGGGCGGGGGCAGAGCCCCCAGAGCCCCCCAAACCTGGGGGATGCAGGGTCCCCCCAGTGCCCACAATGGGGAGGGCACCGATTCCTGAGAGCAGCAACGGCTTCGTGAGCCATTTCGGGAGGATCCCCACGTCCGTTCCTCGGTGTCACGTCTGTCCCTCGCTGGCAGGACCCCCACGGCCCTGCGGGGTCCAAACCGGGACCCCTGGGGCCAACCCAAACCTCCTTTCCCCGGCTGCGGGGGGAAGAATCCCCTCGGAATAAATAAATAAATAGTCCTGGGGGTTGGGGCCCCTGGCTAGAGATGACTCTCCTCCTCCTCCAGCGCCCGGTTCAGTCCCGGGATGAACTTGAGCAGCCGCCGGCGGAAGCTGCTGTGTCGGCCCTTGCGGGGGGCGGCCGCCCCCTCCGCGGGGTCCCCGGCCCGGGCCCAAAGTCGCCCCGCGGCCCCCACGCCCCCCGCACACTTGAGGCTGGCGCTGCGGGCCAGGGTGGGCCGGGGGCGTGGCGGGGGGGGCGCGGGACCCCCGCTGTCCCCATCCTTGTCCTTGTGCCCATCCTTGTCCCCGTCCAGCGAGTCGGTGGAGGCGAAGACGCAGGTCTGGTACAGGGAGTCGTCGCTGCCGCTGGCGCGGGGGGAGCCCCCCGGCAGCCCCCCCTCCCCCTGCAGGCACCAGCGGATGGACTCCAGCGTGTCGTAGATGCTGGGATCCTTGGCCACCACACCTGACGGGGGACACACACAGGAGGGGTGTCAGGGGGGCCAAGGGGGTGCCCCAAAGCCCCCCCCTACCCCGGCCCCCACTCACCCCGCACCAGCCGCTGCTCCTGCACCATCAGCGAGCGATACTCGCCCCACTTCTCATAGAGCGTTTGCTGTGGGAAGGATGTTGGGGGTGAGGACCCTGCTGGGGGGATCCCCAAACCCCCTGAGTGCCCCAGCTCTCACCTTCAGGTACTGCAGCCGGGCTTCCAGCTCTGCCCTCCGGATGGACGTCCCATAGAGCGTGTCGAGCCTGTGGGACAGCAGCCATCAGTGGGGAGGGGGGCTGGGGCCCCTCGGGACCCCCCTGCACCCCCCCAGCTCACCGGAGCACATTGCCCGAGCTCTTGATGATCTCCACGATCTCCCGGTGCCGGACGCCCTCCACGTTCAGCCCGTTCACCCCCGTGATGGTGTCCCCTAGAGCGGGGGGTGAGTGGGTGGGCTCAGGGCGGAGGGTCCCCACTGCCGGGGTCCCCCCGGCCCCCCCGGGGTGTGCTCACCAGCCTTGAGCCCCGCGGCCTCGGCCGGGCTCCCGCCGTGCACCCGGCACACGAAGGTGAACATCTCCACGCTGTTCCTGTCCTGGTGGTGCAGCCCGTAGGTCTGGAACGGGGGGGCTGGTGAGGGACCCTCCCTAGAACCCCCACAAGCCCCAGTACCCCCAGCAGCAGCCAGTGCAGTGTTGAATTGCTGCTGGGTGATGGGGGGCAGCCCCCCAGCCCCGGGGAGGGGGGTCTTGCCCTGATGGTTGAGCCCCAGCGGGGCCCCCCCTGGCTCCCCCTGCGGGCACGGCCAGGGGAGCTTCGGTAACACTGCTAAAAATAACCCCTGGCTCAGAGACAACTTAAAAATACCCTCGATGCAAAGCAAGGTGCGGGCTGGAAGGGTGGGGAGCGGGGCATGGCACGGCTGAGCACGGCACAGCTCAGCTCAGCTCAGCTCAGCTCAGCACCCACCTGGATCTCGAAGCCGAAAGACTCCTCCGCCTTCTTCTCCAGGGTCACCACCCTCCTGGGGGACAGGGGGATCAGGGACAAGGCAGAGCCACTGGCAACCCCCAACCCACCTGCACAGACCTTGGGCCCTTCTCAAAACGCTGCTCTGGGAACCACAAGGACAGGACCCCTCCCCTTCCCCTGGGTGAGACCCCCCAGTTGGCCTGTCTAGTACCAGGCAGGGTCCCCACAGGGTTTGGGGATGTCAGGGCCCTCCAGGGAGTGTGACCCCATCACTGTTCTCAGGTTCCCCCATAAAATCTCCCCCATTTCCAGTCTTCCTGGGGTGTCCCGAGGGGAACAGCGTCCCAGGGATCCCAGGCCCACCCCTGTGTCCCCCGTCCCTACCTGTGTTCCTCCGGGGACTGGCTCGGGGATGCCCACCTGAACCCCGTGTCCTGTGGCAGAGGAAGAGCCATCAGTGGGGGACACCCCGGGGACAAATTCCCCCCGCCACCCCCTCCAGGGACAACCAAAACGGGGTGTCCCACCGGGGCAGCACCAAACCCCCGGGGAACACCGTGCCAAGCCGGCACCGAACCAGCCCCCGGGAGCCCCCCCAGCCCCGTGGCCCCCCCGGCTGGGTGGGCATAACGGGGCTTTGATCGGTGCTCAAAGGCACCCTCAGAGCTGCCCCGCGCTCGCCCCACGCTTTGACGTCAACCGCGCCGCGCCCACCCCACGCCGTGCTCGGGGGGGGCCCCGGCACAGAGGGGGCCCTGTTGTGGTCACAAAGTCGGTTTTTTCATGCAAAATTCCCCCCCCTCCCGGCCCGGACAATGTCCCTGTTGTGGCAGGCGCGGAGGCGTGGGCGGGCGGAGGGGCCGGCCGGGCACGGCAGGACCCTCGCCGCGGGGCAGGAGGTGACAGGGCTGTCCCCAAATGCCCCTCCGCGGCCCGGTGCGAGCGGCGTCACCGCGAGCTGCGCCTCGACGGTGGCACGTGGAGCGTCTTGGTGGCACCGGTTCCCTCCGCGCCGTGCCACGTGGGTGCCACCGGCCCCGCAGGTGTCACCGGGCGGTGGCGGGGCCGTCCCCGAACGCATCCGGGGGGGGCGTTTTAAGTGCGAAACCACCCGGATCGGGTGCTTTTGTCACAGGGAAAGTTGCCGCCCGTCACTTCGGGCCCCACGTCACGGCAGTGAGGGGAAGGTGACGTGGGACGTCCCAGACCCCTCGGGGACGTCTCCGGTGGTGGCCTTGGCCGGTGAGTGGGAGCCAGGCCACCGCGCGTGAGCCGGGCCGTGCCAGCGCGGCCGCGAGGCCACTTCTGCTCCGGATGTCGGCTCCGCTCTCGCTTCCCCACCACGCTCAGGAAGCGCCGCGGGGCCCGGGGGGAGCGTCGGGGCGGTGACAGTCCCAGCGCCACCGCAAGAGGTTTTTCCAGGGGCGAGCGGGCAGAGGGCCCCGTGTCCAACCAAACCAGACGTGGGGTACCCTGTGCCCTGTCCCCCCATCCTCCCCAAAGCAGAGCCGGGGGACCCTGTGCCCTGTCCCCCCCCTGCCCTCCCCGTGCAGCAGAGCCCAGGGGGGCTGT
Organism: Myiozetetes cayanensis; assembly: GCF_022539395.1. Taxonomy (NCBI): domain Eukaryota; kingdom Metazoa; phylum Chordata; class Aves; order Passeriformes; family Tyrannidae; genus Myiozetetes; species Myiozetetes cayanensis. Next base: position 404,804 of record NW_026087709.1, on the reverse strand, counting down.
GGGGACACGCCTGCCCCGGTGACAGGGCCACGTACACCAACCAGGGTGGGGGCCTGGCCCTGCGCCCCGAAAACTGCAAGGCAGGACATGGGGAGGGAGCAGGACAGGACGAGGGGCGTGGGGGGCAGCTGTGGAACAGGGAAGATGTCGGAGAGTAACGTGGGGAGGGACCTGGACAGGACGTGGGGCTTGGGGAGGACACTGGGGTGGGGGCACAGGGACAATACCGGGGCCAGGACATGGGGAGGATCCGGGACAGGATGTGACGCCTTGGGGGACAACACTGGAGCGGGATGGGGACACTGGGAAGATGCTGGAGCACGACGGGTCCGGGGTGAGGAGATGCTGGGGCAGGGCAAGAAGCTGGGGGCGGTCACCGGGGCAGGACCGGGACACCGGGGAGGGACGGGGACACGGAGCAAAGCTTTGGGGGCTCCCGGGGAAGAATGGGGGGGACCTCGGGGCAGGACAAGAGCCCAGGAGAAGACGCTGGAGCAGCCCCGCCGGAGCAGCGACCTCGAGGGACGGGGACACCGCGCACCCCCTGCTCCCCTCCCCGGCCCTTTCCCGCTCGCGGTGCCCGTTCCCGCACCGGTCCCGGTGCACAAGCGGGGGGCACCGGGACGGTTCCCCCGCCGCCCTACCTTGCGCACGCGGGGCAGGGTCCCGCCGGCCGCCGCCAGCGCCCGGTACAGCTCGGCGGGGCCGGGGCTCTCCGGGGCCGCCGCCGCCGCCACCGCATCGTCCTTCGGCCGGAGCCGCCGCCGCCGCCGCCGCAGGGTCATGGCCGGGCCGGGCCGCCCCGAGTGCCGCTATATGGGCCCGGCGGGCGGGGACAGCGCGGGACGCGCCCGTGTTCGGGGCAAAACACGCCCCTTGGTGGCTTAAACCGCGCCCATTTGCCGATGAGCCTCGCCTCGGCGAGGGAAGCCCGGCCCCCTGTCCGGCGTCGCCCCCGCCCCGGGTCCTGCGTGGGGACCATGTGGAGGGTCCGGAGGGTCCTGCGTGGGGTCCTGCTCAGGAACCCTGTTGGGGTTCAGCGTGGGGGTCTGGGGGTGCTGCTGTGGAAAAGCAGGGAGAAGGGGTTGGTGGTGACCCGGGGGTGCAGGGTGGGACGCTGCCGGGGATGTCACGGGTGGCACCGTGGGATGCCGAGGAGGGGCCCCAGGGATTACCTGGGGGATGATTTGGGGAGAAACCGGTGGGTTTCCGGGCGTAGCAGTGATGCCGGGCTCTGCCGCCCCCCTGACAGCTGCCACCGCGTCCCCCTCCCCAGGCCACCACCGGCCACCAAAGCCGCATTTGGGATTTAACGGGAGGCAGGAGCTGGAGCAGGGGCGGCCACAGCCCCGGGCCCGGCTCCCAGCGGGGGCGGCCGGGGGGAATTAAAGCGTTCCTGCGCGATCCGTGCCCGCGCTGAGCCGGGACACGGAGGAGAGAACAATTCCCGGAGGCAGCCGCGGTGTCTGGTGCGGACACGTCGCTCCGGCCGCCCCTCGCTGCGCCGCGCCGGGAGGCAGCGGGAATTTTCCAGCTGGAGTTGAGAGCTTTGCCCAAATGTTTGTTTAAAATTCGCCAAAAAAAATGAAGATCGTAACAATCCCGCTGGCGTTCCACCCAAACCTCCCGCCCACAGCCTGGCCCGGGGTTACCAGCAGGCAAGTTTTCTCCTGGAACGGAGCTGCTCCGGGTTGGAAGGGCCGGGGAAAGGATGGGATTGAGCCCACCACCCCACCCTGAGGCACCAACCCCCTGGGAATGAAGAGGAACGTCCCATCCTGTTCCCGAAATCTGGTAATGATTTGGCCCCTTGGTTGAAGCCATCCCAGACTGTTTCCCCATCCCATTTCCTAGAGGAGTAAAGACAAATTTTGCTTTAAAAATTCCCCATGCTCTCATCCCACCCCAACCTCTGTTTCCAGGACGGGGCTGGATTTTCCCAGGGACCACAACAGGAGCTGCAGACAAAGCTGGGAACGAGGAGGGACGAGCCCAGATGGCGACTCCCCCTCCCCACCATGTCTGAGCCCGGGGGGACCCCAGGCCCCGGCGGATTTTCCCCTTGATCCGCTCACAACAGGCTCGTTTGCAGGAGGCTCTAATTAGGGAGAATTAGTGGGGGCATTTTGCACAGCACCGGTTGCCCTTGGAGCAAACAGGATTTTATAGGGACATGAGGCAGTTTGCTCTGGGGTTTATCCCTTCTGGAGGTGGGTCTGTGTGGAGGCACAGGGATGCTCCAGGGGGATGCCCGCTGTACCACCCCATGCCCCCTCCTGCTCTGTGCCTGTCCCCAGAGAGGGAGCCCCGAGTTCAGCTGCCCATCCCTGTGTGGGCCGGAAATCCCACCTGCTGCAAGCTGAATCTCCACCAAAAATGGGAATATTCAACATTAAAATGTCTTGACCAGGATTCACAGAGATCATTTCACCTGAGGGGGGACAAGCTCACCCCCTCAACCCCTTCTCTGGGGGCCTGAGATCTGCCCTGTGCTCTTCCCAGCCCTTCCAGTGAACTGAGAGACTCCAACACCTCACGTGAATAAAACAAACTTTTAATAATGTACAGCAGAAATCGACAGCCTGGTTTTATATTAAACAAAAGATTTCCTATCTTACACCGTATGTACATTTGCATACTGAAGAGGTAAAGTGGCTAAGTGGCTATTTTCTTACAGTCCTTTGCTAAGAAAATGTACAAAACCAAACAAATCAAAGGGGCAGAGAAGTACCAAGAGTTCTGTCCTGCAGCCGCGTACCGCTGATGGACCCCCCTCCTCGTCCTGCACCGGGCTCCCCTCGGGACTGCCTGGAATGCTTTTTTCCCAGAGCTGCTGCAAGGCTCGGAGCCAGGCAGCGATTCCTATGTGCTCCCAGTCAGCTCGGCGAGCACTGGCACCCCCCGGGCACGGGTTTGCATGAAAAAGTGCTGTGTAAATGCTACATGGTCAGCGCTCCCGCCGCGGATCCCGCTTGGTTTTCCCCATCTCTCCCTCTCTCCCCAGCGAGGCTTTTCCCAGGGTGTTGCTCACAGGGACGCCGCCCTTCCCTCGTCCCCGCTGCCTCAGCCGGGCCGACCCCGCGCGCTGGGCGCTGTTTGGTTTAGCGCTGAGGCAGGTGCATGTGTGGCTACAGTTGGAGGGGGGGAGTCAGTGCAAGTTCCGGAGCGTGCCCGGGAATGGGGAATCTCCCACAGGGATGGGAGACCCAATGGACAGCCCGCAGTACCTTCCAGTGGGGGACGTCCCTTCCTGCCCAGCCCGTCCTTCCCCAGCTCCCAGGGCATCCCCGGGGCCTGTCCCGGCCGCTGGAGAGCCCCCAGCGCTGGGCAGTGCCCGCCACCCCCAGGGCTTCCAAATGCAGGTTCAGGGGACACGCGGAAAGGGAGACTGGTGGGAACCTCTGGCTGGGACCGGAGCCAGGATAATCCGGGATGGGACGGGGAGCTGCACCCCGATCCCGCGGCAGCGCCGCTCCAAACTCCTCGGGGGATGCAAAAGGGCTCCTAACACGATGCAAAAACCACACTCCTCACTTTACACAAGGTCACAGACAGACAGGGGAGTCGGGGGGACACACGGACAGGGACACAGACAGCAAGAACAGAGGGATTGAAAGAAAGATTTAACCCCGGCGGCCGGAGCAGAGATGAAACCTCACCTTAGAGAGCAGGAGCAAGGTCGGAGTAGAAACAGTTCCAGTGTAAATCGAGCTGTGCATTTGGTTTTTTTTCTTTTTTTTTTTTTTTCTTTTTTGCAGTGATTTCTTTACAAACCAACAGGTCAAGAGGTAATAACTAGAGATTGTTTTTCTTCTCTTAGAAAGAATTAACAATATTCAAAAAAGTTAAAATCCAGACCCTCCCAGAAAATAATAATAATAATAATAATAACAACAATAACAATAATAAAAAAAAATAATAATCAAAACCACTCCAGTTAAAAGTTATGGCTTCAGAGTTCTCTACCGCAGACACTGACCTGACCCCCACACCACGACTGCCAAAATCAGCACGGCAGCCTCAGCCCTCACTTCCATGTTCACTCTTCCTCACCCGGATTCAACGCTGAATGAAAAGAAAATCCATGCAGGCCCCCCCAACCCCACACTTAAGACATGGCCACTTCCACATCAGGAGATATTTATACACCTAGATTAAAAAGATGGACGCTGATTTCCCAACCCGCATTCACTGTCAGATCCTGGTTGGTGCCTTTGGGGGGTGCAGAGCACCCCCAGCACTCAGCATCCCGCGGATCAGATCCCCAGAATTCTGCCTGGATGGTGGACTTGGGAATTTTGTTCCCAGGAGAACTGTCTCCCGCTTTCCCTGCGGGGCGCAGTGCCTGCTCCACCTCTGACACATCTCAGCTCCCCCCTACCGAGAATTACAAACCCCAGGGGCTCAAGACAAAAAAAAAAAAAAAACCTGGATTCCAGGAGTGATTCTTTTTTTTTCCCCACAGCCATTTAGGCAACAGTTCCTTATTTGTTTTGTCTTAAAAAAGGGACAGGGTGGCAGTGAGGTGACCTGGCGGGACGCGGCGCCCACCGAGGGAGCCGAGGATCCGCTCTGCAGCAGCCTGTCCAAGCTCCACAACGCTCACAAACTCAGCACGGAGAGCACCAGCAACAGCTCACAAACGGGACACTCGAGATTTGCACATGCACAGGAAGCACGGACAGAGATGAGCCACCCACGGGCAGACACCGCACGGCTACGGAGGAGATGACCAGGCACAGGGACACGCGCACCTCGCGCATGCAGACACCGGCGCCCCGACGGCCGCCGGGGCGCTCAGCTGGACTTCTTCAAGCTTAAGAAAAAAGGAGGGGGGAAACGGTTTCGTGAAGCTGATCAACTGTTCCGGCTCAGCCTCTCGGAAAGGGAGCACCATTTGTTTTTGCTTTTTTTTTTTTTTTTTTTTTCTCTGCATCAACGTGCCAGTCCCTGGAAAAAAAAATCCTCAGAGCACGGCAAGAAAAACCTTCCCTTTCCCTTCCCACTCCCGGCACCGGGCACCCCGGCCTGGCTCCGAGCCTGCCAAGGGGTGCCCAGCGCGCGCTGAACTTTACAGGGATTTCCGTTACAGGAACAAAGAGTTACTGATCATGGCTGAGATCCCTCGGGTGAAGTCCCTCTCAAGTCTCCATGCTCTCGGGAGGTGATCACAAAAGGTTTCGGATTGTTTCATACCCAAGCAGGGAAGAGAGCGGTTCCGTAGGCTCCGTCCCCCCGCCTCGCAGCCTGCAGGTCCCGCTGTCTGGTTGTAGCAGTAGGTTGGGCTGAAACACGAGGTAGGCCTCCATCACACGTCTACTCTAGCACGGCAGCTCCTGTGCAGCTTCTTCCTGCTGAGGCTCAGAGCCTAAATTTTCACATCTTCCTGGACACTGAGCTGGGAGAGGGTTTTCTTGATGCGGAGGGCGGTGAGCCGGGCGGCTCCGTTGGCGTACCAGCACTCCCGCATCATCTTGCCCATCACCCGCAGTGCCTGGGCAAGAAACAAGGAGGGATATCAGTGCTCTGCTCTGCCCCCGGCCCTGTGTGGGTCTGCCAGGCTGCTGCTCTGCCTTGGCACCGAGACACCCTCCATGCCCCCCAAAACCAGAGCTCAGCTCACAGCACTCGCTCTTTACTCACCTCATGGCAGGAGAATCATGGAATGGTTTGGGTTGGGAGGGACCCTAAAGATCATCCCGTCCCACCCCCTGTCCTGGACAGGGACACCTTCCACAAGCCCAGGTTGCTCCAAACCCCGTCCAATCAGGCCTTGGACACTCCCAGGGATGGGGGAGCCACAGCTTCTCTGGGCAAGCTGTGCCAGGGCCTCCCCACCCTCATAGGGAGGAATTCCTTCCCAATATCCCACCTAACTCCACAGTGTAAAGCCATTCCCCCTTGTCCTGGTATTCCAGGCCTCTGTAAACAGTCTCTCTCCATCCTTCCTGCAGGCTCCCTTCAGGTACTGGGAGGCCACAATTAGGCCACCCCAAAGCCTTCTCTTGGCCAGGCTGAACAACCCCAGTTCTCTCAGCCTTTCCCTGTGGCAGGGGAAGGGGAGGTGAGGGCGAAATCCAACCTTACCTCGTAGCTCTGCCACCAGTTGGGGATGTTCGGCCGTAATTTCTGATCACACACGACCTTCCGCATCTCCTCGATGGAAGGATCAGAGGGTACAAGGTCGTAGTAGGGCAGCTGATACTCCTCATGGATACCTGGAAGGCAGAGCAGGGGGAAATGCAGTTCCTGGAGAAGGGATCACGGCCACAGCGCTCGCTGGAGGCAGGCGGGTTTGGGCTCCGTGACTCACTGCCGAGATGCGTCAACGCTTTGCACTTATTTAGAACAGGAATGGAGAATCTGGGATTTGGGTTTACAAGAAAAACTCAGGGAAATAAAATGCAGCTGCCCAAACTGGAACAGAGTCAGCTGGCTGGGATCGACACCTCCCAGCACGGAGCCAGGGTCACCAGATCTCAGTGGCAGTGGGGCTGTCACAAGTGGGACAGTCACACGTGCCAAGACATCCATACTGATCTGGGGGAAATTCCCCCACCGGTCGGCACCACCACGTCCTTAAAAATCCATCCAAAGGAACGCCAGACACCAGTGGGAGCATCAAGCCCCACGTCCCCACACTGCCAGGCTCAGCAGCAGTCGTGGGTCACTTCTGCTCCTCCCTCAGTGGCAGCACACAGGGACACGTCCTCCCGCAGCCCTGCTCTCCCTCAAACCTCCTCAGCACCTCCCAGGGCTGGGAGACCTCAGGAGCAAGCAGAGCTCCTGGCACAGGCACACAGAGGTGTTACCTCCTGCGTTGCACCTTCGGGCAATCTCCCAGTAGACCAAGCCCAAGGCGTAGATATCGGCACATTTAAACGAGTCGAAATGTTTCATGTTGATGGTTTCATCCAACACTTCTGGGGCCATGTATCTGCAGACAGAAAGGAACACTGTGTTCACTCCGAGAGCTCTCTGGAAGATGGTAACTGATCCATTTTCTCACACAGCACCTCCCAGCAGACCAAACTCTGCTTGGCACAGCCACCATCACAACAGAACTAGGCCCCGTGGTCTAATAGAGCAAAGAAAACAACTCCTAAACAACAGCAAGCTGGGAAAAGAGGTAAAAACGTCCCCAGAACACATCAGGCTCCCAAGGGCAGGGTGGCCAAGCCTGCTGCCAGGTACTACACAAGCTCCCTGGTGCTGGGTTTATGTGGCTGGCCCACCCCTCTCAGACCTAAGGTACTGACGTCCCTTTGGCATCAACCCAGGCACAAAGCTGTCCCTGCGAGGCACTGGGCAATGCTGAAAGCAGAGAATTCCCCCAGTGCTCAACCAGCAGCTCAGGCACTTCCAGTCTCACTCTGAATGTGTGCCCCTACCGCTTGGTGCCGACCCTCTGATTCGGTGCGATATCAATCGTGTCCGTGACCGAGTCGTGCCGGACAGCCAGGCCGAGGTCGGCGATGGCACACGTGCCGTTCTTCTTCACCAAGATGTTCTTGGATTTCAGGTCTCTGTGAGCAATCCCAGGCTTCCCTATCGGAGCAAATGAAAAAGCAGTGAGGGTCAAACTGGGGAAATCCGTTTGTCGAACTGGCGCGGAGGCAGCACCGGATTCCAGGGCGTTAAACCCGGTGTTGCAACACATTTTCCTGTTTGGATCCCTGAGGAACCGGCCAGGGCTGCGCTGGGAAAAGGCTCCCGTGGCGTTTCGGAGGCGCCACTGCTGATGCAGTGGCATCCAGAGGCCTCAAGAGGGACGTGAACTCCACGTCCCAGCCCAGGCGCGGCCGTGCAGACGTCAGGAGTTTGTGCTGGTGCTGCTGCCTGCGCTCACATCCCACCCAGGCAGCGCCAATTTTAGGATGGGATGTGAAATGGTGATATAACTCCCGGGAGCGAGCGCCAGGATAACCCACTTCCCAGCCAAAGCAGCCGCTCTATTTCTGGTCAGTGAGGACCAGATGAAGCCGGGCTGACTCAGAGGCTCAGGCAGGGTTTGCTGTGCAGCACATCAGCCCCCCTGAGCAGCTCTGCTTTATTCTGCCCTCGAGGATTCCCAGCTGGGCTCTTACCCTGAGTGCCCACGATCTCCATGTGCAGGTGGGCCAGCCCGCTGGCAGCAGACAGGGCGAGCTTGATCATGCCCTCGATGGTCACCGTGTAGCGGTTCAGGTAGTCGAAGAGGGAGCCGTGCTCGTGGTAGTCGGAGACGAGCCACAGCTGAGTCCACGTCCCGTTATCTGCAGCAGCAAAGAGAGGGAGCTCAGGCAGATCCCCCACGGGGACCCCACACATCCTGGAGCAGCCCCCACCCTTGTGGGACAGAGCAGAGCTGCTTGATAAGGCTGCACTCAACAGCCAGCCTGGGGCAAGTCAGGGATCAGAAGTGGCTCTTGTCAGAAAGAGTGTGGCCAGCAGGACCAGGGCAGTGACTGTCCCCTTGTGCTGGGTTCTCGTGAGGCCACACCTCCAGTCCTGGGGTCAGCCTTGGGCTCCTCACTCCCAAGAGAGACACTGAGGGGCTGGAGCATGTCCAGAGATGGGAATGGAGCTGGGGAAGGGGCTGGAGAACAAGGAGGCTCAGGGGGGACCTTCTCGCTCTCCACAACTCCCTGAGAGCAGGGTGGGGGTCGGGCTCTGCTCCCAGGGAACAAGGGACAGGACAAGAGGAAAGGGCCTCAAGCTGTGCCAGAGGACATTTAGATGGGATATTAGGGAACACTCCCTCATGGAAAGGGTGATCAGGCACTGGAACAGGCAGTACCCTGTGAAGCCTCTGCTCCCAGGTCCAAGGCACCCCTCACCTTTGTTGTCCGCAGCAATAAATCCCAGGATGTTCTCGTGCCGCAGCATCACGGTCTGATAGATCTCCGCTTCCCTGAACCAGGAGCGCTCCTCACGGGAGGAGAAGATCTTCACAGCCACGTCACCCCCACGCCACCTGCCCCGCCACACCTCCCCGAAGCGGCCTTTGCCGATGATCTCCTGCAGGACGATCGTCCGCGCCACGGTCCGCTGGACAAACAGCGGCAGACCTGGGGGCAAGGGATGGGCAGGAATGAATCCCCGTGGCAGCAGCAGGGCCTCCTGGAACCCCAGAGGCTGAAGAGCACCCCCAAACCCAGCAGGCTCTACGTTTGGCAGCAACCAGCAAGGCCAAAACCAGGGAATGGTGGTGGCTCCTTGCGTGGGCTGGGCCACTGCTCAGGCAGCATCTGCATTTCGCTTTGAAGCAGCGGAGCAGTCAGGGAACTCCTGCTCCACGGCACATCAAAGGAATTTCAGCCTCAATATGCAAAGAATGGAACTCATTTAAGCCAGACTCTGCTAAAAAGCAGAAAACTCCCTGAATTTCTCTTAAGACAGGAGTCCCAGCAACACTTCTGGAGAGCATGGAGCTCACCTGCCCACAGTGTGCAGGGAAGAGATCCCAAACATTTTATACAGAGCAGCAGAAGGTTTATTCCCTGGTCAAATATCAGGTTGTGACATTCTCTGCCTCTCTGGGTTTTCCTACAGTTTCCATCTGCTGCAAAATGCCTTTCCTTCTTTAACCCAAGTGCTTTCCTACTTCAAAGCCACAACTAAAGGATGACTTCCCATCTATTCTGGGGATTCCTTTTAAGTGCTACAGAAGTGAACACTGCACATCATCCACCTGGGAGGACCCCAAGGATTCTCTGGGATGAAATGGGCTGTGCAAATGTACTATCTGCACACTGGTAAACGTTCACCTGCTTGGGTCTTTCCCATTTTCCTGCCAGCTTTGATGCAGGTGACACGCTGCATCCTCCTCTGAAAGCCAACAATTGCCACAGGTTAGCAGTTAACTGCTGTTTCCAACCCAAATCCAGTTCCAAGGCTAAACTGGGAATAGATGCAGCCGCCTCAGGTACCCTCTTGCAGTTAAGGAGCTGAACTATTGCCCTCACCTGAACACTGACACAGGGTGACCACAGCACTGAATTTAACCACCCCTCCAGGTTCCTCATGACAGACACCCTGAACACCCCTGTGCAAAGCTGTGGCAACCACGAGCCCGAAGAGACAACTCCAAGCCCTCCTTGGTCACTCCCCGCCATCTCTCCGTACCTGAGCCCGAGCCGGAGGTGGAGAGATCGTAGACCAGATCCTGCAAGGTCTTATCCTTGGAAAGGCACATTTCACAGGAGGGGTCCTCCATGTCGAGCCGCTGGCGGTTGTGATAGACCCGCTGGTGGTGATGGAACACAAAGACCACGATGATCATGACGACAAAGACGAGGAACACGGGCCCGGCGATCACTGCCACCAGCTCCACGGGACCCCAGCTCGACGGGGGCTCGTTGTCCTTCAGGTGCCCTTGGGAGGGAAGGGAGAAAAAGAACAGACACTTTGAGAGAATTATCACTCCATTGAGGGCTTTATTCTGGTGTTTTAATTATTCTCTGGGAGCCTGGACAGTTTTAGCTCACTGTTCCAGGATGGCAGAGGACACGTTGAGTAACACGGGGCTGATGGAGTCACCAGGCAGGCAAAATGCAGGTGGAACCCCCAAAAGAAAATGGACCTGCAACTGTGGGAGCAGGGATTATGGGTAGCCTGCTCTGGGCTGAATCTTCCAGACCAATCTGCAGTTCACCTCCCACTTGAACTCAACCAGCCAGTCAGGGCTCACCGCCCCTCGGCTGCCCTTTGCCCTGCAACAACTAATGAACTTGCACCTGAAGACAACAATTAAATTTTTGTCATTTTGAGCCCAAATAAGACCTCCCTGGAGTCCTGGAAAGGAAGCAACTCCAGCTCAAGGCAGGCTGTGCCCGGGGAACAGGCACAGTCCCATTTTAATTTGAAGTAGTTTGTTATTTCCACTTTACAGATGAAGGAAATAAACCCAGCGCTCAAGTTCACGCATCGACCGACGGGAACAAGCGAAAACAGGGCTGAGAGCTCTGAATTCCCAATCCCAAACAGACAGCTCCTCTCCTCCCCACTTCAAACACGTGATTTATCCCGCTCTCCACTCACCGCTGGGAACCATTAAATCAATTTTGTTGCAAAAATCGGAGTAGCAGCAGTGAGTGTTCCGCAGATCCTCTGAACTCAGGCAGTAGAAGGGCTTCCCAGCAGGAATCAGCTTTGCCTCGGGAATGCAGGTCCGAACGTGGTGTTTGACCCCGTCCAGGTTGAAGACCGAGACCATGCAGGCGCCGTCCGTCTCGCAGGTGGAGTTGGCTTGTTTGCAGTCGGAGCACAGACATGTCAGAGCTGAAACCAAAACCAGATCGACCCCTGAAAACGCACCGGGAGCAAAAGCGCGAAGGAGAGGAAACCTTCTTTAAAGCCCCCGTTCCAGAGGGGCTGTTCTCAGCCTCTGGAGGAACCGGCTCCAAGCACAGCACAAGTCACGCTCGGGACCTCAGACCTGCAAGACCTCAGACCTGCAAGAACCCAATTTCAGCATGAAACCCAGTGTGGAGGCAGAGGAGCCCTTGCAGGAGGTGCCTGCCCGGGCAGCCCTTTGCCTGCCCCTGTCGCAACCACCACCAGCCGTGCCCCGAGTCACCCCTGCAAACCGGGCGAGATCCGAGCCAGATCCACTCCCAGCCCAGCCTCGGGCCGGGCTCAAAGCAAACACAACAACTGCCCACACCGAGGGACGTGACTCCCCCTGGCCTGGCTGTCCAGGCTCCAGGAGGAGCTGCCTGATCCGGGCTGGCGAGGGGCAGCCACCGCGGCTCCCAGGAGCAGCTGGCAGATGCCAAACCAAACCCAGCCCCGACCGACCGCACGAGCCGAGCGTGCTACACCCAGCTACATCAGCCACTTATTTAGCAACTGCTTTCCTGAGCCGAGACACTACCTTGGGTCAAATAAATTCCTGGCTTTCTGCCCGCTCTCCACGAAGATTATTCGGGTAAAAGAGGGAAGCAGAAACTCCGAGGCAGATTCCCACATTTTTTCCGCCTCCCAGCTGTCATTGTGCTTTTCTCAAGCTGCCTGAAAAACTGTAAGCAAATCCCCAGGCCCTGCCATCCTTGGGAACAAAGAGGAATCCAACAATGTCAAGAAGAAGGGTGGGGCTTGTTTAGCAGCACGCCGGGTTTTCTCCAGCTTTCATCAGCTCTCCCAGCCTCCCCGGAGGGAATCTGAGACATGTCCTTACCCGCTGCAGAAATGGGCTTTTGGGGAGGGAGGGTTTCAAGAAGGGTTTTAAAAGATACCAGAGCCACAGTTGACTCTCCCCAGGCTGATCTAAACCTTCTCGGGGCAAAGCCACACGACAGAGCCTCCCTGGACACTCTTGTTTGGGGCCACGTTACCTTGAGCTTAACAGAAAACAAGCCGGTCCTGATTTACGTGGGGTTTGTTGAGGAGGAAGACACCCATTAGCCCTCATCCCAGAGTCCTGGGTAAATCAATCAGGCTAATTGCATTACTATTCACTTAATTCTCCCTGGACGCTGCTGCTCGTTTTCCAGCTGTTGTTGTGAACTGTTCCAGACGAGCTCAATGGGGAGTTCAGAACCAACAGACTCAAAACTGCAGTGAAAAGCCTGTGACCAGTGACAGGATCTGAGGGAACTGTGTCAGGAGAGGTTTAGGTTGGATCCCAGGAAAAGGTTCTTCCCCCAGAGGGTGGCTGGGCACTGAACAGGCTCCCCAGGAGCCCCAAGGCTGCCAGAGCTCCAGGAGGGTTTGGATGATCCTCTGGAGCACGGGGTGGCATTTTGGGCAGGGCTGAGGGTTGGACTGGATGGTCCTCGTGGGTCCCTTCCAACTCCAGACATTCCATGAGTCTACAACTCTACGGTTAAAACCCAGAAGGGCTGTTGAGTGAGACACCTTTATGAGCAAATGTCACTACCAAGTGCTCAGTATAGGCCAAAGAAAGGGTACAGGGGACAGAAAATGGACAGGGACAGCCCTCAGACTGATCCATGGTGAGAGGGGTGGAGAGCACCCATGGATTCAGCAGATTCTATGAGGAAGCTTAATCACGACAGGAAAAGACCCCTCCACTGATGTTCACCTCAAAGAGCTCCGAGATCAGTGTTTCTCTGCGGCCAGCAGAGCACAGAGAAGACACTTCTGAAAAATGCAAACACCTGGGGGAACAAAGGTTGGTGATAAAGGAGATTTTGCGAAAACCTGAGATGGCAAAGAGCAGCCAGGGCACATTCCTGCCTTCATGTCTTACTTAAAAGGAAATGGTGTTTTAAAGCATCTCCCTTATTACTTATCAAAACCTCGAGGTACAAATTAAAAACATTTAACCCACACACATTTCACCACGTAGGTTCTTTTCAGTTTGATTTAGATACAACAGCACTGAACTTTGTTCCTGTTAGACTCATTTCTGAGGTCTCAATCCCAAGATTTAGGCTGTGGCAGCTTTTCGCTTCCAGAAGCTCCCAAGTAAACAAAGCACTTCAATGCCCTAATAAAACTGGTTTTGTAAACGTCTGAGTGAAGTATCTGGCCTGAAACCCAGCATCCCTTTGAGAGGGAAAGCAGAGGAGCTGGTTGTGTCTGCTCAGTTTCATTTGCAGGATTAAAAAAAATAAAAAAAAAAAAAATTAAAAAAAAAAATCAGTTTACCTGCAAGGTACGATACCAGAGACAGAGCGAGATCCTTATCTGTTCTGTGCAGAAAGCCAAAATTTCCTGCTAAGGAGGGGGATGCCCCACGGCCTCCTCTCACCCCATTACCCCTCTGAGACGGCTGCTCTTTTTTAATTTCAACTCATCCGTTTGCACCTCAAAAATCCCTACGGTGGGAGAGCAGCGGGAACAAAGAGAACGGAGCCTTCAGCACACACGTTTTGTGCTCCTTTACAGTTCTCATCAGCGACCCTCGAGGGGCTTTCCAGACACTCCTGGCCAGGACCTGCGGGCTGCAGGCAGGAACTCTCCAGTTCTCTGTGTGTGCCAGGGAGGAAAGGCCTGTCTGCGCCGGGAAGCTCCCGGCAAAGAGGAGAATTACAGGGCAACCCGTGCAGGCCCAGCAACTCCCGCCTGATGAGCCAGGAGGAAAAATTCTTCTCCCATCAGTAACACCAGAAGCACCAGGCAGTTGTTTGCCCTTGGGTGGGGGTCAGGAGATGGCCAGGGAAGCAGAGCCCCCCCCCACACCCCAGGTATCTCTTGGGTGCTCTGGGAGCAGCCAGGGCGAAGCAGGAGGAGACAGGAGTGGGATAAAAGGATTTTTCGTGCCAACGGCATTCTTTTTTCTTTGGGAAGAAAAGCTCCCATTGAGCAAAACACATAATCTACTTAATAAAAGAAACTGCCTGGGCTGAAGGAAAGAGATGGGGTGAAGGAACACAAGGAGCAGTTCCCAGGGCCGGGGTGGCACATTCCACATTCCCCCCTCCGGAGCGCCTGGGGACGAGTCTGCGTGGAAGGTGCGAGCGGAGCTGGAGCAGAGCCCGCTCGATTTGCTCCCCACAGGGACATCCCAGCCTGGCCCAGCCCTTCCCAGACGCTGTTTGAACAAGCCCAGCGTGGAGCTGCAGGTCCCAGGGACGGGGCTTTGTTCTCCCGGGGGGATGGAGCGGGTCGGTGTTTACACGGAGCAAACCTCCCCAAAAAACAGAGGGGGCCAAGCCAGCGCTGCCACAGGACAAACTCTCCTTGATCCTGGACTATCCCAGCCCAGGGCTCGACTCCTCCAAAGCCAAGAACTGCTCCTGCTCCCTGTGATGTTCCCAATTCCAGCCCCAACAGGATCTTGGGGAATGGGGCTGTCCGTGTCCTCTGCACCAACGGCAGCCACGAGGAGAACACGAGCAGGCCCTCTCCCACCAAACCCCCCATCGAAAGCAACCTGGTGTTTCCACCAGGGATCCAAACAAACAGGTGGGGGGGCCGTGGATTCGAGCTCTGCGCTCCAGGGAGACTCAAACTCAAGAGCTCTGACAGGCAAAGAACATTTCTCCTCCTTTCCCAGCAGCTCCCCGAGCTCATTTTGCACAGATTTATTCTCGCACGGGGTTTCATGTGTCAAGATGTCTCTGCAGCGAGACGGGGGAAAGTTTCACAGCAAACCCTCCTGCAGTGGTGGCAACCACCTTTTGGAATGCATTTGCCAGCCCTCTCCCAAAGCACACAGAGCAAGCTGCCATCTTCTCAGGGCTGAACTCTACCTGATCAAGATGTACAAAGATAATTAACCCGAAGATGATTATTGGTAAAATTGCCAATAGCCACCCACGTATTTACCAGATAAACAGATTTTTTTTGAGGCGATTGGAGCTGCTGTTCTTTTTCAACAGTTCGAGTCGAGGCTGGAAGAACGACTCCCCTGACTTTGAGCCTTTCCAAGGCTCTGGAACAGGAGCTGCAATTTATTGTGTCTCTGTGCAGCACCAAACTTAATGAGCCCCACTCTGGGAGTGCTGGTTTCATGCTGCAGCAGCACAATGTTAGCAAGAGAAATGGGAAACAATTGGCTTTGTAGCTCTGCTGCTTCTTCAGATGCTCTAATGTAGAGGGACGTGTGTAAACACGCTCTGGAAAACAGAAATATCTGTCAGTGTTTGGCTCTATGCTGTGCTGAAATAAAGAATAACCTTTATCACACAGGGTTAGGAATAAAATCTGTTCCCTCGTGGTGAGGGAGCAGAGGTGTGTCCAGCAGTCCCTTTGTGCTCCTTGTTCAGCTGTACCACCCCAGGAACAGCACCCCAGGAAAACAACCAGCTCCCTTTCCAAAAATCTGGGCTGAGGGCAGGCTGAGCCATCTCATGAAGGCTTTAAAGACAAAGATTTACTTGCCATTATCATGGAATCCTGGAATGGATCTTAAAGATCATCCAGCCATGGGCAGGGACACCTTCCACCAGCCCAGGCTGCTCCAGCCTGCCCTTGGGACACTCCCAGGGATGGGGCAGCCACAGCTCCTCTGGGCAACCTGTGCCAGGGCCTGCCACCCTCCCAGAGGAGGAATTTCTTCCCAATATCCCACCTAACCCTGCCCCCTGCCAGTTTGAAGCCATCTCCCTTGTCCTGGCACTCCAGGCCCTTGGAAATGGTCCCTCTCCACCTTTCCTGCAGGTTCCCTTCAGGTCCTGGGAGGCCACAATGAGGTGACCCCAAAGCCTTCCCTTCTGCAGGCTGAGCAATCCCAATTCTCCAGCCTTTCCCCACGGCACAGCTGCTCCATCCCCCTGATCATCTCCACATTCATCTTCACCTCGACTCTTCCGCTGCCTGGCATCCACAACTGGCATCCCCACATCCCTTGCTGGGACACATCCAAGTCCAAATTCACCCCTCCAGTGTCTCCCCCAGGTTCCAGATCCAGCTCACCTTCACCCATCGCCTCCAAAACCACTGCAAGGACAACTCTGGATGCTCCCACAGCCTGTTTCCTCACCAAGGAGCTGCAGAAACTGCCCTCCCATAGAGACAGCACCACCACCTCGGGTACCTTCCCTACATCTCACTGCCCCTTCAACTTCTCCTGCTATTTTGGATGAAAACATCTCTTTTCCTTCTTGCTGGTGCTTATGAAATCTACTGACCCGCTGCTGCGAAACGAAAGGGAGTTAAAATTAGCTGCAAAAAAAAAAAAAGTAAAAAAAAAAAAAAGCACTTTCACGCAAGTCATCCAGAAACTAAACATTATCCTGGGATATTTCAAGCTGGAAATAAGAGTCTCAACTTCTTTGAGCTGGCTGCAGTCCCCTGGCACAGGTTGGACCTGACGTGAAGGCTGCACGGCTGAGTAGAAAACACACGAAATGGAAAAAAAAATAAGGAAAGGCAGGAAGAACGTGCCTTTAAAGTGCAGAACTTTCCCTGCATCGGCTCAAGGAACACAAAGCAGCTTCCAGATGAATTGTAAATAAGGAATTGACAGGAGTCTCATCATTAAGAGGGTAATTAGAAGAAGCCTTGATGTTTCTGTTGCTGCTCTTCCACTCAGGGATACTGGCTCTGAATTCCCTCTCCAGGCTCCGGTCTGGCACCCATTTTGTGTTTAAACTTCTCAGGAAACCAGCTGAGGGGCCACCAGACCACAGCAGTGCCGTGGAAGAACCTCCTGCACACCTGATGCCCAGGTCGTGTTGGAAGTTCCAACACTTCAAACCCACCCTGGCTTTTCTCAGGCAATTGGCTCTTCCAGAGCATAAATAAGTTGTTTAATGTGTGGTCTGCATTCCCACATCCAGCAATCCACAGGTACTTCCAAGAAGCCCACAGAAGGCAGCAAGACTACCAGGGGGGTTTAAAGTGCAGGGAAGGCTGTTTTTCTGCTGAAAATAAATAAATATATGTGTACAAGAGAGGCACAGGGAGGCTGAGAGCCGGGGGGGTTAAATCAGGGGGAGCAGAGAGTTCCCACCGGGCATTTCATCCCTGCAGAAGCCTCCTGGAGGAGCAGCTCCTGCCCTCTCTGCTCAGGGCAGACACGTTCCCGCTGGTCACCACCCAGTGAACTTTGCCTGCCGAGAGAAACTGACGTTTGACTGCGCTCCTTTCGCAACAGCCGTTTCCGGAGCATCCACTCCTGGCAGCGCCCGGCGTACCCAGGGAGGGAAAAAAACAAAAAAAGAAAAACCCAACCCAAGCTGTCTGGCCAAGGAGCTGGAGGAGTTCAAGAATGCTTGTTGGACACTGTTTTGAATTTCCAGTCAGAGAAAGGCTTTCTTGGAAAGTTGTAGGATAGAA
Source organism: Myiozetetes cayanensis (assembly GCF_022539395.1). Lineage (NCBI taxonomy): Eukaryota > Metazoa > Chordata > Aves > Passeriformes > Tyrannidae > Myiozetetes > Myiozetetes cayanensis. Next base: position 387,131 of record NW_026087709.1, on the reverse strand, counting down.
CTTGTGGACCCGGGCGGGCTTTGCAGGAGGTGTTAATAATAAAATCTGCTGCCCCAAATTGTTCCCCACGGTGGGTTTTTTTGCTTTATTTCAAGCAAAGCTGAACCTACAACACGCCAGAACTACCACTACAGAGGCACCTTTCTTGATTTTCTTTTCCTTTTTTTTTTTTAAAGGAAGGGGCTGGAGGGGTGTTTCCTGCTCTGTTTGCTGACACACAGAGGTTCAGACTCCCCAGCCCTGCAGAAATTCGGATGTTCTCCCAGCCTTCCCCGAAATAAGCAGCTGTTAAATCCGTGGTACAAAGCACAACAGCGAGGGCAGCCCCCGGCACGCCGAGCGTGCATCATGGCTGCTCCAGCAGCAAACAATTCCCAGGGTGATTCCCCGCTCCCTGCACCTCGCTCCACGAGCTCAACTCCCTCAAATCCAGGCTGAGCTCACACCTTGCACTGAATAAAACCATTCAGCACACGCTGAGCGGAAACAATAGTCACTCACAGAGGCCAAAATCAAAGGCACCGGGAGTCGCCGAGTTTCCAGGGGGTTTGTGCGCTCAAGTGGCCCTTTCCTGTTTATTAATTATGATTTTTTTTTTTAATAAACACCGCCTCTCACCTAAGTGAGAGCCTGAGAGCAGCCGTGCCGTGAGTCTCACCTGATCCTGCTCTGCCATTTATCACAGAGGAACTGAACCCCCTTTCCTCAGGCTGGGTTTTACCTGAGGTTACACCAAAGCACAGCCCTTCTCCCCCCACCTAAAACACATTTCCATTCCCAAATTCCTGGGACTCGCAGGCAAACCCTCCTCACCTGCTGCCCAGGTGAGGTTTAAAGCCATTTCTCCGTGGCTCTGACAAGTCCAGATCTGCACACACACACACACACACACACACAGTTATTACCCTCTGACAGTCGGCTGGGAATGCAGAACCCGAATAGTGAGAGGGTTGGGGAGGGGAAAAATCTTCCAGCGTGGAGCCTGTCGGAACAGGCACCCGAGTTACACAACAGCGATCGCCCCGACAGCCACGGAGCTGGACCGTGCTGGGAAGCCCTGCACACCCCAGTCCACGGCCACCAGCCCACCCTCTGCCCCCCTGAGGGATGCTCAGAGATCCTTCAGGCCCTTCCTCTGGAGAAAAGGGATGAGCTCATCCCAATCCTGGAGCCGAGGCCCCTCACCCTTCCAAAACCCGGAGCAGAGACCCCTCGCTCCTCCCAAACACCGTGCTGACCCTGCCAGGTGAAGGAAAGGGATCAGCACGACCGACACAAAGAGTCTTCCCTCCCTCCAAACAAATATTTACAGTGGTTCCACTCCAGAGGCTCAGGCCTTGGAGAGGTTTCCTTAAAACCCCAAACCGCAGGTTCCAAGGGGCTGGAAGTTACGGGCACACCGTGATCTCCAGGGTGGGGTGGGCGGGGGGCCACCAAAGCCCACCCCAGGATGGGCCACAGGACGACGGGAAGAGGTGACAAACTCCACAGGCTCCACAAAAACACGGTGGTGCTTCCCACCTTGGGCTGACCCCGCTCCTCAGCCCCAAAACACCTCTGAGCCCCCCCCTGCCAGGAGCTCCCCCAGTCCATCCTCACTCTGGGAGAAGCCCATAAATCCCCCCATAAAGCCAGGCTGGAGGATCCCAGATCTCTTCCCAGGAGGAGCGTGGGCCTTGGCAGCATCCCCCGGCACCTCAGGACCCCCTGGGCACTGGGAGCTGACCCCCAGCCCCAATTGCTGCTGCCCCCTCAGACATCTCAGTGGGGGAGAGGGACACCCCCCACAACCAGCTCCAGCATCCTCTTCGCACCACACACCCCTGTGAGCCCCTGAGGCCCCCCAGGCAGGCTCGACACCCCCCAGAACCCTTGCACGAGGTCCTTGATGCCTCCAGAGCCCCCTCCAACCTCCCAGGAGCCCCCACCCCATGGATCCCCCTCCCCAAATCCTTCTCCCCACCCTGAAACACCCACTCCTGTGTCCCCCCCGCCCCCAAACCCCTCAGTGCCTCCTCAGAGCCTCAGGGGCACCTCCAGCCCCCCAGCCCTCTCACCCCCACCCTGTAGGACCCCCATTCTATGGATCCCCCTCCCCAATTCCTTCTCCTCACCCTGATACACCCACCTGTGCCGCCCCCAAGCCCTCAGGGCCTCCTCACGATCTCGGGGGCACCTCCAGCCCCCTCAATCCTCTCTCACCGCCCCCAAACCCTCCTAAAATCTCCCCCGGCCTCACCCCCTGCTCACCTGCCCCACAGCCCCCACCCAGCCCCAGGCCCGGCCAGGCCCCGGCCCCCGCGCTGCCCTCAGCCCCCGCATAGCCTCCCCCTGCTTCCCCCATTGCCCCCCGCTCCCCTCGCGAACCCCCGCCCCGGTTCCCCTCCCGGCGGGGGCGGGGGCGCCGCCATGTTGTGCCCGGTGCGGGCCGGGCCGGCGCCGCCGCTCACTCACCGCGGGCCCCGCCGAGCGGGCCGGCCAGGAGCAGCAGCAGGGCGAGCAGGGGGCGGCGGGCGGCGGCGGGGCCGGCGGGCGGCGGTCGGGGGCGGCGGGGAGCGGGGGCCCGGGCGGCCATGGCGGGCGAAGCGCCGCGGCCTCGGAGCGGAGCGGCCGCAGCGCCGGCGGGAGGGGAGCGCAGGGGACGGGCCGGCGGCGCGGGGGCGGGGCTGAGGGCGGGGCCAGACAGGGCGGGGCCGCGCGCGCGCCGCGGGGAGGGAGTGTGTGACGTGTGTGACATGTGTGTGACATGTGTGTGACATGTGTGTGACATGTGTGTGTGACACGTGTGTGTGACATGTGTGACGTGTGTGTGTGACGTGTGTGTGTGACATGTGTGTGTGACGGGTGTGACGTGTGTGTGACAGGTGTGATGTGTGACATGTGTGACAGTGTGTGACATGTGTGTGACATGTGTGTGACATGTGTGATGTGTGTGACATGTGTGTGACATGTGTGACATGTGTGTGTGACATGTGTGTGTGACGTGTGTGTGACGTGTGTGTGACATGTGTGTGTGACATGTGTGTGTGACGTGTGTGTGACATGTGTGTGACATGTGTGTGTGACAGGTGTGTGATGTGTGTGACGTGTGTGTGTGACATGTGTGTGACATGTGTGTGTGACGTGTGTGTGACGTGTGTGTGACATATGTGTGTGTGACATGTGTGTGTGTGACATGTGTGTGACATGTGTGACATGTGTGTGTGACATGTGTGTGACATGTGTGACGTGTGTGTGACATGTGTGACATGTGTGTGTGACATGTGTGTGTGACATGTGTGTGACATGTGTGTGACATGTGTGACGTGTGTGTGACATGTGTGAGTGACATGTGTGTGACATGTGTGTGACATGTGTGTGACATGTGTGATGTGTGTGACATGTGTGTGACATGTGTGTGACGTGTGTGTCAGACATGTGCTGTGTGCGTGTGACATGTGTGTGACATGTGTGTGACGTGTGTAACATGTGTGTGACACGTGTGTGACATGTGTGACGTGACATGTGTATGCTGTGTGTGATGTGTGTGACGTGTCTGATATATGTGATATGTGTGTGATGTGTTTATGCAGACACGTGTGTGCATGCAATCACGTGTGCTGTGTATGCGTGCATGGGCTGTGTGTGTACGAGCGTGATTTGCGGATGTTCAAGCGTGATTTCTGGGAGGGGGATCACATATGATGTGTGTACATACATGATGTGTGTGCAGGGCACCCTAAACCCTGGGCAGGGCACCCCAAACCCCACCCTGCCCAGCCCCACATGCCCTCACCCCCCACCCACAACCAGCAGCTGCCCATTCTGCCCAGTTCCTCCCAGTCCCTCACTGGGCTCAGACCAAGATGATTCCAAGGGAGCCCCCTGGAGCAGTCCCAGCCCCTCATGGGCACCGGGAAAGGGTTGGCACAAGGCTGGAGCCGGGTTTGTTGCGGGATCTGATGGATCTGTAGGATACTCGGAGGTGAAGCTGCGAATGGAGCCGGGCAGGAGCTCTGGTGCCCATCCTGCCTCGATGCCCAGTGCCCGGCACGGGAGGTTTGGCAGCTCTTAGGCGATAAAATAGCTTTACACTTTATTAAATATATTAAATCTTAATAATTAAATAGTTATGGAGCAAAGCTGGCCCTGCTGAGTGTCCCATCCCGGTCGTGTCTGAGCAGCCTGGAGCGCGGGGTGGATTTTGGGACGGCGGCAAGCGATGCGGGATGGGAACCGGAACACCTCGGGAAACACCAAAATGCTGGCAAAGACCCCAAAGGGCACTGCTTTGGGAAGGGGGTGCCGGCTGCCGGGCAGGGAAGGATCAGCCCACCACGGGACCCCCACCTGGGAAGGTCCCTGCGGCACACGGGACGCTCAGGCCGCGCTTGACGCCAGCAGCTCCTCACCCCAGGGAGCTCCACGATGTGCCAGGGTGCGGATCCGGCGTGACCAGGGCGATGTCTGGCCTTGCACCAACCATCCTTTCCCGGTGAAATCCATCCCTGTCCTTCGGCGAGAGGCGCGCCGGGCACTGCGGCCCTGCCGGGGAATTCCTGCCGCCTGCCGAGCCCGCGGCGTTCCCGCTGCCAGCGCCGGGCGGGCAGGTCTGGGCAGCTCCGGTGCCGGAACACCGGGACAGTGCTGGCGCTGGGTGGGTGCCCCACGGGCTCAGGGCGCAGCAGGGGATGGTCCTGTCCTCGGTGCCCCTCACCGTGGTGTCCAACTGGGGGGCTCAGGGTGTGCCACCAGCCCCAGGCACCCGCTGCCATCCCCGCCGGGCAGACGAGACGCGCCGGCGTCGGATGACGGATCCGGGGAGTATTTTTATAGCCGACTCGAAGATTCCTCCTATAGTTTGGTAGTGTGTCTTTTTTTTCCTATTTTTTTCCTCCTTGCAAATCCAAACGGCTCCAAGGAAGGGTGGGAGAGGCAGGGGCTGTGAGCAGAACCCCTCTGTGACCGGAGCCATCCCGACATTGGCCTCGCCGCAGTCCCCGGTGCAGCCCGTGAGTGGCCCCAGGGTGTTCCTGGCGCTCACTGCTCCGGCTTTGGCTTCTCCAGGGAATTGTTCAGCTTCTTCAGCGTCTTTTTAATGCGCAGGGCGGTGAGGCGGGCGGAGGGGCTCTGGTACCAGCACTCCTTCATGACCTTCGCCAGCGCCGACAGAACCTGGGGAGGCACAAAAAGAGGGATAAACGGAAGGGTTTAATGGGGGGCAAAGGTCTGGCTCAGGGTGGGAGGGGGCGGCCCCCCTGGGACTCACCGAGTCGGAGAAGAGGCGGTTGGGGATCACGGGGGTCTGCTGGTCCACACACACCACCTTCTTCATGTCCTCGAAGCTGGGGTCGCTGGGGACGGCGTCGAAGAAGGGTGGCCGATACTCCTCCACGATTCCTGTGGGAAGAGGGGCCGTGTGAGGCACGGGGGGACAGTGGGGATCACTCCCATCCTGTGCACTCTGCATCTAGCACGGCTGAGCTGCTCCCTGCCTCGGGGGGCACGGAGGGAATCACCAGTGGGATGTGCTGGTGCTGGTGCCCACAGAGAGCAGCACCAGCTCCAGTCTTGACACTAATCCAGCCCCACCATGAACACCAGCTCCGGCACCAGCTCCAGACCCTGGCACTGCCGCCCCCAGCACTCACCCCACAGCCAGCTGGCCCAGCTAATCTCCTCTTAGTGCCTCCATATGTCCGTGCCCCCGCAGGGTTTAATCTCTGTGGGATGCCCCAAGCCCTCACCAGCTCCCTGCACCCCGAGGCGCAGCCCCCAAAGCTCGGGGTCCCCTGGAGCCCCCCCATCCCTGATACCCTGAGGCCATCCTGGAGGGTGAAGGATTCTGGAAGGGTTAAACCCAGCCAGCTTCAGGCCGTCCCTGCACATGGCTGGGGTAATTCAGAGTAAATGTGTAATCTGAGGGAGCCCTGGGACCATAAATGAGATTATCCCGGCCAGACTGCGCCTGGGGGGACCTCCCTCCCCACCCGCCAGCGCCCACCATTTAATTAATGATTCTAATGGGCTTTGCCTGATGAGCAGTGCTGGCTGGGCAGCCTCGAGGAGGTTCCTCCCCGGCACGGCACGAGGGGACCCCATCCCTGTCCCCATTCCCGAGTTCCCAAGCCAAGCCCCGGTGGCCGGAGGTCCCGGCCGTGGCCGCTTTCCAGGCAGAGCTGGGAGCTGCTTGTTTTCTAATCAGCGCTGAACAAACAAAGCACTGATTGAGTCTAATGGGCCCTTTAATCAGGGAGCCGGGTGCTGACACTAGATTACAGTGTTTATAATTTACAGCTAATCTTCTGGGCGAAGGAAAGGGGGAAAAGGAAAAAAAAAAAAAGGCAACAAGAGAAGGAGGGAAGGATGGAGGGAACGTGGCGGGCAGCCGGGAGCGAGTGGAGCCGCTGGCTGGGACCCACTCACCGTTCACCACCGTGCGCCGGGTGATCTCCCAGAGCACCAGCCCGTAGGCCCAGATGTCCGTCTTCTTGTAGGACTCGAAGCAGTCGGTGCGGATCTGCTCGCTCAGCACCTCCGGGGCCATGTAGCGCTTGGTGCCCACACGGGGGTTGTTGCCGATGTCCAGGTAGTCGCTGCCCTGGGAGTGCATGACAGCCAGTCCTGAGGGGGAAGGAGGACAGAATCACAGTCATTGGGGTTGGGAAGGACCTTTAAGGTCTTCAAGTTTAACTACAAAAGGCCGGGACGTTGGCCTTGGGCAGGGCTGTGCTGGTGCTGTGTCCCAGGATGCTGCATATGTGGGGCAGAACATTCCTGAGGCAACACATCCCTGGGTACCACATCCCTGGGGTACCACATCCCTGGGCTCTCAAATCCCTGGGTACCACATCCCTGGGGTACCACATCCCTGGGTACCACATCCCTGGGTACCACATCCCTGGGTACCACATCCCTGGGGTACCACATCCCTGGGTACCACATCCCTGGGGTATCACATCCCTGGGTACCACATCCCTGGGGTACCACATCCCTGGGTACCACATCCCTGGGCTCTCAAATCCCTGGGTACCACATCCCTGGGCTTTCAAATCCCTGGGTACCACATCCCTGGGCTCCCAAATCCCTGGGTACCACATCCCTGGGTACCACATCCCTGGGCTCCCAAATCCCTGGGTGCCACGCCCCGCCCCTCCATCTCACCCAGGTCTGCGATGCAGCACTGCCGGTTGCTCTTCACCAGGATGTTCCTGCTCTTCAGGTCCCGGTGGGCGATGGCGGGCTTGCCCTGGGTGCCGAAGATCTCCACGTGGAGGTGGACGAGGCCGCAGATGATGGAGGAGGCCAGGCCCAGGCAGGTCTCCACGTCCAGGGCCGTCCTCTGCAGGAAGTCGTAGAGGGAGCCGTTCTCGTGGTAGTGGGTGATGAGCCACAGCTGGGTGCTGGAGTTCCTCGACGTCATGTCGGAGGCGATGAAGCCTGGGCAGGGAGAAGAGCTGGCACCGTGGAGCCCCCACGCAGCTGCCCCCTCGCCTGCCCAGCCCTGCCGGCCCCCCTGCTCACCCAGGATGTTGTCGTGGCGCAGCAGGACGGTGTTGTAGATCTCCGTCTCGCGGAACCACGACTGCTCGTCCCGGGAGGAGAAGATCTTCACAGCCACGCTCTCGCCATGCCACACGCCTCGCCACACCTCACCATAGCGCCCTTTGCCTGCCACGGCCACAACACCAGTCACCGCAGCCCTCAGACCCCCACACCCTCCCCACCCCCAGCACGAGGCTTCAGACCCCTCCTGGGTCTGATGTTGTGGTGGCACCGTCTGGGGGGGGCCCGGGGCAGCCTCCCCCCCTCCTTACCCACGCACTCCACGAGGGTGATCTGCCTGGCCACCGTTCTCTGCACCAGGAAGGGCAGCCCTGAACCGCTTCCCGTGGTGCAGTCATCGTTCAGCAGGTCCTGCACAGCCGGGGTGACCATGGGGTCAGCACAGAGGCCACCCCACCTTCCCACACCTCGGGGGGATTTGAGGGTCCCTCCCGGAGCTCACCCACCTCCAAGGTGCTGTCTCCCACCATGGATGCCTTCAGCATGAGGTCAGTGTCGCTGAGGTCACTCTGCTTGTGGCGCTGCTGGGCCACCTTCCAGCAGAAGAGCGCCGTGAGCGCCACGAGGACGAGGAGGGCGAGCAGTGGGACGAAGATCATCAGGAGGAGGTTGGGCAGGGAAGGCGCCTTTCCCAGGGCATCTTCTCCTGGGTGGGGGAAATGATGGATGGGAGCGTGATAACCGAGGTCTGGGGGCTCAGGCTTGGACCTGGGGAGGGTGGCTCTGCACCGGGTTCAACCCCACGGATGGCAGCTCTGCAGGCACAGCCCAAGAAGGGACGCCCGAGGACATCTCGCTGGCCCTGCCCCACCTGGGAAAAGGTGACTCTCGGGGGGCTGAGCGAGGGCAGGGATGATCTGCAGACCCAAGCACACCTCCAGCTGCGTGGGCAGCTCTGCCCCTCGCCCCTGTGGCCCCGTACCTTGCAGGAAGATCTCCAGCTCGGCGTTGCACATGCGGGACTCGCAGCACCTCATGCCGTACTGCTCCGTCACGGGCGTGTTGCAGTGCTCCAGGATGTTCTGGGAGAAGCAGCCCCGGTGCTGGGTGATGGTCCCCTCCTCCCTCCTCTTGCTGACGAAGCACACCTTGCCCGTGCAGGTGGGCTGGCTGCAGAAGGGCACGTCGCAGGCGCACAGCAGCTCGTCTGCGGGCACGAGGAGGGGGCACGTTGTGCCACTCGGACCACCCTGGACGGGGGCTGGTGGCTTTGGTGACAGGGACATTGTCCTAGAGACTCCCGAGCCAAATTTTGAGAGTGGGCAGCCTGGGACTGCCATGGTCCAGGAGGGGAAGGTGGCTGTGGGTGCTCAGTTCAGGGAGCCCATCCTGACCGCTCCTGGAAAATCGCTTGCTCCCAGCTGGGATCCAAGTGCCAGCCCTGAACCTGGGGGTGGCATCCAGCCCCAGCAGCTGGGATTAACTGGGATGCACTGGTTCACAGCACACAGGCACACCCTGCCCGTGGGGTCCCAGGGCTGTGGGAGCCGGATGCCGGGAGCCAGGATGGGATCAAAAGCCCCAGACTCAGCCAGCGCCTCCCCAGAGGGTGTTTCAGGCGCTGGGTGCTAATCCCGGCGTCTTTCCTGGAGCTCTTCCTGCCTTCCCCGAAGGCACTTCCCTGTGCTGTGGTGCCGGAGCAGCTCAGAGGGCGCCACGCTCCCCGGCGCCCGATTTAGCTCTGCCCTTTCGCGCAGAAAATATCCCTCCTGGAATCAGCGAGTTCAGCGTGAGGGCAGCCAGGCGGCCAGCGGCGAGGGGACAGCGAGGGGACAGCGAGGGGACAGTGAGGGGACAGGGAGGGGACAACGAGGAGATGTCTACCAGAGGCCAGTCCCCCTCCTGTGCCTGTCATCCCCCTGCCCCAAAGGCTGCCCGGTGTCAGTGCTGTGGGGTGGTGGCCAGGCCGGGTTGGGGTTGGTGGCCCCGTGGGCAGGATGGGGACTCGGTGGGGACTTGTCCCCTCAGTGAGCTCTGCTTGTTCCTCCCCGGCACAGCCACACTGTCCCCCTGAACAAACACAGCCAGCTGGACCTGTCCCCAGGTCACCTGGGGCTCCCCTGGGATGCTGAGCAGCTCCTCCTGCTCCTCACCATCATCATCATCACCATCATCACCATCATCACCATCATCACCACCCCTGGGAAGACACACTCTCCAAAGCACGTGGTGCTTTCCCAGCCTTCCCCATCTCCCCTCCGGTGATGGCAAAGCACTTGATCAACGGCAAATAATTAATGAAGCCGAGATCCTCCCTGGGGGGTGAGTCACGGTCCCGCAGGGGCCCAGCCCCTCGCTGGGGACGGCACCGTCCCCGAGGAGCCCCGGCTCCCTCTGCAGGAGGTTATTCCGGTCAGGGACGCTCCCGAAAAGCCGAGGGTTTATTTTAACCTGCCAATCACACCATCACGTTGGTACTCACCGGCTGCGAGGCCGAGGGACAGAGTCATCAGCGCCAGCACCGCGCGGCCACCGACCCCACACGGCATCGTCCTGCGGAGAGCGGAGTGGTGAGAGCGGTCCCTGCACCCCCGAGGGGCTCATCACCAGCCCCGGGGGCTTTGGGAAGGAAGAGGGGGGACTTGGAGAGGGAGAGGGCGGGCGGAGCGAGGTAGGATGTGTTGCTTCCAATGGAGTTTGGCTCCGGACGTCCTGGGTACAGCCCTTCCTGAGAGCACATCCCGGGACCTCCCGAGCTCGGGGGGCCTCCCGACCGTGGCATTGGACACCACAGATGGCACTGGCACTGGGACCTTGCCCTGCCCACGCTGCCCCAACATCCTTCTGCTACGCCAACAATCCGCATTCCAGCATTTCCCACCATTCCCGCAGCTCCTGCTCTGTAAAACCACGGCCCCCATGGGCTCGGCACCGATGGAGGTTGCAAGTCCAGCAGGGCCCAGGCCATGGGGTGGAGCTCAAAGCGCTCTCACCACGTGCACCGGAGCCTCCGAGTGCCGCTGGCCGCAATCCGGGGCTCGGTCCCGGCGGGGCTTTTGTACCCCGAGCTTATCAATGACACAAACAGGGGCAGCCAAAAATTCCCTGCTGTGCCTTGGGGGAAGTTTGGCTATTTTTTCTCTTCCTTTTTTTTTTTTATTTTTTTTTAACTTGTAAAAAGGGACATTTCTGCCAAGGCAAACACGGCGGAGCCCCCCACTGCCCCCCGCCCCGCTCCACGGCCGCGGGCTCCCGGCCCCTCCTCGGCTCATTCTTTGTGGTTCCCGACATAAACACGCCAAAGGCTCCGTTTCCTGCAATTGAAGAGCCCAGCCCAGCGCTGCCGGGACAGGAATCAAGATTGTTTAGATTCTGGCCTTGATGGGGCAGCGCAGTCACGCAAGCCCAGCCCTCGGGAGCGCGCTCAGACGCGGCTGACCCCGGCAGGCTCCGGCAGCGCCGTAAAACGGCCGGTTCCTCCCCAAAATAACTCTCTCACGGGGAGGAAACAGCGACCAGGTGCCAGGTCCTGGGGCTGGAGGGCAGGAGCTGGTCCCGGGTGCCCCGTGCCAGGAGTGATGCCGGGCAGATCCCCATCCAGATGCTCGGCTGGGCCAGGATCAGCTTTGTTTTGAAATCCCAACTCCCCTGGACCTGGGCTGGGATCAGCTTTATTTTAAAACCTCAAACCCCCCTCGGAGCTGGGCTGCAACTCCCTGAGTGCCCAGGGTGCTCCCAGGTGGTGAATTCCCTCTGTGGAGCCCTTTCCATTAAGTCCCCAGCTGTTAGATGGCTGTGGGGTGTTTGTTGTGAAACACAAAGTGGGCAGGGCCCAAACCTTTGCTGTATATGAAACATCACATGGATTGCCGGTGTTGCCAAGAGCAAACCTTAATCCAGAGTCATCCCTGGCATCCCACTGGAAAAACATCCTGAGTGCTTCCGTGACGGGTCGAATCAGAGCCTGCATCCCCATCCCTGTCCTCAACCTTCCTCAGCTGTCATCAGGAACTGCAGCTCAAGCACCCTCCTGGCATCCAGAGCACCTTTCCCCACCTGTGCCTGAAATCTTGAATCTGAAATCTTTCAGGACTTCAACAACAACCTCCTGGATGCTCAGCTCAGGGAGCTGCACAGGAGGGGCTGAGCTGCCCCAGTCTGGCTAAGGGAAGGCTGTGTGCCCACAGTAGGACAGAGCTCCACGGTGAGGCTCATCCCAGCTTGGCTTTGGAGACGGAGCCTCTTCAGCAGCCATTTGGCTCTCCCTCCCCCTCCCCTCCTCAGAGGGACCCGGAGTTTGGCTGTGCCAAAGGGGAACGTGGAGGTGGCACATCCTGCAGCGTCGCTGCCGTCCGTGCCTGCAGCCCTCGCTCCAGCCCCTGGCTGGAACTGCTGTCAACTCTCCCTCATTTTTCCCCGTGGCTTTTCAAAGTACACCCAAATTCCCCATTTCCCATGTTGATTCCAGCCTTTCCGTTGCAGCTGCGTGTTACTTCAGCTCTCTAGCAAGAACATGGGGACGGATCCTGTCGCTACCACACTGGGGTGAACCCAGGTTCACACTCCCAGCCCCGAATTCCAGCTTCTCCAACCCCGACATCAACACCGGCGTCCCACCGAACGTGAAGGGAATGGGGGCAAATCCTGCTTTCAGCTGCCCCAGGGGTAAATCAGGAGGGAAATGCTGAGCTCAGTGCAGCCCCAGGCCCCACAGTGCTCCCCCACTCACCTACAGCATCCACGTCCCCACAGCACTGCCCGGCCCTGGTGAGGCTCTCCCGGTCGCGGTGCTGCTCTCAGAGCCGGGGCAGCTCCACTCCGTGCCCTGCACCCCGGCCTGGGGGAGCTTCATGGGTCTGTTCCCCTCCCGCTGCCCGGTCCGGCACCGAGGCAGCTCCTGTGGCCGCGGCCGTGCCCGCCCTGGTGGGGGAACGTCGCCGTTCCCGGCCCGGCCCCGGGGGCTCGGCAGCCCCCGTCGTCCGACGCGGCCGCTTGGCAGGAGCTCTGTGGTCTGGATGTGGGAGAAGTCAAAAAAATGTTTCTTATTACTGCCTCTTCCTGCCTGGCTTCTCTCCACCACTCCCAGCTAATAAAGCATTTCCTATTGCTGAGCACACAGCCACGACCAACCTCCCTTCCTCCCGCTCACCGGGCCCCAGCTCCATCCTGGTTGCTCTCCCTCTCCTGTTCCTACCGCCTTGTCCTTCACCAGGCCCTTTCCCACTTGGTTTCCCAGCTTTCAAAGCAAGCCCAGGCCCATGGTAGGGGCATGGCCATCACAGCTCCTACCCTGGGCATCCCCAGGTCGTTGGTAGGAGAGCAGCCAGTTGCTTTGATGGCGATGGGAATGTTCTAGAGGGACGCCGTGGGAATGACCTTGATGTGCTTGGCCATCCTTCCAGCTCCAGACTCCAGCCCCTCATGGGGACGGAGCATCACAGCCCCTCAAAGGGCTCCCTGGTTATTCCATGTTGGACACAACACTCTGGGGGAGGGCAGGGGAGGATTTCAAACCTGGGGTACAGCGTGGGGTCAGGGGGTGCTGCTGAATGGTGGCTCCACTGGGGATGCTGAGCCCGGCTGTGGGCACCGAGCCAGGCTGGCTGGGCCCAGGGGCTCGTGTTGGCACATCCTGGCTCTTCCCACACGATGCCACGGTGGCCGGGGCTGGGATGCCTCCGGCAGGGCCGTTCCCACGGCAGGAGGTTGGGCACTTCCCGCTCCCCCAGGGCACACGGGAAGCGCCGCTTCCCCTTTTGCTGCTTTCGGGGCTGTTCTTTGGGCCACCCCAATCTCAGCTGCTTTGCACTTCTCCCACCCTCTCCTCCCCCTCCAGCGCCTTCCCGAGCCCCATCCCTGCCTTTCTCCCAGCTGCTCCATGACTCCATCCAGCATTGCAGCCTCTTTCCTAACCAGGTGCCAGGGCCTGATTTACCACCCTGTTCCCATTGCATCACCAGCCCCAGTTGCATCACGAACCCACCCGGAGCCTCCTTGTGCCGGGGCTTTGAGTCTCGCCGGCCGCCTCGCCCTCCTATCGTCCATGATCTAGGAAGTTTAAACAAACAAAAGCACAAAACCAGGATAAAACACGAAGGACCTTCACGGGTGACCTTGCCCGTGCAGGGTCCGGAGCTCTGCGGAGCCGGCGCGGGGGAAACGGGCAGTTTCCATCAGATAGGAGCCGCCCCGGAGGAAGCCGGTGCCTGCAGACGCCTTATCTCCGTGACCATCTTTGCTCTGGTCTGCAGGTCTCTGTGATCCAGCTGGAGATCAGCCCCTCCCAGAGTTATTCCTGGATGGCTCCTGCATCCCCTCCATGGGAGCAGACACAGGGTGGGTATCAGAACCCCAAATTTGTGGTTGCTGGCAGGGGTTACCCCAGGCAGCCAAGCACATCAGGGGAGGGCTGATGCCAGCTGGTTTGATCCCCACAATTCTATCTTCCAAACAGGACATCATTTTTACATCATAACCAACACTGGGGGGATAAACACTTGCTTAAAAACTTCTAAAACTTCCTAAATCCTAATCCTGAGTGACTTGAAGGGCTGGGATGAGTGGGGAGCCCCAGGCCAGGCTGTTGCTCTGGCACTGCCGCTGTGGGAAAGTTCATTTCGCCCCAGTGGGACTGACTGTGATGGTACACGACAGACAAACCAAACCCGTGGCAGGCTCCTGCCCCTCTGCCAGCTCTGAGTGGGGCAGACAGGGTGAATCAGCAGGGCTGGGCACCACCCGACAGCGCCGTGACCCGACATCCCGCGCCGGCCGTGGCGCAACTCCCGCCACCCCCTCGGAGCCGGAGAGAGACTTTCCGTCCCCATCCGGGTGCTCATCCCTGCGATGCCATCCCGGGGGGGGCACAGACATCCCTGCACCAGGGCCAGACCCTTCATGGGGGGGTCCAGCCGCCCCTCGGGGTGTCCTTGAGCAGTTCCTGGGGTGGAAGAGGGGACGAGGGGCCCGGTGGGAGCCCGTCTGTCCCTTCCCCCTGCGCGGCGGGAGCCAGGCTGGCGCAGCGCGTGTGCCACCCGCCCCCGGCTCATCTGCCAGTCGCCGGGAACTGGTGAGGGAGGGCAGCCACGTGCCGGGGAGCCCGGCCGAGCCAAGGGCTGGAGGGGAACAGACGGGGAGGCTGCAGCTCCTTCCTTCCCCACCGCAATCCTTCCCTGCCTGCACCTCCCTGTGCCCCCCCGAAAGGCAAAGCTGCGGCCTCGAAGTGGGGGAGTGGCAAAGGGAGAGGGTCCCAACGCCTGGCTAAGGGGTTATTTATTACCTGGATAACCTGGGCTCTGAGCTCTTCAGTGCTGCCCATTGCCCTCCTGGGGTCACACCCTGGGTGCTGCAGGAGCCAACGCCCCAGTTTCACCTTCCTACAGCCTGGGATGGACTTAGGAGGAGCCTGAAATAGGGGAACACCAGATCCCAGCTGCTGCAGCACTGGGCTCTGTCCTGGATAATGGTGGGGCTTCCAAGGGCAGCTGGGAATGGAGCAGACGAGCACCCCAAGGCTGGTTTCCAACCTGGGCCTGTCACCCAGAGCTCCCCCACCCTCCACAGAGTGGAGCTGCTTCCCCTGGTGTGCCCATCCACAACCCAGGAGTGGGGAATGTCACCAAGGGGGTGTCAGGGTGGCCAACAGACTTTGGCAGCGAGGGGGAGCATTCCTGCCAGCCCCACAAGCAACCCTGAGCTTTATTTGTGGAATCAATCCTGTTAACATGGCAACCACTTCCATTTTAATTTGCTCAACCGCATTCCAACACACACTGCAGAATCAAGAGCTCAGGAAGATCAAAGAGCCAAAATAAAACCACAGCAAAAAAACAAAAAGGAAGAAAAGGGAGCAACTTGTGCCACAGTCCTGCTCCCTGGCAGTCCCAGAGCCCAGTCCAGGCTCTCAGCACTTCGGTGCCCAGCATGACCAGGGCTGGGCCAGGGTGGTCGCCCTCAAGGTAGAGCAGATGAAGGACCAGGCAGAGGGTGGGGGACCAGTGGGGACATCTCAGCTGGGTGTGTACACCCACATCACCCTCCTCCCCTGGGCATTCCTGTCCCACCAGGAAGGAAACCATCTCCATGCCAGAAAAACCAGCAGGTCCGAGGTGACAGCGGGGACCTCATCTCCACCCCGGCACCTCCCGTCTTAGCGTTTCTTTTTCTTTTTCCTCTTCTCCTTCTCCTTCTTCTCATCCTTCTTCTTCTTCTTCCCCTCGTTGTCCTCGGCCTCCTTGGCCGCTCTCTTCTCCTCCTTCAGCGCCTTGTACCTCCACTGGGGCGGCTTCAGAAGGTGCTTGTCCTTCACACGTGGCTTCCTCTCCCTGGCGTCGGGGTCCGGGGCGGAGGCCTTGCTCACTTTGATTTTGGGGAGGGGGCCGACGCTGTTCCCGCGCCGCAGCCACAGCGGCAGGAAGCGCAGGAAGCGGGCGCCCAGCTGGCGTGGCAGCGGCGGCGGCGGCACCTCCATCACGGCCTGGCCGTTGCAGGAGGACGAGGCGGTGCTGGGCCGCGAGGACACTCCCGAGTCGGCGTCCGGGTCCGGCACGTGCTGCCCGAGGATCTCGGGCACGGACAGCCTGCGCTTTCCCACCTCGGGCGGGCTGTCGGGGCAGACGGTTTGGCAGGCGGTGGCCACGAAGGGGCTGGCGAGGGACGTGGTCATCCTCACCATGTGGTCCATCACGCCGTCCTCCTCGGCGTTGTGAGGGAAGCTGAAGGTGAACATGGCGCTGATCTTCTCCAGCAGCCTCCTGCTCCTGGATTTGGGACTCAGGGCCCTGGCCACCAGCTCGGCCAGGGCCGGCCACTCGGGCCGGTACTGGGCTCCGAACTGCTCCGCCCGTGGGCGCCGCAGGAGGGTCCGGATCCGCACGGTGGTCTCGAAGCGGCCGGTGAACCTCGCCCATTCCTTGGCCGTCTTCCCCTTCACGGCATCCACCGCTTCCAGGTCAGCCCCTGGAGGCAGAGGGACCCCGTGAGGGTCACCCCACCCCGAGTGGCAGTGCCAACCCCCCCAAGGCCCCGGGGAGCCGCTCACCCGCCAGGAGCAGGGCGGTGACGCAGTCCTCCCGCCCCTGCACCGCTGCCTTCATCAGCGCCGTCAGCCCCCGCGGGTCCCGCTGGTCCACCTCGAGCGCGGGGTAGTAGTTGAGGAGGTAGTTGACGATGGTGATGTGTCCTTAACAGCCAGAGAGAAGCTGCGTTAGAGTTCCGACAGTTAATGGGGAACGGCGGCCGGTGCCTCTCGAGGGGAGGGGTTTAGCAGCTGCATCTCATGAGGATGAAGGTGCAGAAGCCTGGAGGGATCAGGGCTGAAAGGGGTTTGGGTTTATCTTGTTTTAGGTTTGGCACCAGCTGCCTCAGCAGAGAATGCAGGAGAGAGTCCAAAAAATGAAAAATCCTGATAAAATCATCAATTCCAGCAAGGATACAATGGGGTGAGCCCTGCCTTGGGACCCTCCTCCTTCCCCCTGTGGTTATTCACAGGGAGGGACCCAGACTAATGAGGAAAACCATCTGGAGGTTTGGTCCCTGTATGGACCTTGGAGCCTTTGGGGAGGTAAATCCCAGCAGCTTTTGGGGCTTTCCTGGAGCACATGGAGTGGCTCCAGCCCAGCTCTCCACTTAATATGACACGTTTGGGACAGATCACTGCAGGAATTTCCATTTTTGCACCAGTTCTAAAGCTCTGCTGGGGTGAGCCATAAATGTAGCTGATGTCACACATCCCTTGGCATCGCCGCCTTCCCAGTGGTTTTAGGGTTTTTTGGTGGGAAGCACAAGCCCCTTCCCAGGGGCTGCCTGTGCCGAGGCCGAGGGCGATGCTGACCTGCCTGAGCTGCCATCATGAGGGCCGTGTTGCCGTCGTTGTCCTGCTGGTTGACGTTGATGTAGGGGCACTTCCGCAGCAGCGGCACGATGTCCACGAAGCCCTTGACGCAGGCCACCATCAGAGCGTTCTGGAGAGGGGACAGCCCTTGGCACAGGCACTGCACCATCCTCCCACCACGCTTCTCCCATGGCCCCCTCCATCCTCCCCCTAACCAAACCTGGTGGACTCAGGATGGAAGGTTCTGCTCCACGGATTGGGTCTATCCCAGGAGGTCCATTACACCCGGGCCTCTCCCTCCTGCCCCACCAGGCTTTAGAAACCACCAGCCTTCAGGATTTGCCTATTCCTGGAAAATCCTCTGTCTGCCCCGTGGGATTCCCCTTCCAGCCACTCACCCTCCCGTTGATGTCCAGCTCCGTGGCCTCACTGCGGGTCACCCCCGACTCCAGCCTCTCCCACACCAGCTTGGCATCATTCCTGGCACAGCACTGGTACAGGGTGAGGGCCCCGGTGCCGTCGGCCTCCGAGGAGGACTCATAGCAAGGGTAGACGGAGTCATCGGAGAAGATGCTGCTGCTGTCCGAGGGCTCTGAGGGCCCCGAGGACTCCTCCTCCTCCTCATAGTACAGCTCGGGGTCGGAGTCATCCGGGCTGGGAGTGGGGGCTGCAGCGCGTTCTCCTCCACCGCAGGCATCTGTCATCCGGCCCGGCCGGGGGGAGCGAGCCCAGCCTGGCCCCGCGCCCTGCCTGGGGCCAGGAGCCTCTCCTGGGGGCACGAGGGGGCTCTGGGGACGGTCACTCCCCCTGTGCAGACACAGAGTGGGTGTGGGAGCTGTGGGGGCTCCAGCATCCCCCGTCCCCCCGCCGGAAACCTCGGCCGGCTCCCAGCGCCCGGCACAGCCCAGAGGGAAAAATGGGGAAACGCTCTGGGAATTGGAGAGGTGGATAAGTGTCCCATGGCCTAGGTGCTGAATCCAGGTGGGCAGGAGATCGGGAATGCCTCTAGGGATGAAGAGCTGCTGATGGGGGAACCAACTGCCGAGGCAAGAGCCAGCAGCAAGGACACATCCACCCCTCCAACGCCACACTCTGGGTCTGAACCCTTCTCAGCTGCCCTCTTCATCCATCCAGTGCACATCCCAGGGCAGGCAGGCACCTTTCCCAGCACAGTAGCCAGGAGCAGCTCCCCCAGGACACAGGGCAGCCGTGGCACAGAGCTGAGGGCAGGGACTCAGTGGCTGAGCCTGCCAGCAGGAATTAAACCCTTGTGCCGCTGAGCAGGAGCCAACAATTAATTGGTGGCAGCCGTGAAAGGAGGAAAAGCTTCAGGAATTCCATTAAACTCTCCCAGCCCTTGAGCATTCCCAAGCAGGGCTGGAGGATGTTCCCCTCACCTTGGTCTTACCTGGAGCTGCTCAGACCTTCCCCGTGGGTCCTTCTTCAGCTGGGCAGCATCCCGACCCCAGCCAGGGGGGAAGAGTCACCAAGAGACTCTGGAAACTCCCCTCGAACCCTTTTCAGGGAGAAAGAGGTTTGTGCTCCAGGGCTGAAGAGGCCTTTTGACACCAAAGCTGTGACAACCCTCACGTTGACGTCGGTTCAGCTACCCAAGAGATCTTAAATTAAACTGTTGCTTAAAATGGCTCCATCCACCCTGAGCAGGATCAGGGCAGGATTTAGTGTCTTTAGCCACGGAGCTGCTGCGAGCCCTGGGCTGTATTTTTATACCTGTCTCACACCGGTGGGATGGTGCTGCCTGAGCAGCCCCAGGGGCTCAGCTGAAAGTCCCCAGGTTGCTCTCCAGCTGCCTTTATATCCAGGTAAATTGGCTTAGCAGGCAAATTTGTGAGTCTACTGGTCCTGCCCTCTAGCCAAGTGCTTGGATGTCTGAACGGTGCAGGTACAGCCAATAAAGTCTGAGAATCCCCCTTGAGAGCTGCCTTGGAGCCTCCACCCCACCTCCTCTCCTGGCAGTGGATTCCAAAGCCCTCAGGGCATCTTCAGCCCAGGATTTACAAAAACTGGTTTCCCAAATTCCATGTGAAACCTGGCTGTTCTCTCATCTTCATCTTTAAAGGTGGTTTTTTTGTGTATAGTTGGTCAGTTTTTGTGTGATTCCTGGGCTTCAGGGGCCAGCTGGGCTGTGGGATCTGGGAAAGGCCATTTCTAGTCCCAGGATCAGCTATTTTCATGCCAAAAAGGCAGGAGTTTGGTGCCAAGGCAGACCGTGGGAGGCCACATTCCCCATTTACAGCAACCCCTGAGATGGACTCCCAAAGGTCACTTCACTGCATCCTTGAACGTGAAAATATGGAGCAGATGAAGGATCCCAGCTGTTTCCTCTGTGCTGGGCTCATCCTGCTGGGAGGCACGGGCTGGGAATCCCAGTGTTGAACATCAGGATCCTGGGGCTGGAGCTCCAGACCGTGATGCTGAACACCAGGATCCCAGCTCTAAACACCAGGATCCCAGCTCTGAACACCAGGATCCCAGTGCTGATTGTCCAGAGCCCAGACACGGCGTGGCCATCGCGGTGTGACCCCGGTGTAGCCACCCCCTGCCACCCTCTGGCTCTGCCTTATCTCCGGGGAGGACGGGAGCAGATTTAGGGCTTAGGGAGTCATCCCCAGAGCCCCGTGCCGTAATCTGCCACCTGGCACAAGTGGGAGGCTCTGAGCCGGTTGTGTAAGCCCGGGGCTGGGTGCCCAGGTAGGTGCCGAGGTGGGTGCCAGGGGAGGTGCCCGGGTGGGTGCCGGGGTCGATGCCGAGGTGGGTGCCGGGGGAGGTGCCCGGGTGGGTGTCAGGGTGGGTGCCGCGGTCTCTGCTGCCGTCCCGTCCCTTTGCCGGTGCCCTCGGTGGGGTCGGGAGGGTCCCGCCAAGCACCGTGCGGTCCCCTTAGGGTGACCGGACCGGGGAGGGGACTGGTGCGAGTGGCACCAGGGGACGTTTCTCGGCCAGCCTTGGGTGGCGAGGGGATTTGCAGAGCCCGCGGCTGCCACCAGGGGATGCCGGAGGCCGCAGGAGGCGGCGGCGACCCGACCGGGAACGGGGCTGGGAGCGGCCGCGCTGGGAATGGGGGGTCCGGCCCGTGCCTCCAGCACCGCCCCGGCCCCTCGCCCGCCGGATCGGCCTCGTGTCACCTCTGGAAGGGCGGGCTCTGCTATTCTGTTTTATTATCATCATCATCACCATTATTATTTATTTTTTTTCCTAAGAAGTTTGTACGTGGATGTCAAAGCATCCTCCCGACCGTCAGAGCATCCTGCCAGATATGACGGCATCCTGCCAGATGTGAGGGCGTCCTGCCAGATGTGAGGGCGTCCTGCCAGGCATCCCGGCGTCCTCCCGGGTCCCACAGCATCTTGCCAGATGTGATGGCATCCTCCCAGACGTCACAGCATCCTTCCAGCTGTCATATCACCTTCCCGCAGGTGATGGCATCCTTGTAGCCGTCACAGCATCCTTCCAGATGTGGAGGCATCCCTCTAGACTTCCTGGCATCCTTCCAGATGTGATGCCATCCTCCCAGATGTGATGCCATCCTCCCAGGCTCCATTGTACTTACCTGAGCCTTCCCTGCCTGGGAACCTGTCCCTTGGGGTCATCCTGGACAGAGGGAGGGAGGGAAGCACAGCTGGGAGATAAATAACCCAGCTGACACAGGGGAATGGTCCCTTCCCAGAGCTCTGGATCTGACTGCTCCGCTCCTGGCTGGGATGCTCCCACTCTCCCGGTGATCCCGCACACCCTAAATCACCGCTGACACTCGGGAGCCTCAGCGCAGGTGGGGGCTGGGGAGGGGCTGCAGGACAGCCCTGATCTTTCACCCCTCGCCCAGGGTCCGGCTGGGAGTGCCGAGCCCGGTGGTCTGGCCCAGGTCACTCATTCCTCACCGCCTGGTCATCTCCATCACAAAACCAGCAGCAATAACTCAGCGTGGACGGGAAGTGGAGGGCGTTGATTTAGGTCTGGGGACGGGCTCTGCTCACCCTGTCCCTCCTTGCTGTGTCCGAGAGCAGCTCCCTGTGCAGGAGCAGGCTGAGGGGACACGGTGACACAATCTGTGTCCCCACATGGGACACAGTCCCCATGCCAGTCCCCTGCTGGCCCCATGTTTGGGTGCTGCCCAGGAAAGGAGCGGAGTGGCCGGGACAGGGCCGGTGCTGCTGGGATTTGGGGACTGAGAGGTGTCTGGGGTGTCGCATCCCGCTCCCAGCCCGGCCATAAATCAGCGGTGGGTGTCACCAGAGGAGATGACAAAGCCACCCTTGGGCTGAGGGCTGGAGCAAACCTGGGGTCAGGCCGTGATTCATGTCCCTGTGGACCCCGCTCAGGGCTTTGGGGTGGGCCAGGGGTTTCCAGACCGTGGTGCAAACTCCCATCCCCGGCCTTGTCCAGGCACCCCAGCACCTGCCCACAGCCTTTTCCTTCCACCAGTCACTCCAGAGGGGGGATTGTCCCTCTGGGTGGGTCCTGCTGTGCCGAGGAATGTCCCTCCCTGCCGCTGGCGAGGACAAAGCAGTCAGAGCATCCGTCACACTCCGCTGGCCACCTCGAGGAGCTGCTGGCCCTGGGACAACAACCTCTTGTCCTGCGCCTGCCTGGATGCTCCTGGAGGATCCTGTAGGATTCTGTGATGGCACACAGGGAAGCACGTGCTGGAAGCCGGGGGATTCACCGGGATTTACCTCCCGTGCACGTTAAGACCATAAAGCTCCTCAACCTCGAGCCGGCAGGGCTGTGACACGCAGGAGGGGTGAGCTCTGGCAGGAAAAAAAAAATACAGAATAAAATAGAAATCTGACCTTAGCCCCTGAATTCACACAGAATTTCACTAACTCAGACCAAAAGGATCTGGCCCTGTCAGAGCCAGGCTCTGCTGCCTGAAAAGGCAATTAAGGACCTGGGTGCCTTATAAATTAATTTTTTTCTCATTTTTTTCTCCTTGGAAGCAGGATCAAAGAGGGTTTAGGAGGATTTTTCACTCGAGTTCTTCCATTTGCCTTTCTTTTTTTTTTTGTATTCCAGCTCAAGGGCAGCACAACCCACAGCCCCTGAGCCCAAACTGGATTGGATCGAGGGTGCCCGTGGGGAGCAGAGTGTGGGAACAGGCACTGGCAGCCAGGATACCAAACCAGGGGGGTGTGAGCCTGTCAGCCCCTTGGCACAGTCTCCACACTCACACTGGTGAGAGGCTCCAGCAGCTCCCAAATCCACGGCTCCATCCATTCCCACCCCACCCCACCATCCTCCTTTTTAATTTAGGACCTTGGGGTTAAAAAAAATAAATAAATGCCAAGAGAGAGGCTTTTCTGATTAAATTACAGCTGGCCAGCTCCAGAGCCGGGGATCAATTTCAATTTCTCCCTGGTTTGTTTTTTTTTATTTTGGAGGAGGGGGAAGCTCCGGGGAGGAGTGGGGAGAGAATCAGACTTGCTAATTCCCTCCCGTCATTATTCCTGAAGGGAAACGGTGCCACGTGAGGTCCCTGGTGTGCGGGGAGTAATTTAGGGTTGCTCTGTGAGGCCTTCTATGAAATTTGGAAGGAGAGGGGGCTCCCCCCCACCCCGGTAATTGTGTTTCTGGTGCCGCAGATGGTGCTGGCTCCGGGTCCTTGCTATAAAGAAGATGGATCGTGGCGTGTGGAGGGACTGAGGTGACGGCATCGCTGGGCTCCGTGCTGAGCATTATCCATCAGCCCTTTACGAGGCAGCGGGAGCCGGGACAATAAGGAATTGCCCGGCAGGTAAAGGCCACCACGTCCAGTGCCCGGTGGCCCTGCCCCCAGACAGATTCCCCATCTTCACCTGAGGGTCTTTTCATTATTACTCCTGGTTGTGGTTGTGCCTCTCAGCCTTCTCACATCTCCATTTTTATGGAGATTCCGCTTTTATGGACTCCTCCCTTCCCCAGGAGCCCAGCACAGGGAAGCACCGTGTTGGCTGTGGGGTCACTCGTGTCCCTGTGCAGGAGTGGAGGTGCCCAACATTTGGGCTCTGGTCCTTGTGGGCCTCCTCAGACTCAGGATTCAAATTGAGAACACCTCTTGAAGCTGCGATCTCGCAAGACCTGTTAGGCCCTGGATGTCTGGAATGGGATGAGGAAGAGCCTGGCTGGCCAGCCAAGCCTGGAAACGAGTCCAAGCACAGCAGGGAAGGTCCCCGTGGGCTGGTGGTGGCCATGAATGAAATAATTGATTTTTTTTAATTTTTTTTTTTTTAATGCTTGTGGCAGGGAAATGGCTTTGTCCTTTGCAGGAATTTCCATGTATTTATAAAACACGGTTACTCGAGCAGTTCCCTGGACACCTCCTCTCCCAGCACACCCATCCTCTTCCTCCCCTCCAAGTGCAGCTGCTGCTGCTCACAAGGGTTTTCCAGAGGGTGTGATCTTCAGCCCCTGGAGCTGAGAGGGAAAACCTCAGAAATTCCCTCAGCTCCAAGGGGTCTCCTGCTCTGGGAGCCCTGGGGAGGAACAGGGGCTGGAGGAAAACTCAGGGAGCTAAAAGAGGAGCCGGATCCCTGGAGGTGGAAACAAACACCCAGGTGTGGGGAGGAAACAGAACAGGGGAGTGGGTTGATGGAGCTGCTCCCACCTGGAGCATCCCTGCGTTCAGGGTGCCCTGAACCTCGGGAAGGGACCCACAGGAGAGCCTGGGATGGAGCTGGGTTTGGTGATTTGCAGGACGTGACAAGGCCAGCTGGAAATGATGGATAGGAGGTGGGAAACGCCGGTCCCCAGCTGGGCCCGGGGTGGCAGCGGCGGCGAGGGGACGTCCCCAGCTATTTATCATCCCTCCCCAGGCCCCTGCAGGGCTGTGAACACCCAGTGCCCAGCACGTGGGGGCGAATTAACCCTTTCCAAGGATTCCAAAGGGGTCTGGGGAGTGGGAGGAGGCTCTGCTGCTGGGTCCTGGTGGCAGCAGGAGGGTGTGGGTTTGCCCCCACTCCCTGTCTCTGCCCCAAAGCACCCGCAGATGGGTGCGATGCTGCTGCTCCAGAGCTGGATTTTGAGGGAGCTGGGCTGGCTCTTTCTCAGGTGGAAAACAGTCTGTCCCTTCTTCCGGGTTTTTTTTTGGGTGGGGAAGTGCTGTGCAGGGTGGGCAGGCTGAGGTCAGCAGCTCATCACAGCAGTGAAGACGATGAGCCCCAGCACCTTCCAGAGGAGGGAGGGGAGGTCCTGGGGTGGAGGGGGCAGCAGAAAACTGCTGGATCCACAGGGAATCCCCCAGGCCCCGCAGCTCCTGGGCCAGTGCTGATTATTAGATTTGGCAAAATATTAGGGGAGTGTTTGGAAGGTTAATTAACACAAGGTTCTGCGGCCTGGGAATGTTGGTTCAGCCCCGGGCTGGGGGGGTCCGGCTGCCCATGGGAAATCAAACCCGCCCAGGACCACCCGGAGCCGCTTCCCAGCATCTTCCCAGCACCTCCCAGCATCTCCCAGCACCTCCCAGCACCTCCCAGCATCTCCAGAGTCCAGGACCAGCCCTGGCACTCACTGGCAGCCGTGGTGCCATTCCCAGCTCAGGATGGCAGGGAACGAGGGGGACACAGAGCCCAGGGGAGGTTTGGGGTGGTGACACCGAACACCCAGGGTCCGCCTGTCCCCCCCTTGGGCTGTCCCCCCAGCCCGGGGCTGGGGTGCAGCCGTAACCTGATGCTCCCATTCCTGTGGTGTTTTACAGGGCTGGGCATGTGGTTGCATTTTGTTTTGCCAACCTCTGCTTTCCCCGAAGGAGGGAATGAAAGGGCTGGTTTATTGAGCCTCCCGAGAGCCCCGTGGCTGCCGAAAAAAGCAGATGCCTTCTGCTTAATCTGGCCTGTTGCTATGTAAACCTCCTTCCTGCTTTGATGTCCCCTATAAATACTCCATGTGTTTCCAATAAACTGGCATTTTTATCACTGGAGCTGTTAAAGGCAGATCTGTGTCCGATTTGTCCCCGGGCCCGGCCGGGGGGTTCTCTGGGGGGAACCTCCCTGCCCTTGTAAAGGGGTTCATTGTATCTGGGGGTGGGGGTCCTGCACGGGGAGGGGACGTGGCGATGGCACCTCTGCCGTGTCCTGGAGGATGCTCCCAGGGGAGTGGGATGTGCCTGGGTGCTAATCCTGCAGTCCCAAACCTTGGATTTGGACCGCCAGAATCCCAAACCCCACAGCCCCCAGGACCCTCAGGGCTTTGTCAGGGCTCCCCCTCCCAGCTCAGCCTCTCCTGAGTTGCTGCTCACCCGTGTTTAATTTCAGTGGCTTTCACAGGCCAGCAGGAGGCCCGGGGGCTTCTTGGGGACGAGCTCAGGCACCTCGTTATTTTTATCCCAACCCTTAATTTTGCAGCTCCAGTGATGGGACGGCCAAAGGGAGAGCAGGGAACGCATCCCAAAGTCCTCCTGTGAGGAGCATCCCTGAAGCAAGGACCTTCCTTCTTTTTGTGACCAGCATTTCCCTGAGCTGTTGGGGTGACACCCACGCTCCGGGCACCACCAGCACCAAGCTGAGCTCCCGTGGAAGTTGCAGCACGAGTGGGCTACCAACCGTAGGGCTGGGCTACCGACGCCTCTGCCCTGTTGGGAAACAGGGGGGAGGGCCTGGTTGTTGTGGGGGGTGTTTTAATCCCGGGTTTGGCCTGAAATGTGGTGTCAGGGGCCTGGCTGATATATGCTGCGGGAGAAGGGGTCGGCAGCGGCGGTATTCTTTATTTTGACAGGGCAATGAAAGTGTTATGTAGTCGTGACGCCTCCCCGCTGCTCCACCCCCCTCGGCCTTTATCAACCTGAAAGAGCCCAGGATCCTATTTATAACCTAACCTGAATTGTGCCGTGCCTGGGGAAGGGGCCACAAAGAACAGTGATTTATGAAGGAGGAAAAAAAACAATGCAGACCCTCCACGCTCGCCCCCAGCCTGAGGGGAGACCCCTTCACCCACCCCCAGCCCCGCGGGGAGGGACCTGGGGGGGGTTTGCATGACGTGGGAGCAGCTCCTGATGTTGTTTTTGGGGCTGAGATGGGAATCCAGAGCTTCCCAGGCACCTGATCCCTGGCTCGAGCCACTCTATGGACCCAGAGCTTTGCCCTGTCCCGTTGGGTTTGCAGCGTTCCTGGGTGGGTTGTGTCCAACATCCTGGGTGGAGGGGTTTGGACCTCCTGGTTCTCTCCTGCAGCTCCACTCACCTCGAGATGTGCACGAGCTCCTTCCTGCAGTTGTTTAATGGGTTTCAAATTAATTACTTGGATAAAAAGCGCTTCCCGGCGGCGCTGACAGATTGCCAAGCCCCTCGTTACGGCGCAGGGGGAAGGGGAGGGATGGCAGGGAAGCTCCTCTCTGCAAGGTCAAACCACTTCCAGCCCTCACCTCTGCCTCTCTAATAACGCTGTCAATGAGCACCAGCAGCTTTGGGGGGACAGGACACCCTCTGTCTCCCTGTGCAGTCACACCCCCACCAGGTCTCAGGGGTTGATCTGGGTGACTGGGTGCCACCCTCACCCTGGTTCAGTGCCCCAAACCCACCCTCACCAATGGCAGCTCAGCTTTCCAATGTCTGTTCTGGGCTCTGAGCAGTTTGGAGAGAGCTCGGGGTCCCTGTGCCCCCTCCCTCACCTGTGCCCCCCTCCTTCCCCTCTGTCCCCCTTTTTGGGGGCAGGGTGGTGACGCTGGTACCACCAGCGGGCCCCTTGCCCCTTGTTCATCTGCCGGGTTATTGCTGCTGACATCTGAATTTGGCGTGTGGAAAACCTTCCCTCCTGGGCCGTGACACGTTGATGGTTGAAGCAACCCAGCAGGGTTTGGACTTTCCCTGCCCTAATTGCTGCCAGATTTCTCAGCCCCAGGCCCTGCACTCCCCGGGGGGAAGGGGCTGCACGCGTGGGGAGCAGGATGGGCTGGGGAAAACCCACCTTGTTTCCCTGAGACTGGGGAAAGAGGGACCAGCAGGATCAGAACATCGGAAATGGTCAGTGCAGAAGGGTCTGGAAGTTGAGGTGAGCAGCACCAAATGCCCCCTTAAGGATGCTCAGCCTGCTGGGGGGGCGATGTCCTCCACCTCTGGATCACCCTGGGGGGGGTTGTGCTGCCTCCCACCCTCCATGAGCTCCCCCCTCCCTGCACAACCCCCCACCCTGCCCTGCAGTTTTGCACCGAGGAGCTTAACGAGGGTGTTGGTTCTATCTTAACTAATTTACCCTCGTATACATCGAGGTCAGCCAGGGTGCAGGGCACTGCAGCCCGAGTGAGAAAAGCTCTTGACAAGGGAGATGCAGCTCTGCTTTCCGTCAGGCGTCAGCCCCGCTGCCGTCGGCGCTTCCCTTCAGAGCCAGCCCCGGGATGTGGCACCTCCCTGCCCCTGGAATCGCTCTGGGAACCTCCAGCAGGTCCCTCACTCTTGGACAGGTCTCTCCTGCGTCCAGAGGATGGACTCAAAATGCAGGAGACCTTGGTTTTCTTCTTCCAAAACCGAACCAATTCTGAGGCTCAGAGCTGTAGAATCTTCTAATTTAGGGCTCACTTCATCCAAACCCTGCTCCTCTTTCCTGGTTTCTGGAGGTCAGTAGGCACATCTGCAATGTGCTTGAAGTCCTTCTACTTGACCAAAAGTCTTGCAGCAAGTCAAGAGGTTCCTCAATGGAGACATCCAAAACGTCTGGAACGATGCCTGCTCAGAGTTCATGTTTCATTGTGCTTTGATTTATCATCCCTTGAGTTAATTATTGACCTTAGCCTTGCCTTGGTCAATATTTACCTCCCCGGCTCAATAAATCTTGACGTTCACCTCAACAGAAGTCAATATCTCCTTAGTGTTTATCTATTCCTTCTGCTGCTAATTTTGCTGAAAGCTTTTATTTACCCTTTGAAGCGCGTGGGGAGGAGCCACCTTCGCTCAGACAAAGCCCCTGCTGCTCCACGAGGGCTCACGTGGGACCTCACGGGCACAAACCGAGGGTGGCACCGCTCAGCCGAGGCAGGACACTGCTCTCCTCCATCCAGCCCATGAGATCTGACCAATTTTCCACCTTTTCTGATGGAGCTGGGACCGCAGCCTGGCTGCTGAGGGGACCGTGTGGCCCTACCAGCCAGGCTTGGAGCTGGACAAATACTGGGGTGGGAGGGAGAAGAATTGCAGCTTATCCTTGAGTATTTGTGGACAGACAGGCCAGTCCTTGCAGGTGTCACTCCTGCTTGGCTCCTTGAGCAGCCTGTGGTTGCCATTCTCGTGGCTGGTGGTGGGACACATCAGCTGGAGGTGGCTGGGGACGTAAGGCTGAGGACATGGGGGTTTGTGGATTCCCCTCTCTTATCCCTGGTGTCATGTACAGAGTTTGAACTCCTGAGCCCAGGACAATCCCTGCTGGGTGCTGGATTCTGCAGCACTGGATGTGGCCAGAGGTTTCTGTCTTATAACCATCAAATTACAATTCATGCTGAGTGGAGACTTGTGTTAGTGGTGGGCGTGGCAGTGCTGGGTTAGTGGTTGGACTCGAGGATCTCAGAGGGCTTTCCCAATCTTTATGATTCCTTATCGGGTTTGGGAATGAATCACTGTTCCTTGCCTCTTGTTGCACATTCCCTTGCCCACCAGGACCCCCTGCCATAATCCCTAATCTGTCTCCCCCCGCCAGCAGAGGGGAATAACCTCCATCCCTGCGCTCCTGCCTCGAACTTTTAATATTTTAATTGAGTGAATTGACCTGGAGTAGTCCATTGAACTCTGCCCGACCTTTTAAATAACAGGTCAAGGATTTAGCTTTGCTGGGCTGACCCCATCCCTTATCTGCTAACGCTGCTCCTCTCTCAATTAGCTGCCGCCCCCGACCCGCTGGGGTTGGGACCACTTTGCCAGCGTCGCCGTGGCCTCCTCCACGCACGAGTGGGCAACGCCACGGCCTCCACGGCTCTGAAATGGAGATCATCTGTGCTCCAGGGGCGTTTGCTGTCCTGCAGCATCCTCCTGCAGGGACAGGCCTCCCTCAGGTGTCCACCCAAGGGCCCAGAGAGAGCTTCAACCTTGTCCTTTACCGGTGGGGAGAACTGAGGGGGAAGCAAAGATGAAGCTGCTGTGAGGGTCCTGTAGCAGCTTCAGCCTCATCAGCCATGTCAAGGAGACTTCAAGGGCAGTTTTCTCCTTTTCCTGGAATTTATAGGTCGTCAAGAGGAACAGCTCCTGAAGCAAAGGGAGGTCACCCCTCAGGAACAGCTTGAGGTGCTGCTGGGACCCAGTGAGAAGGTCCTTCCTTCCCAAGAACAACAGTGGGAAAGGGTTATCAGAAGAACCTGGAAGAGTCACCCTGTGGGTTATAGAAGGGATTTGTTGGCATTGCAGCAGACCTGGGAGATGGGATCCTCCACAGATCCCATCAGCTCCAGCAGGAGGTCCTGTGTGAGGGGCTAAACCAGCAGGTCTCTCACGCTCTGCAGGCTTGGACAGATCTCTCCTGCGTCCAGAGGATGGACTCAACATTCAGGTGACCACCAGGGGGTTTGAACCTCAAACCAGGTGACCTTTCAGGTCCCTCCCAAGCCTTCCAAGCCATTCCATGGCTCTACATGGCCCCTCAGGGGAGGTTCAGCCACCCCTTCCCACCCTTCCCAGCTGCCCTGTCCATCTGCTCGGGCGAGGTGACCGGTGCCTTCCCAGGGAGCATCGTTTAACTTTTATGGGGGATCCGAGGGGGCCAGGGAACAAATGCAAAGATTTGTAAACCCATAAAACTCCGCCTGATCCAATTTTATCTCGGCCAGGGCCTGGCTTCGGAGAGCGGCCCTGGGTTACCCAGCCCTGTTAAATTAGCACCGGGCTCTGCATTCCAGAGTATAAATATCTGCCATTGTAGTGCTGAGGAATGCGAGCGTGTTGGAGTCTAAAATTAAAGAGCTGGGACCGAGGCATCTCGGGTTACCAGAAACAAGACTCCATTGTGCTCCCGTCGGGGCTTCGGGGAAGGCGCTGCGAGGGTTTAGAAACCGCCCGGCTTTAAATGCAAGGGGCGGACGAGCCTTTCACTGTAAAATTCGGGTGAATCCCTGGATTTTAAACCCCCGTGGCTGCTGCTCCGGAGGGCAGGCTGCCCCGCCAGGCGCAGGGAGGAGGATGCTCCGGGGTTTTGCAGCGTTTCCGGGGGGTTTCTGTCACCCGTGTGGGATGCTCTGGGGTCCCGTCCTCTTCTTCTGCCTCAGCTTTAATCACATGCCTAAGCTGAGCCCCTCTGAGACTCGGGTCAGTGTGAGCTCAGGGGGAAGGTGCTGTAGGACCCCCTCCTCGCGCTTGGCCCCATCCATGCCCACCCTGGAGTGCGGCGGTCGCTCCGCTCTGTTTCACACGCGGAGCCGCCGATGATGCTCGGCTGATGTTTACTGGCAGTGAGGCCACTTGTGCAGAGGAATTTCTGGCCCCTGGAAGAAAACTGGTGTGGGGGAAAGGAGTGGAAAATAGGTCAGGGAATGGGTTGTGCTGGGGCTGCACCGAGGGGGTGCACAGGTGTCGTTTGACCTGCCGGGGGTCCCTGTGCTGTGGCATCCTCAGGGAAGGCCCTGATCCTGGTGGGTCCTGCAGCTCCATGGAACCAAATCCTCCAGGGGAAAACTCTCCCTGCTTCTCACCTCGGGCGCAAACATCTCGTTGGTTGAAAATAAGGGACAGGAGGAGAAAGAAAAGATGAGTCAGATGGAGAAATGGAGTAGAAAAAAGTCACATTTGCTGTTATTTGCTGGTTTTGCTCCCCCACTTTTGCTGGGATGCGAATCTTCATGAGGGGGTTGATTCTGTCATCATCCTGGTGCTGCTTTGGGTTTGCCCCCCAGCTCCTGCTTCCCAGCACCCAGTGCTGGTGCAGCAACAGCCACTGGACACACAGTTCCCTGGGGCTCTAGGGCTGGCCCTGGGGTGGATCAATCCCAGTTCCTTCCCACCTTAACGAGGGTTTCACGTCATGTCTTGCCCTGACTCCGTGGCCGTCACTGATGTGACACAATGAGGGGCTGCCACAGCCATGGGGATGTCGTGTCCCCTTTCCCAAAGGGTCCAGCACATCCTTTGAATCCCACCCCATGAGCGGGGGCTTTGGTTGCAGCCTCAGCCCCCTCAGCGGTCGTGACGCGGAGAAAGCCCAGAAACCTTCGTAAATATGGAGCTGTTTCCTGTTGCTGCCGCGGTGTCCCCTGAGCAATCAATTTATGGCCCCTAAAGCTCCTCTAAGTGGATTTGGCCTCTCAAGATAAATCTTCTCCCTTTGTGCCTGCCCCTGCTGCCAAACCGTGAGATTTTTTGGGATTTAACCCCGGTCGGACCCTCGACGGAGCCACCCAGCCCCGTGGTGGCTCTGCTGCCTCCACCCTGGTGGCTCGTCCCCAAAATTGTTCTCACATCGGTGGGACTATTTTTTTTAATTAAGGGGATGTGCTTGCCCTGGGGGGTGAGATCTCAGGGCTGAATTATGGTTTTCCTGATGCAAACGGGCTGAACAAAGAGCTCCTGGAAGTCCCCTCCCTGCTGCTCTGGGATGAGCCCACAGGGCCCTCCTCGGGGTGGACAGGGGTCCCTGTTTATCCCTGGGAGCCACTTTAGGTAAATAAAGCTGCTAACAGAGCCTCTGCCTCCCCCACCTCTGCACAGTTTGGGGTGAAGGGGGTCCCTGTGATGCTCTGGGGCTCAGAGCTCACCCATTTTGTTCCTCCTTCCCTGGGACCACCAACTGCATCACGGTGGGGAGCAAAGCCACCAGCCTGGGGTCGTGTCCCCCCTCCACGGAGAAAGGGAAGGGAACTGGGACAGCCTCACCTCTCTGGGAGAGGAGGAGCTGAGCTGGATTGCAAGCAGGAGCTGGGATTCCCGATCCAGGGACTCTCCCCAGCCCCGGCTCCAGGCTCAGCTCTCACTGGGCTGCAAAGGGCCCTATTAGCTCCACGGATTTTAAGCACAACCAGATGTGGGAGATGAAGCTGTTAAACTCCTTTTGTGCTCTCAGCAGAGGCTGAGGGGGGGGTGGTCCTGGGCCCCTGCATTGCCCCACACCCCCTCCACTGCAGCCACTGAAAGCAGAGGTTTCACTCAGGCCAGGGAGGGGATGGTGCTGCTCAGATACCCCACATGGGACAGAGAGTGTCTTATTCCTAAAGCCAAGACTAAGACTCGTGCCACAAACTCATTCCCCAGTTTCTGCTTATTTACGAGCATCATCTCCTGCAGGAATTCAGCACAAGCTCTTTGTAAACAAGAGACCCATTCCTAAGAGGAAAACTGCAATTCCTGGGGCCTGAAGGGCTTTGCTTTCCAAGAGCACGTGAAAGGTTGTCCCTCTTAATGGGCTGGTGTGCTTTTGGTCCTGTCACTGGGAGCAGGTATCCCCAAATCCTGGGAGAGAGCAATGAGGATCCAGCAGCCCTGCTGCCAATAAATCAGCAGCTCTCTGTAATTTTATGTAACGTTAATAAATCAGACGAATGAAAATAGCTCGAGCCTTGTAGGGCATAAATCACCTTCCGCTCGGGCACGGTGCTTTAAAATAATTTGTAGATTGATGGTTGTCGGGCTGAATGAGGGAGTTGGGGGCCTGGGAAGATTTTTAATGACCACTGTGGTGTAATGTCTCCCCGGGCAGAATCCCAGCTCCTCCTCCCCCCTTCCCAGTTTGCCAGGAGTGGCTCAGAGGGAACTGGGAGATGGGAGCAGGGGGAGAAGTCTGATCTGGACATCCCTGGATGCACAGCCCTGGGTGCCCTGTGTTGGGATCTGTGGCTTTTCTGGGATGAGGGCCCCCAGACTCTGGGTACAAACTCATCAGGACTGGGTCTCCTTCCCCCATGTGGTCTCAGGATGGTCTTACTGCCAGTGTTGGATGGGTGCCCACCAGACTGACACTCTACCACCACCAACCCCTCAGTTCCTGCCCACCCATCCACCCCCTGCCCACATTGGCATCCTCCCCCATGGCCTCTGTGCCCCAGGAGAGATCAAGTCCAGGGTTTCCATGAGGTTTTTTCTGTGGTGCTGCATGTTTTACTGCTTTGGGAGGTGTGAGGAGTTAAGTGCTGGGCTGGAGGGTAATTGCTCCCTGACACGAAGGCAGCGTGTTCCAGCAGGATCAGCTGCTCTGCCTGCGGGTTGGATTCTTATGGATGGGGCTTCCAGTGGGATCCTGGGCACTTGGTGGGGCTGAGACCCCCTAAAAACACTGGTGTGTTCCCAGTCCCCTGGTGAGGGGTCCCTTGGCTGGTTCTTGGGGTCTCTCAGCCAGACCCAGCTCCAAGCACAGGCAGAGTCTCCAGCACCGAAGGTTTGGGATGAAAATCCTTCTCTCTAACCCTCTTCATCCCACTGGGATGATTCACAGGGATGCAGCCACGTTGCTGGCAGTGCCACAAGGCCATGAAGTGTTGGCCTGCTCTTTTTAAGGAGCTGCTCCCCAAAACTGAGGCAGGTCCCCATCCAGCATCTCCCTTCCAGCCAAAGCTGATCCAAACCCCATCCCACCACCCAGGCAAGAGCCATGAGCATCCCAGCTCACTCTCTCTCGGCTTTGTGGCCGGATTTGAAACCCTCTGCAGCGGGAATTTATAGCTGTTCCCGATCCCCAGGGAAGAAGGACATTAAATAATTAGGGGCCTCTTCGATTAATGCCCCACTCTCGGTGTCGGGTGCTTGGAGCTCCTCAACCCTGCTCCTGGCACAGCTGCTCCTGCCAAGGGAGGCCTGAGCCGAGGCAGGGACGTGTCACCCCTCCGTGAACCGGCAGCGAATATCAGGCATCACATGTCCCCAACCCGCAGCCCTCGGATTATCATATTTTGCCGTTAAAGCCTAATGTGAGCTGTGGAATGCCGGCTTCCCTGTGGGAGAAGAGAAACCCCAGTGTTTCTAAGGAGAAGGTGTCAGCACGGATTTCTGCTGATGGTTTCTATTGCTGATCAAACAGAGAAATAATTAACGAATTCGGACTTTTGATTAGGAGTTTATTTTTTTTTAAAAGGAATCATGGGGAGTGATTAGTGAAAATAAATTGCGTGACCCCGCAGTTCCCATCCAGCTTTTCCCTGGCTAATGAGGTGAGGTTGAACTCTGCGAGCAGGGCTAGAAATCCGGCTCCCCGGTTTAATAAAAGGCAGCTTATACCCAGCGAAACCGGAACCACAGTGAATGTCAGGCTAGTTTTATGGCTTGCTGGGATTAGTATCATTAGATACTGTTTTTGGGACGGCAGCGTCCGGATGGACGCGGCCAAAGTCACGGTCCTGCGGTCCTGGGAAGTCCCGGCCCCGGAGGAGCCGCTGCTGGAGCCAAATTAATTGATTTGGTTGAGGGAAGTTGGTGGTTGGCATCTTCAGCAGCACCTTTGTGGCATTTTGGGCAGCTGAGCTGAGTCACCCAGGAGGGCTCAGGCAGAGGCTCCTGCAGCTCCAGCATCTGCCCAAGGACAGGGAATGCTCATCTGCTCCTGGAAAGAAAAATGTGCCCTAATCCCTGAGGGATATGACACAACGTTGGGGTGAGGGAATAATGCCGTGATGTGATTCCATCAGGGAAGAGCCTGGGGTGGTTAATTAAAATGGAGCAGGGGTTCGGAGAGCAAAGGGGAAGCAGCTGCAGGGCGTTCTTGGGGAAAACCCACCCAAAAAAGGGGAATTTTGAGGCCCAGAGAAGGGAGTGTGTTGCCTGGAGCCCCAGTACAGCTGATCCCGAGAGCCTATGTGTATCCAGCATTTTCAGGGGGTGGATAATGCCTTAATAAACGGGTTGTCCTGTGGCCACCTCCCAGTGACACACTATCCTTGGGGCAACTGTTTTATTTTTGCACGGTAAACTAATAGTAGGAAAATATTCCAGGTATTTGGGATTCCTCTGAGAGCACTTGGGCAGCTGAGGAGGACCCTGCCCATGTGCCACAGCTGTGTCCTCGGGGGCACGGGTAGGGCTGGAGTTGGGGTGCAGGGGTCAGGGATATTGAGGTGTAGGGGTCAGGGGTATTGGGGGGCAGAGGTCAGGGATTTTGGGGGGCAGGGTTCAGGGATATTGGAGGGCAGTGGAGGGGAGAGGGGGTACAAGGGGATGGAGTGCTGCAGTGCCAGGTGCTGGAGCACAGGGTGCAGGGGAGTGGGGTGCATGGGCATTGGGAAGTTGGGGGTCAGTGTACTTGGGTGCTGGAGTGCAGAGGGTCAGGGTTCATGGGTGCTAGGGCTGCAGAAGGTTAGGGTTGCTGGGATGCCAGGGTGCAGGGGCTCAGGGGGTACACTCGTGGGATGCTGGGCTGCTAGGAGTGCAGGAAGGTGGGGTGTGTGGCTGCATGGATGCTGGGATGCTGAGGGTCAGGGTGCATGGATACTGGGGTGCAGGAATGCAGGGTGCATGGATGCTGGGATGCTGAGGGTCAGGACATATGCATGCTGGGATGCTGAGGGTCAGGATACATGGATGCTGGGATGCTGAGGGCCTGCGCGCACGGGTGGCAGGCTGTGTGTCATGGAGTCGGGGTGCCGGGACGCAAGGTCTCCCCCTCTCTGCCCCCGGTCCGGGGCGCTGCGCCCACCTCCCCGTCTCCATCCCCGCGCTCGCAGCGCGCCCATCCCCGCGGCCTCCCGCCCTGCCCCCGCTCCGCCCCGCCGCGGCTCAGGGGCGGGCCGTGGGCGGTGGGCGGTGGGCGGCGGGCGGGGGCAGCCCCAGCCCCGGCCCCGGCCCGGCCCGGCCCCAGCCCCAGCCCAGCCCCAGCCCAGCGCCGGCCCCAGCCCCAGCCCGGCCCCAGCCCCCGCCGCCCGGGCCGCCGCGCCGCCCCGCATTGTCCGGGCGGCAGCGCAGGATGCGGCGCCCGGCACGGCCGCCCGGGCTGCGCTGAGGGCCCGCCGGCATGAGGAGGTGAGCGGGGCCGGGGAGGGAGCGGGGGACCGGGCGGCCCGGCCGAGCATCCCCCGCGCTGCCCGGGATGCGAATCCCGCGCCGCGGTACCGCCGAGACGGGGTTTGGGGAGAAACCGGCCGGGCTGGGGGTGCGGGGAGGGGGGCGCGTGTGGGGGCTGGTGCTCCCGGTAACCCGAGCCCTCCCGAGGGACGGGGCAGCCCCCGCTGCCGGGGCCTTTGGCGTTCCCCTCCCTTCTTCCCCCTAAAAGGGTGCGGGAAGCGCCGGGGGACGCGCTCGTGACATGATCCCGCCCCGGGGCGGGAGCCTCGTCCCGGAGGAGCCTGGTCCCAAGGGGAATCTGGTCACGGTGGCTTCCAAACCCGGAGGGTGCCCACAGTGGTGTGGACCAACCGTCCGTCCGTCTGTCCTTCCTTCCATCCATTCCACCCAACCATCCATCCATCCATCCATCCATCCATCCATCCATCCATCCATCCCTCCCTCCATCCCTCCCTCCTCCCACCCCTCCATCCCTCCAGCCCTCCCTCCAGCCCTCACCCCCCAGGAACAATGCGCGCTCCCTCGGCCGCTGTCGCACGTCAAGCGCACGCCGGAGCGCTCGCCTTCAAAACAGTCGCGGCGTTGAGGAGCTGAGGGGGATTTTTAATTGGAAGCTTTGCCTGAAAGGTCCTTTTGTTTTTGGGTTTTTTTTTTTTGGAATGGGCTCTTTCCACTCAGGGGATAAGAGGCATTTGGAAAGAGCACCAGGAAGGGTTTAAGTCGCTTTATCTAGTGTGTTCCAAACATCAATTCTCTTGGTTTTGGAGGCACCGTGTGCTGGTTCACATCATTCCTCATTCCATTCTGGGATCACAGAAATTAACACCACCATGAATTGGATCCCGGTTTTGTGGCAGATTTCAGGGAGTGAAGGTGCAGAATGGAATTCTGGACAGAGCTGGGGCGCAGGGTGTTTGATGTGGAGGGTGCAGGACACAATAACGGCTCGGGATGGATGTACTGATGGGAATTGATGAGGTTTCTCCCTGGTTCCTCCCAGGGCTCTCCGGCACTGCCAGGGTTCCCCGTGCGGGCGCTCCGGCGCCTGTTTGCTCTCGAGGTGGTTCTGAATTAAACATTTCGGCAGGGCCTGAGGCCCGGGAGTTGTTTATCACATTAAACATTTGCTTTAGCTCTCTTCAGCAGAAGTGTGTTGACATTTTCTCTTGGGGGACTGCTGGGATAATGAATGGCACGTACTGTATTGTGTTCCTCGGAAAGCCGCGGGATCCTGCAATAACATAAACACCCAGGGCTGAATTCATCCCAGATCCGAGAGGAACGGGCTCGGTGTTTACATCCACGCCGCCCTGCACTGCAGCTCCCATTTAAACTTTGTTGTCGGTTATGAAAATATCCCAGTTAATACTTTACTTTATACATTTATTTATTTATTTTGCTGCTGACAGCTGCAGTTTCACTCCCTGCTCCGTGTTTTAGCTGGAGAGCCTTGACCAGGGGGAGCAGCTGCTGGCTTTCCCTTCTTCTTCCTCTGGAGTGTGGAATGGGGGGGGCAGCCACTGGCTTTCCCTGCTCACCATTCATTCCTTTGGAGCAGGGAAGCGGGAGCGACCGCTGGCTCTCCCCACTTGTGATTCCCGGAGCAGGGAAGGGAGCGCAGCCTCTGGCTGTCCCCACTCGTCCCTCTGGAGCAGGGAATGGGGGAGCAGCTGCCAGATCTCCCTGCTCAACGATTCCTGCAGCAGGGAAGGGTTTTGTAGCCACCAACTCTCCCTGCTCACGATTCCTGGAGTGGGGAAGGCGGGGGAGCAGCCTCTGGCTCTCTCCATTCATTCCTCTGGAGCAAGGAAGGCTTTCGCAGCCTCCAGCTCTCCCCCCTCGCAATTCCCGAAGTAGGGAAGGGTTTTGCAGCCCCTGGCTGTCCCCGCTCACGATTCCCGGAGCGGGGAAGGTTCCGTGGCCGCCTTTGTTCTCCCGCCGAGCCCCCGCCGCATTCTTCCCTTTTGCCATTATCATTTTGGTTAAACAGAGCGGCGCGTTGTGAACCATATGGATCATGTTAACAATTGCTTATCTGGAGCCGGTGTTTTCTCCTCCCTCCCTCCCCTTTCCAGCCCTTTTCCTCCTCCCGAGGGCCGGGTGGGGGCTTTAAGAGCATCTCGGCTTTGGTGCCGGTTCGAGGTGTCCCTGTAACCCAAACCCCTCTCGCGTCCCATCGGAGTTAATTCCCCAGGGGAAAACGTGGAATAAACAAGGAGAAATCTCCAAAGCAGTTTTCCCTGGATGCTTTGAATATGGAATCCAGTTGCTGAAGAACCCAGGGTGTCTGTGCCCATCAATGGGCTTCCCCCCCACTGCAGCTCCCTCCTCTGCTTTATTTGGGGAGGGGTTAATGGCCAGAACCTGATGCTGATGGTGGTTTGCGTGTTCTGATCCAAGGAGGGGCTGTGGTTTTCTCAAATCCCTCCTTCAGGCTGCTCACAGATCTGTATCAGAGTGCCTGGATAAGTGGGCTGAAAGTTTTGAGCCCTCACCCCAACATCCACCCTCCGCTCCCGGCACTTCCAGTAGCCATGGGAGGGAAAAAGGCCTGAAGGATGTTTTTTTGGGTGGCCAAATACAGCTGTGAGGGCCCAACCTTAGGCCAAGGGAGTGGCCATCGGGTCACTTCATTCGCCTCCTCCTTCCCTCATGGAAAAGATAAACACAAAAGCCTCCGGGAGCGATCGGCTCCAGAGCCGGCAGTGCATCCCGCAACGCTCCAGCGGATTAGAGGGAATAAAGTGACTCTGGACATCATTCCCCCTGAGTGACAGCATCTCTAGTCTCCTTCAAAAATTCCTGGAAGGAGCCCAGCAGCGTGTGCCAGGGCTTCTGCAGATGCTGCCAGCTTCATTCCTGTTAGTTATTTGTGCATCCTCCCAGTTGAGGGGATATTCCTGAGGGTAGGAATGCCACAAACAGCCAAATGTTCTCCTTTCTTCTCTTTACTCTCTGCTTTTCCAATTATTTGGGCTTCCTGTGCCTCCTTTCTTGTGTCTGGAAGGAGGTGGGTGTTGTGTAGGGAAGGAGAAATCCCTCAACCCAGCGTTTACGGCAGCAGATGTGGATTGGAGCGAGGATTCCTGGAGGGAATTTCCCTGCGATGACATTAATGCATCCAGAGAAGCGCTGGTGACCCTTGTGCGAAGCTGACCCTCGTTTCTGCCTTTGTAAACACTCCTCAGTTTCATTTTTTGAGCTCCAGTGGTTCCGTGGCTGGAGGGAGCTTTGCGGTTTGACGGGGCTGTCCGGAGGCTCCTTTTGTCATCCCAGGGCAAATCCCGTCGCATCTGGCCAAGTGTCAGCTGGAATTTTGCAGCGTGCAGGAAAGCTTGAGGCTGGTGGCTCCCAGCACCTCATTCCTCCCTCCTCTGCTCTGGCTCCAGCTCTGAGCCCCGCAGGGCAGGTCATTCTCTGGCAGCTTTTTAGCAAAATAAAGATGTTTTCCTTCTCTTTTGGGCACGGAGGGATGTGCTGGTAATGCTTGTGTTTGCCAACGTCATGGGGCTCTGGCTCAGGAAAGTTCATCCCAGATGGTGATGCTGGTGGTGCTGGTGCTGGTACTGGTGGCACTGGTGGTGATACTGATGGTGGTGCTGGTGGTGGGACACAAGTGCTGGCGGCTTCACCCAGCTCCAATCGAAGGGAACTGTTGGGACTAAACCCCAGGAGCCTTAAGCAGGAAAATTCCCATTGCTGGATCAGCAGCATAAACCAGTTCTTCCCAGTGCCAGCCCTGGCAATTCCCAGTTCTGAAAACCAGTCTGTCCCCTTGCCAGGTCCCGCTGCCGTGATGACTCCTGGAATATTTTCCTGTCAATTTTGCCTTTGGACTCGGCTTGTTCATGTCATGAGAGGACTCTCCTTTTTCCCTTCCATCGTGCTGCAGAACCCTGAGCGGGATCATGGAGCTTTTCCTGCTCCATAAATCCCAGAGGGTGCCGTGCCTGCCTGAGGCTGCTCTGAGTGTCGGGTCTGGGAGCAGGAGTTGGG
The DNA here is from genome assembly GCF_022539395.1 of Myiozetetes cayanensis. Taxonomy (NCBI): domain Eukaryota; kingdom Metazoa; phylum Chordata; class Aves; order Passeriformes; family Tyrannidae; genus Myiozetetes; species Myiozetetes cayanensis. The sequence continues at coordinate 346,947 of NW_026087709.1, read as the reverse complement.
AATCAGCTCTGTCTCTCCACGGCAAAGTTTATTTTGCTGTGTGACAAGGGCGTTGTAAAACCTCCCCTGGCCTTGTGTCCCGGGCAGCAGCTGCAGTTACTGTTGGTTAAATTGTACCGATGGCCCTCGTGATTCCCTCGCCCTGGGGCTGCCTGGGGTCGCTTATCAGCGGCCCTGGATCTTTATGGGGGCCCCGAGAAACGCGCCGAGGCCTCGCGATGCTGCCGGAGAGAGCTGGGAGGATGTGAAGGAGAGGTTTTCTTCCTGGCTCCTTTCTCCTGAGCGCAGACAGCTCAGTCAGGGGGAAAAACGGGAATGTTTATTTAACTGCAGTGATGCTGTTGTACCCTGTGTTGAGGTGGTGCCTGCGGGGTGCTGGGTTGTCACCCCAGGGTGTCCTCCCTGCTCAGGGTTTTGAGGAGCCGTCCCTGGGTGGGATGCTGCAATCTGCTCCTTGTGCAGGGATGCTGGGGTGTCCCCCCTAAATCATGATGATGGGGTGTCCTCCCTGGGCTGGGATGTTGAGGGGCTCCCCCCGGGGTGGGATGTGCTCCCACTGGGATGCTCGGCTGGCAGAACTGTGGTACCCAGGCCAGTGTTTTCCCTCCGCAGAGGAAAAAAATCACTTCCCCCCCCCCTTTCTTTTTTCCCCAAGAAAGTGAAAACGAATGTCGGGACAAACTGCACTTTAACCCACGCTTGTCTTGCCTACAGAAAAACCAGCTGAGTAATCGCCGAATAAGGAGCCTCTCCCTGCCCCGGCGGAGCCGCCGCGCACAAAGGCTCCGCTGTGTAAATAACGGGAGGTGCTCCGCTGGCTCCGGGCTGCGGAGGGGGGGTGAATTGCGGCGTCAGGGATGCTGGAGCCGGACCCTCTCGCCGTGATTAATCTTTCCCAGCCTCCGGAGAGCCGCGGGACCGGCTGCCGGGGTGCTTTGTGTGCGGCCGCCGGGAAGGGACCTTCCCGTTTCCCTTTGGAGAGGGAAGCACTTGACTCTGCTCCCCGCGTCCCGCTGCTCCCGGAGCGGGATAATGCGGGTGTAATTGATGGCGAGAGGACTAATGGCTGCAGAAATGTGTAATTAAAGGCCAGGGGTGACGTGTGGCGAGGCCGGGCCGCGCGCGGGGGGTTACAGAGGTTGAGTGTGTTTTGAAGGGCTCGTCCTGCGCGTCCCGCCTTGGGAGGGGCATGTCCCCCTGCTCGGGGTGGATGTGAGCGGGAAGGGGTGGGATGTGGGAGTTTCTCACCCTGCTGGCATCGCTGCAGATGGATCTGGAATCGCCTTGGGGCCTCAGGTTCTGCCTCCTGTCCCCTGTCCCAGCCTGGAGCTCCCTCTGGCTCCCAGAGCTTCTCCTCCTCCTCCTCCCTCCAAACGTGGCTCAGGCCACGTGTTGTCAACATAAATCTGCTAAAATTCCAGCGTACCATGGGCAGGTTGGGCTTTACCAGAGCTGGGAGCCTCCACTCCAAGCTGGGACGATGGCTCTGGGGCCTCCTGGGGACCCCCCAGGCTGCTCCCAATCCCTGGGGAGCCACAGGCAGGACTTTGTGCCCAGGATGGGATCTCAGGCAGGACTTTGTGCCCAGGAATGGGATCTCGGCCACCCGAGTTGTCACCTCCCAGCTCTGGATGTGCCACTAATGGGGAGCCAAGTACCAAAAAAACCATCATTGCAGATCTCACCTTGGGCCATTCCCATCCTCCTCCTCCTTGGTGATTACTTTGTAATGAGTGGCTGCTGAAAAGGGTGGAAAAGGAATTATTTCTGCTGTAGGATCAGCTCGAGGAGACTGGAGCCCCCAGGGATGAGCTCCTGGCTCATCAACAGTCCCCATTTCCTGGTGACACCTTCACTGCAACACTGCTGCCACCTGATTATTCTTTCACATTTTGGGGGGTTCTTTTGGGAGACAACCCTGTGGGGGCAGGTTGAGGTGTTTAAACCACGGGCTACAATATTTATATGCACATAAATACACAGCCTGTGATAGATACATAAATATAGTGATATATATTTATATATATATACAAAAAATGATAATATATTACTGTAAATGGTGGTGTATAATTATAATTGGCTCATAATAGCCACAGTTCTATGCAATCCCAGAGTGCAGAAGGTGGGATTGCAGTAAAGGATCCCCAAAATCAGAGTCCATCCGTCCCTCCAAGCACCAGGAGCCGCGGCCTCGGGTGTGGACGAGGGCAGCAGTGTCAGCAAAGAAAGAAGCCAAAAAAGGGGGAACTTCTGGAAAATCCATTAGTGAATGGAGTGCAGGAGGGAGCTGGGCTTTTCAGGCTGCCAGGGCGGTGTTTAAAAAAGAATCCGCGAGTCAAAAGGCTTGTGAAAACAAAAGCCACGCCGAGAGGCCTCCCCTGCCCCGCTCCAGCGGGAGCCAGTGGGGCTGGGACGGGGTCCCCGGGGATGGGGCTGGACCCGTCATCCCGCAGGGCGTGTGGTGGGGACGGCCAGGAAGGAGGCGCAGGAAGGATGGAGAGGAGGAGGTTGTGCCCAATTCCCTGCGGAGCACGTTGCCCGGCAGGCACCGAGGCGGAAAACGCAGCGGCCTTGGCGGTGCTGGATGGGGCTGGGAGGCTCCCCGGAATTAGAGTTAATTAAGATTGATTCGTTCCGTGGAGCGGAGGAGCTGGAGCGTTGCTGCTGCTGCCGCCACGGACGGTGCTCGGCGGGAATTATCTCCCTCCTGCAGCCCCTTCCCCGGCACTGACCCCCCCGAGGGCAGATCCTGGAGCAGATGGACCCAGGGTTGGGGGCTCCTGCCCCTGGGGGTGTTCATTACTGGACCTTCATCCCAACAGGGATCTGAGCAGCACCCAGGGGACCCTTCCTGGGACATGCTGAGGCTTCTCCTTCCCCTTGAGGTGACCTGGGGGGACAGTGGGATCCGGTGACCCGAGCCCTCAGGGATGCTCCTGGGAAAATCCTCCTGCCCAGTAGGGAACTGTCCGTCAGGCAGAGTCCTGGTGGAGCCCACAGCTGGAATGTGGAGCCCACAGCTGGAATGCAGAGCCCACAGCTGGAACATCACCACAGAGGAGGTCCTGCAGCAGTGAAATGGTTCAGGGCAGGAGAAGGTTCATTGGAGGAGTGGGGACACTGTCAGAGGGAGCTGAAGCCCCCCATGGCAGGGAGTGGACAGCACTGTGATGGATTAATGGCATAATTAATCATTTGGAATTAATGCTCATCCTTGGCGCAGCAGAGGGATCGTGCTGGTGGAGCGGAGCTGAACCAGCTCCAACTTCCAGGGGGTTCTAGGCCCAAACAAGCAGCTGAGCAATTTTGTCCTGTGTTCCTGGGGGTGGTGCAGGGCTGAAGGCCAGATCTCAGCAGCCTGAGGGGTCCAGGAGGCCTGGAGGCAAGAAAAATAGAAATGGCCAAAGGAGGCTGGCTTTTTTCACTCATTTAGGTCCATTTCTCTCATTTCTATTTTAGTTTATTTTGATTTAGTTTGTTTTATTTTGTCGTACTGTGTTTTGTTTCGTTTCATTCCGTGTTATAATTCGTTTTGTTTTATTTCATTTCGTTCCCATTTTGTATTTTCCTGCCACCCACCTTCTTCCACCGATGCTCGGAGCAGAATTCCTCCAATCCACACACCCCCCCTCCCAGGTCACCTCCTTATTAACAGCCCCCGGGTTTTATTGCCGTGTCCCCTTGATCCCGGAATTCCCAGGCCAGGGGCCGTGACTCTGTCTCCCCCGGGTGCCGTTGGCGGTGGGTTCCTCTCCCCTGCCCGTGACAGATGGGGACGTTCAGCTGCTGCCGGACCCGGATGAATTTTTCATTCGCCGGCCGGGGCTGGGGCAGCACAGATGGACAACGGCCCGTTGGTCACTCCCGGCCCGTGCTGGTGTCCAGCTGCTCTGCACTTGATATATGAGCAAGATCCCGGAGCCTTGGGATCGCCTGGGATGAGGCCATTCCTCCCCGGGGGTGGGAGAGGGCACGGGGGGGGAGTCAGCCCAAATCCTTTTAACACATGTCCATTGACCCTGCTCTGATTGCAATCCCAGCCCTGGCTGGGGAGGGGACAGGCACTGTCGCTGCAACTCCCCCGTGGGTTTGCCCCCAAAACTTGGGGTTTGCCCCGGGATCCCTGCCTGGGCTGGGCTGGGCTGGGCTGGGGGTGGAACCTCGCACCAGGGACCTGAGTGTGGCTTTGTGCCTGGTCCTGCCTTTGGGACGGGCTCTGCTGGGCTGCTCTGCCAATTCCAGACCTGCCACACAGGGACTGACTGGAGATGACCGGAGTGTGGCCTCCAGACCTGTATCAACACGCCCAAATATTGCTTTAATCCCCAGCGTTAGTGCTGGAGCAGCTCCGAGACGTTGCCACGAGCCTCGGGTCCTCTGTGAGGGTCAGCACAGTGTCTGCAGGGTCATAATTGTGATTTACAGCCCTGATTTCACTCGGATGGTGCCATTCCACTTTCCCTGCGCTGCTCCCAGGAGGCAGGGAATGAACCCCAAAGCTCTGGGGCTCTGCTTCGGGGAGATCATCAGGAAATACATCATTTGGAAGAAGGAAAAAATCGTTCCCACCCCTGGGCAGGCTTGGGGAAGTCTCTTCTCTCCTGCTCTTTGTCCAGACCCACCATCAGGTGCACAGTCCAGCACGGAAGATCCGTCACACACATCCCATGTTTTTGGGGCTCCTGAGGGCCATGGGAGTGCTCAGTGAAGTCTGGGCTGTGCAAGGAGGCTCCAGTATCCCGGTTTTTCTCCCCTGACCTGAACTTAGCGCAGCAGAGCGTTACAATCCTGGGAAGTCGGGCAGCCCCTGGAAGCAGGACGGCTTTCGGGAGCTGATCGCGTTGGGCCATGCTACTGCAGGAATTTCAGGGATAATGGGGCTGCTCAATGGATTTTGGAAAGAGCATAACTGCTCCGAGTGACAGCCCGGCCCAGAGGAGCTGTCAGCATTAAACCAGCACGACAGTGGCGGGAGCACCGTGGGGTGGAGGATGGAGGCAGCTCTGTGGCTCATCCCAGCACCCAAGGACTGGGATAATCCAACCAAGGGGTTCAGCCCATCTGGATCACTCCCTCCTGGGGCTGGTCCCTCTTCCCAGGGCTCAGGGGAGTTGGGCTGGGTTTAAACCCTGGCTTTAGTGCATCCCCAGCTTGAGCATGTTTGCTCTTGTGCATCCCTTTGCCTTCCAAATCCACTGGAGCCCTCTCCTGATCCCCCCAGGGATGTGGGATCGCTGCAGCCCTCAGCAGATGCTGCCTGTGGGTCACACCTGCGGGAATTTTGCTGGAGTTTTTCTGCCCCAGCGCGTGGGGCCGACACGGGCGTGAGGACACATGTACACGCATGTGTGTGTGTGTGTGTACGTGGTGTGCTCTGCATACCAGGGCTGGGGATGGGATATCCCTGCTCCAACAAAGCCCCCTCAGCCCGAGATGCTGCTCTGGGGCAGCCCAGCATCCCGAGGCCTCGTGGCCCAGGAGCTTCTCCCGGGGTGGGGGCGGAGGGAGGCAGCGCACCCCATCCCCACGCCGAGCCGTTGGACACCCTCGGTGGTGCTCCCCGCTAAAAACCCCCGAACAAAAGCCCAGTTCAGAGTCGCTGCTGAATAGATTAACAAGATTTCCATAATTAGGGCGGGCGGGAACAATAGGATTCTCCCTGCCCAGCCCCCCTGCCCGCCTTTGTCTTGCGCTGGGGATAATGGGCAGCAGCGAGGGTGGGAACCGGCCTGGCCATTTGGTCACTGGACAGTAATTTTCTCACACTGCCAAGGGGAGCATTGAAACATCTGTCCCGCTCCGCCGCTCATTCACGTCCCATTTCAGCCCTGACAACTCCTCCCTGCCCGCCGCCCTCCCCCTCCCTGGGTTTTCCACGGATTTGGGTTTTTCTCTTCCAAAACCCATCTTGTCCTTAAAGGGCTGCTTGGCACCCCAGGATTGCAAACCTGCAACGGTGTAAACCCCCTGCCCTGCTCCTCAGGGCAGCTCCAGGGCTCAGGAATGGGGGCTGGAGGAGCTGGACCATCGTGGTGGGCGTCCAGCCACGCACCACGGCACGGGCCACCCTCTGCCAGGCTCTTGGAAAAGCAGTTCCATCACTGGACCAGTCTTGAGAGGCCTGTTTTTAGCTGGCAGCGGGGCTCAGGGGTTGGGATCAATCCGTGGGGCTCCAGGAGGATCTGCTGCCCCTTCATCCATCGGGAGCTCTCTGATAATGGCCATAAATGCAGGAGGAGGGCGGCTCAAGCCACGCAAAGCCACCATCTAAATCCTCTTGTGGAAGTTTGATATCCAAAGTGGAAGCACAAATGCCCTATAAGTCAATTAAAGCATTAAGTAATCTAATTGTGCCGTGGCCACAAAGTGGCTTAAAGGCTGCGAGCGGAGAGCGAGGGGGGCACGAGGTCCCCGCCTGGCTCCGGTGTCGGCGTCCCCGGAGGCGATGGCTGTAGGATGGGGAGGACAGGGGGACCACAGCAGGGTGGGGAGGGGGACACGCTGCCACCGCCCTCAGGGGCCACTGTATCTGGGGACTGGAGCAAGAGAGGGGGATGCCGACCCTGTGGAGGCCCCCGTGGTCAAAGGGGATTTTGGGGTGGAAGAATTTCTTCGTGGAAAGGGTGGTCAGGCCTTGGAAGGGGCTGCTCAGGGAGGTGGTGGAGGAGTCCAAGGAAGGACTGGGCGTGGCAAGGTGGGCATTGGGCACAGGTTGGACTCGGTGATGTTGGGGGGCTTTTCCAGCCTCCAGGATTCTGGGATGTTGTGAAAGTTTGGAGCGAGTTGAAGCAGGCATTGCATCTGGGGGGGTGTCATGGGGCACAGGCCAGGCCAGGCCAGGTCTCACCCGTGCTGTGCTGTCCCCACAGGTCTGTCGAAGATGCACTGGTCACCAGAGCATGCCCAGTCCCTGAACCAGTGGCCGGAGCAGCACCTGGACGTCTCCTCCACCACCTCCTCGCCGGCCCACAAGTCCGACCTGTACCCCAGCACCCGCCAGCGCTTCAACTACGCCTGGGCCAACGACGACATCTCGGCGCTCACGGCCTCCAACCTCCTCAAGAGGTACGCCGAGAAGTACTCGGGGGTGCTGGACGCGCCCTACGAGCGCCCGGCGCTCGGCGGATACGGGGATGGCGCCTTCGGGCCCGTTAACGGGCAGAAGGGGGACGGGGAGCCCTGGCCGGGGGCTCACGGCTCCGACGGCACCTACCCCCTGACGCCCATCCACGATGGCCTCCCCGGCGCCAAGGGGGTGGTGCCGCCCGCGGTGCCCGCCAGCAGCGGGGCCATCGGGCTCGGCGGCTCCCCGGTGGTGTCGGCCAACCTCGCCGACCCCATGTACCCCGGCAACTCCTGCGGGGCAGCGGCCGCCGGCTCCGGCGGGCTCGGGGCGTCTCAGGAGTACCCCTCAGGCTACGGTGGCACCTACTTGCCCTCCGGCTACTGCACCCAGCCGGCGGCAGCGCTGCCCCCCCCGCACCCGTCCGCCCTCCACGGCTCGGGGCTCCTGCAGCCCCCGCACCCCTCGCCCGCCCTGGTGCCGGGCTATGGCTCCTCCGGCCCCGTGTACAACTACGCCGCCGGCACTTACCCTCCGCAGCCGGGTTATGGGGGCATCCACCCTCCCCACCCCCCCGGCTCCTACCTGCCCTCTGGCATCGCGGCGCCCACCCCCATCCCGGCCCCGCCGCCTGCCGCCCGCCCGCCCGGGGTACCCGGGTACGGCTACCAGGGCGCCGGGCTGGCCCCGCTGGCCGTGCCGCCGCTGGGCACCGAGGCGGGCGCGCTGAAGAGGAAGGCGTTCGACATCGGCGGGGAGGACGACGGGGAGGGCAGGTACAGGAAATACAGCTACGAGCAGCCAAAGTCCCCCTACCCCCTGTCGGACAACGGCGAGTGCCGGGGGAACGGGTTCGGCGGCACTGCCGAGTCCCCCCAGGTGGCCTTCAAGCCCGGGAAGCGGCCGGCGGGAGCAGGGAACGCCGAGGAACACGCCGGCAAGTACGGTGGGCAGCAGATGAAGAGCATGGTCTCGCCGCCCTACGGTGCTGGGGATGCCCCGCTGCGGCCGGCAGAGCCCTTCGAGAAGTTCAGCCCCCCCTTGGCCAACGGGGAGCGGGCGGCAGAGCCGGGACCCCCCTTCCCGCTGCGGCTGCCCCCCAAGGCGCCGGTGTTCGGCAGCGCCCCGGTGGAGGAGCAGCCCAAGAACGTCGACCCGCTGGTGCTGGAGCTGGTGAACACCAAGGTGGTGGAGCGGGGGCCGCCGGTGCAGTGGTCGGACGTGGCCGGGCAGGTGTCGGTGAAGGCGGCCATCGAGGAGGAGCTGGTGTGGCCCATCCTGCGCCCCGGCGCCTACAGCGGCGCGAGCCACCCGCTCCGCACCCTCCTGCTCTTCGGCCCCCGCGGAACCGGCAAGACGCTGCTGAGCCGCTGCATCTCCACCCAGCTGGGCTCCACCCTGCTGAGGCTCAGCGGGACCACCCTGCTCTCCACCTGGAAGGCCGAAGCCGAGAAGATCCTGCAGACCGTGTTCTTCGTGGCCAGCTGCCGCCAGCCCGCCGTGGTGCTCATCACCGAGGCCGAGGCCCTGCTGGGAGCCCGGGCGGGCGAGGACGGCGGGCAGGTGGGCAACCTCAAGTCCCAGCTCCTCTCCTACCTGGACAACGTGGCTACCTCATCCGAGCAGAACGTGGTGGTCATCGGCACCACGGCCCGGCCGGGCAGCATGGACGAGGCGTCGCACCGGCGCTTCGGCACGCGGCTCTACATCCCGCTGCCGGACGGCGCCGCGCGGCGCCACATCCTGCGCCAGGCCCTGGCTCAGCAGAGCTGCTGCCTGAGCGAGCGGGAGCTGGCGGCGCTGGCCCAGCGCACCGAGAGCTTCTCCGGCGCCGAGCTCCTGCGGCTCTGCCAGCACGCCGGGGCCGCGCGCCGCGCCCTGCCGGGACCCCCCGCCTCCTACCAGGACCTGGAGAAGGCCTTCTGCAAGGTCCGTCCCGCCGCCTCCCAGAAGGAGCTGGACTTGTTCCTGGAGTGGGATAAGATGTACGGCACCAGGCACTGACGGCACCGGGGGGACGGGCCCCGAGGCCGCGGGGTTGGATCTGGGGCACAGGCGCAGGGTTGGGGTCTGCGGGACTCCGGCTCTCCAGGTGGGGGTTGGATCCCTCCTCCCAGAGCGCAGGAGGCACCGGGCAGCACCACATACCTCATCTCTCCTGTTTCGGACTCAGCCGGGGAGTTTCCCCCTCCGTGGTTTCTCGGGAGTGTCGCCCTCGACTCAGGATAAACCTATTTATTATTTTCCCCTCTGTCCGTCCCTGGGCCGGCGGTGCCAGCGGGGCTGGAGGTGTCCCAGGATCCGGCTCTGCGCCATCGGGATCCCCTCCGGCGTCGGAGGCACGAGCTCCCCCGCCCACCCAAAAGCTTTATTAGTATTTTTTACCTGCTTTTATTGTTCCCAACGGAAATACCTCGGGCGTCTTTCGAGCCAAGCAACCCCTTCGCCCCTGGCAATGACCTTGACTGGGGAGGGGCGGGCAGGGGGGACCCAAAAACCAGGTGACACCCCAAAACCAGGGAGTTCCACCCCAAAACTGGGGGGTGACACCCCAAACCAGGGGTTTAAACCCCACACCAGGGGGTTCCACCCCAAAACCAGGGGGTTACACCCAAAACCAGGAAGTTTTGGAGTAAAATGCTGTAGATTGTTGAATATCCTAGACTTGGGTTTTTATTTTTGTAAGGTCTGTAGTATTTTTTTGTTTGTTTGTTTGTTTTGTTTTGTTTTTTCTTTTTAACTACTCAGGAAAAGAATTACCTCAGAAAAATGAAAGAATGTGTTTTTAAAAACTCTTTTTATCTTCTCAGAAAAAAAGGAAAAAAAAAAGAGATTTTTTTAAAGAGTTTTCCGACCTGGGACAAAGCTGCCTCATGCATTTGCTTCCAAAGGGGGTGAAGAAAGGAAGAAAGAAAAGGAAGAAAAAACTTGAAGCTGTTACAAAGATGAAATTTGAATGTATTTCGGGTGCTTTCCACGTATATTATGCCATAATTTTATTTTTAATTTTTGCTTTTAACATTGTTATTGTAGCGTTTGGTGGCGTAACGTGTCTTCAACGGGAAGTTTAGTGCCGTAGGTTGGGAGCTGTTGCTGGCACCACTTTTTGGAGCAGGGGGGGTCCCCGTTCCCAGAGCCAGGCTGGGACTGGGGGGGGATCCCCCTCCCAGTGTGGGTTCGGGGCCCAGGGGTCTCCCAGGCTTTGCTGGGAGGATTCCAGTGCTGACTCTGCTCCTTTTTCACCTGAAATCAGGGAATTTTGGCTCCTCTGAGCATTGGTGGCCACAGATTGGGGAAATTACTTCTCCCGGGCCCCCCAGGAACCCATTAGGGCTGAGCCAGGGGTTTTGCACAGAGCATGAACCCCCCCAACCCATCCACTGGCCCCCCACCCCTTTGCATCGCTGTGGGGGTGGGTTTTTTCCCCCCTAATTAAAAAAAAAACACACAATGATTTTTATTATTTTTAGTGCTCTATAGATGGGGAAGCAGCTGCTCCAGGCCCTCCCCTCAGAGCAGCCCCCCCCAAACCTCAGGGTCTGCACATGCAGAGAGAACAGACCCCTCACGGGGACTCTCCCCACCCCACCCCACCCCACCCCACCCTGAAGTGTCTGCCAGGTTTTTTCCCAGTTTTTCCCAATTTTTCCCACAGTTTCCTATTGCATCCAGGGCATTACCAGGGCACCCCCTTTGCTCCCCCTCCCCCCCTCCAAAAAGTGGTGCTGGGTTCCTGAAGACTTATTATTATTATTATCCTATTTGTACACTCTCTGTAACCATTTCTACCTCATTTTGCAACATATTGTACATGAAAGTATTTAAATTCATGTCTTATTGATGTCTGAGACAGACAAGCTCTAGGGCTGGGATGGTCTACCTCAAGAAATGCTGTATTTTAAAAAAGAAAAGTATTACACAGTATTAAAGAGATTACCTGAACAATTCCTGTCCTTTGGGGCGAGGGTGGGTCCAGGTGTGTCCCCTTCCCTTGTTATGGGTTTGGGGGGGTCCAGGTGTGTCCACTTCCCTTATTAGGGGTGAAGGGGGGTCCAGGTGAATCCCCTTCCCTTGTTTGGGGTGTTGGGGGGATCCAAGGGGGTCCCTTTCCCTTGTTAGGGGTGTCCCATCCCTTGCTATGGGTGATGGGTCCAGGTTTGCCCTTCCCTCCTTCGGGCAGTGGCACCGATGTCCTGCCGAGGAGGGGGCCCTGCTGGAACGTCCCCCCCACTTCCCCCCGGGCCTGGGGGGTTTAGGGGGGTCTCGGGTGGGTTTGGCTGCTGGTGAGGACCCACCCAGCACTTGCAGATACAGGGGAGGTGCAGGAGGTGGGAATGGGAATGACGGGGGAAGAGGGGCAGGGGTTCGGTGGGTGCGAGGGTGAGGAGGTGGGTGCTGGACCCCCGGTCGGGAGGGGACACGCTGTTATCCCTGGGTGGTGGCCGAGAGGTGCTGGAGCCTTCGTGCTGGCGCTGAAACATCCGGAACAATCCGACCTTTATTGGGACCCCCGGGGTTCGGGCGCTGTGGATAAATGACGTGGAGAAAGGCCGGGAAAATGGGAGGAAGGCTCTGTCACCTCGGGGCTGCGCTGTCACCTCGGGGCTGCATTGCCACCTCGTGGTTGCGGGGTCGTCGCCCTGACCCCGAGCGAAGCTAAAAAACCCGGCTCTGCTCCGTGGATTTGGGGTGGGAGAGGAGCAGGCAGGTCCCGGGATGGGGAGGGGTGGGTGTTACATCCCCCCTCCTTGGGGAGGGACAGGGGAGCTGCTGCCCTGGCCTCTGGGAGAGGGGAGGAGGGTGGTGGAGGTGTCCCAGGGAGCAGTGACTGTCCCCATCCCGCTCCTCCAGAGCCCGGATATCCCAGCCCAGGTGAATCCCACGGATGCAGGTGGGATGCTCCAGGGAGAGGGGGATGTGGGAAGCAAAGGATGCCGTGGCTGGACAGAGGGATGGATGTCCCTGGAACACACTGACCTGTGAGGTCGGGGGGGGGAATTGTGAGATCAGCAGGGGGGTTCCGTTGTTCCTGGGCCACCCTGATGCCAAGGGGCACCCCAATCCATGCTGGAACCCGAACGATGCTGGTACCCGTGGGACTCGTCCTGCTCTTGCTGGCCGCGGGTGGCCGGGGCGATGACACGGTGGCCGCCACCGTGGGCCGTCACACCATGGGCCGCATCGCCGAGCTGCTGTCCCGCTCCGAGTGCCTCCAGCTCCAGGCAGAGCTGAACGGGCCCGACAGGGAACTGGAGGAGCTGGAGCTGGAGCTGGAGCATCTCTCCGAGAGGAGCAGCCCCGCCCCACCCCGCCGGACCCGCCGCGGCCCCAGGGGATGCTCGGAAGCCCTGCGGGACTGGCTGGTGACGGCAGGAGAGGCGACGACCTGGGACCGGCTGGTCCGGAGCCTCCGCCAGATCGGCCGCTCCGACATCGCCCGGGAGCTGGGGAAAAACCTGAACCAAGACCGGAGCCTGCAGCTGCAGAGGAACGTGGAGGGATACAGCCAGAGCGTGCAGCACCTCAGCTCCGTGCAGCTGCAGCCCGGGGGGGCGAGGGGCAGGAGGGCCCCTCTCACCGGGGACCTGCTCTTCGAGCGGCACCGGCCCCCCCCGTACAGCAGAGACCCCCTGGGCTGGGTCCAGCCCGTGGTCCTGGGCGTCCTGGGAGCCTTCCTCACCTCCACCCTGCTCACCATGACCCTGATGTACTACTGCCACTGGAGGAGGCTCCTGGCTGCCTGAAACTGGGATGGTTCCCGGACTGCAGCATCGCCCACAATCTGCTGGGGGGGAAAACAAGACCCAGTAAAGCCTCTTGGAGGGACTGAGATGAAGAGACAGACCTCGTGTGTTCTCCTGGGCAGGGTAGGGCCCATCCTTGGGTCACCCAGGGCTTCTCTTTATATCAGGAACGGGTTTGCACCAATCCAACCAAGTGGCCTACGAGCATCGGAGAGGGAAGGGAAGGGCAATTACCCCGAGTGCAGCTTTCAGGTTAAATTCTACACAATTTACATAATGCTTTGTTTTTTTCCTGAGTGGAACGGGACCCGCTGCCCTCGGGGAGCCGCTTCCTGAAGCACTAGCATGGCCAGTTCCTGGCACGGAGCTGTCCCTGCGTCCTCTCAGGTGGCTCCTGCCCGTCAGTGAAGGTCAGGCCCAGCGGTGCCGGGGCTGAGGGGCTGTTCTGCCATCTGTCACCTCGACCCCCCGTGCCGTGGAGCGTCTGCCTTGGCCGCGGGGAGCCTGAGGAGCAGCTCGGAGCTGGTGGATGGTGGGAGCGGGGCATGAGCTGGTGGGTCTTGGAGTGTTCACTCTGGAGCAGAACGAGGGCAGGTCCCCACCAGCCACAGGGGCTGCTGAGGGTTGCAGGTCCCCCTGGAGCAGTGTGGAGCTGCAGGGGTAGCAAGGGAGCACATGCAGGGGGGCTGTGACAGGGTATGTCCCCCAAAGCATTGCTCAACATTCCTCAAACAGGGGCTGGAATACACTGGGATGGGGCTGGGATGAGCTTTGTGCCGTGCCCAGGGGGTTTTGATGTGATTCTCCCAAGATGAGGGGCCTGGGGGCTCCTCCAGGGCAGGGGTTGGCGCTGGACATCCACACTTCAGACCAGCCCCACCATGCAAAGCCATCCCTGGGGTCCTGCCCTGGCAGCCACAACCTGTCTGGGCCGAGGGTGTGGATTTTGGTGACTAGGGGGCGGTTGCTGCTGTGAGAAGGTAACAGAACGACAGGGCAGCCAGGAGAAGTTGTTAAAACAAGATGGACGTACCTCTTTATTGCAAATTCCAAAGTAAAAAGATGTACAGTACAAAGGAACTCAAAAGTTCAGACATGGAACTCCCGGCCCGTCCCTCCATCGCCTTCCTCCTCCTCCCTCCCCCCAGCTCCATCCTCCTCCTCTCCTCAGGTCAAACAGAACAGAGAGTAAAGCCAAGGGGGGGAAGGGGGAGCACGGACAGCTCGGGGGGAGCGACCTGAGTGGGGTGTCAGAGGGAAGAGCCGGCTCTGCCCCGGGCGGAGGGTGCGGGACTTTCGTAGCAGCATTTTTGGCACCCCCCAGTCCTCCCCGAGTGCCCCGCTCTGCCTGCACACCCCTGGGTGCCTGAGACCCTCAGCACATCACACTCGCTCAGTAACTAAGCCTCACAACACCCCTGTGAGGTAGGGAATGAGCCACCCCATTTACAGGTGGGGAGAGCTGGGAATGCTCCGTCCCCGTGTCCCAGTTAAACCAGTGCTGTCGCTGTGGGACACTGGCGAGGTGCAGGATGGCACAGCCACGCCCTGGGCCCTGCAGCGCCAGCGGTTTGCTTGGACTGGCCTCAACCAAGCAGGAAAATTCACATTTGTCGAGCGAAAAACTGGACCAAAACTCAAATGGGAGAAACGATTCCGAGGTGACCGAAACTCAAAACAGGAAAAATGACTCCAAGGTGACGCCCCGGACGTTCAACCCCAGGGTAAGTCCTGCCCTTGGCAAGGGGTTCACACCAGCTCAGCCCTTCGGGTCAGGAGGGGGAGTTGGTGGTGGGGTGCAGGTGAGGGGTCACCTGCCACCGGCTCCAGCCCCAATCCAGGGCCCTTCAGCACCACAGAGCAGCAGGACCCTCCACTTGTCCCCCACCGACCCAAACCCTGTCACTCCAGGGGCACCTCACGGGATAAGGGTTGGTCTGGAGAAGGGAAGCCAAGAACAGGGGTGGAAGTGCCAGGCCCTGGCAGGGGGACCCCCAACAGCACCCCAATGCTCAGAGCTCTTGACCTGCCCTCAGGGGAAGGACTTGGGGGGGGCTCTGCAGCTGCTTTGGGTCCTTTTTTGGGTCCTTTTAGTGCAAGTGGCAGGAGCTGCAGGGTGAGTGAGGGGTTCCAGGGTGGGGGGCTGCAGGGTGAGAGGTTCCAGGGTGAGTGAGGGGTTTCAGGGTGAGGGGTTACAGCGTGAGACACCACAGACCAACGTCCTTCCCTGCCAGAGCAGATCCAACACGGAGCATTTTGACCTGCCAAGGGCACCCACCTGCACCAGCCATGGGAGCCCTGAGCAGGTTCTGAGTCCACCCCCACAAAGGCACCGACCCCACAGACCCAGCCGTGTCCGCCTGCAGGCACCCAACACCAGGTAACACCAAACACCTCCCAGCAGCTCCTCCTGCCCCTCACTCTGCTCCACAAAACCACCCTAAAAAAGCCCTGGAGGAAGCACAGAGGAGGAGGAGGAGGAGGAGGGGAGGGAGGATGCAACCAGGCAAAGAACTGGGACACCAAGACAACCTTCCCTTGTACAGTGAAAAGGGTAACGTTTATTTAATTCTCTTTTGGCTTATAGTAATTGTTAATCATGTTGGGTAAGACCGGTATGAGCCACCATGCAGTTTCTAATACACTAATCTTCGCTATTGAGCTTTTACAGCTTTAACAGGTGTTTGGGTTTTTTTTATTATTATTTTATATTTTGTTTTATTTTATGTTTCTTTTGCGGCAGAAAAAATTAAGTAATTCGAACTCAGGTGTGGCCTCTAGGGAACGCCACGGGGTTGGCTGAACTTTTGCTCAACGTTGGCTTCTATATTTTAAAAAAAAAAAAAAAAAGGTGAGGAGGAAAGTGAGTAAAAGCAGCTCGGACTGGCATCTCGCTCTCGCCCTCCCCTTTTGGAGTCACGGATTGAACCCAGAGGGGAGGGGTTTGGAGGAGGGGGAGGGAAGGGAACTGCTCGGGGTGGGGGTGATTTTCGGCTACGGTTTTTAACGGTGACCCCCCCCTCCCTCGCTCTGCTCCCCCCACCCCAGGATACAGTGCGTGAATTCCACGCAGGAGTTGGAATTCGGAGCTTCGGGTGCCACACGGGGGTCCCTGAGGCTCCTGGCCCGAAGTTTCCCCCTCTCTTGGCTTCACCCAGCGAAGCCCCATCGTGTCCCGCTCCCTTCAACCCGGGGAGGAAATCACGGGAGAAAAACCACCCCAAAAACCCCCCCTTCGACTCTCCTTGAGCGGAAGGACCAACTCCAGCCAACGAACCTCCTCCCTCCCCCTCCTGCTCAGCAGCCCCCTGTGTTTCATACGGATCTGGCATTAAAAAAATAAATATCTATACAGAGTTTGAAGGGACTTTTTATTTTAAAGTAATCGAGTAGCTTCATGAGTTGCCAGCACGAACGCACCGAGCGTCACCTACGAGACTCAGCCCAGCCTAAGGACAAGTTCAGCCAAATCTTGCATAGAAGTGGTCGACTTATTGCACATTGGAACCCAAAAATAGAGACTTTTGCTGCTGCAAAGATCACTTGCAATAAAGCTTTTGTTAAAATCTATTTTGGAGGGGGGATAAGGGGGGTGTTTGGAATTTTTTTTTTTTTTTTTTGGTTGGTATTTTTTTTTTCTCCTTTGGGGGACGTTTTTTCCTGGCTATCTAAAGTCTAAGGACAACAGAAAAAATCTTAAAAAAATAAAAATAACCATGGACAATGGCATAAGCCAGAAGCCATTCTATAATTTTTTTTTTTTGTAGTTCTTTGTATTTACAAAAAGGCATGCCGATAAAATAAAATGATATATTACAGTATTTATAACGTCTCTTAAAAAGTTCAACCACACTTTTCAGCTATTTTTTTCCCCTTTTTTTTCCCTTTTCTTTTAATGTTTGTGTTTTTTGTGCTGTTTACAATGTAGCCTGTACATATGTATGTAGATTTACGTTTCTTTTTTGTTTGTTTGTTTCATCATTATTATTGTTATTATTATTATTATACATCCTTGGAGCAACAGGGGCAAGGCAGGACAGGCGAGGTCCCTGCTGTGGGGCAGAGCTGCTCCCGTGCCGTGGCTGCCCCGAGGACGCCGCGGTGGCACAGATGGCTGCTGGATGGCTTCCTGCTTGGGTCTGGTTTATTTTTAAGTGATTCCTGTCGTTTTCTGGGTTATGGGATTATGCAAACTTGAGATTCACCCTCCTGTGGAGTTCTGGCCTGTTGGGTTTCTCCCCCCACCTCGCTCTGGGTACCCTCGGTTTGGTTGGGGCCAAACGTCACCTCCTCACCGACCCTTCTGTCCCCCCTTCCCTGCACCCACCCGAGCCCCCCCAGCCCTGAAGAGACCCCCCAAGCCCAGCAGGGCTGGCCTGAGAACTGGCTGAGCCACGAGGACGCCCCGAGAGGGAGCTGGGGATGAGGAAACAGAAACGCCTGGAGGTGGCTCGTGACGTCCTTCCCCTGCTGCAGCGAGACCAGGCAAGAGGTAGCTCCGGTTCCCCCCACCCACCACGGGGCCACGATGGAGGTCTGGGAGATGGGAGGGAGGTGAAGGCACCCGACAGCTCCTCCTGTGCCCCTGCTGGGCTGTGTCCCCCCCCCAAAAACCCTCCTGGCACACCCCGTGCCCCGGGAAGGGCCACGCTCCCAACGCCGGCTCCGCGCGAGGATCCCGGGTTCGGCTCCGCGTCCCCCCCGACGGGACAGCCAAGGGGGAGTCCCATCCCCGTCCCCCACCTCGTGGGATTGCCGTGGGTGAGCCCCCCCAAACTCCCACCAGCAGAGATAACACGCTGCCTTTTTTTTGTTTTCTTAGCTTTTATCTCTCCCAAAAGAGGAGTCTGCGCCGCGGGGCGGAGGCCGGACAGCAATTAATGCTAAATATTGCAGGATACAACTGACCTTGCTGGCTGGTTGAAGCCCTAGGTTTTGGGGTTTACAGTGACATGGATTAACAAGCCATTCCCAGATTTATCCTCTCCCCTTGGGTGAGGTCCAGAGCAGCATTTGGAATTTTGTTCTATTTCAGTGTGCAAAAGAGATGGCTCTATGGAAAAGAAAGACAAAGTCGTTAAACAGACACACACAATTCGTTCATCTGCTTGTTGGGGTTTTGCTGGGGTTTGATGGGTTTTGTAGGGGGTTTTGTTGGCTTTTTGTTGTGTTGCTGTTGGGTTTTGTTGGGGGTCTGATAGGGGTTTTTTTGGGGTTTTGATGGGATCTGATGGGTTTTGTTGGGTTTTTGTTCTCCTACTGGCAGGTCTATGGAAGATCCACTACGAACTGGGACACGACTGGTGCCGGGCAGGAGCGTCACTAAGGTTTCTCTCCAAGTACAGTGTGCGGTAGATACTCAGTGGAGTGCCTCGAATTTATGGCTTTACACACCCCTGTGGACAGGTGGCTGCGTGTCTCGTGGTTCCTCATGCATGGTCCCTGGTCATGCCGTCATGCAAATCGCTTTTCTACGCGTTAACGAGCACGGTGTTTGTTCGGGGAGGACCAGCCCGAGCTGGCTCCAGGCTGAAGGTACCCGATTACCCCATCTCCCAAACCAAGTAAAGCCCATGTAGAAAGTAGAATGCAGGTAATAAATCTCAAATAAAACTGTGACAACTCAATGGGCTCAATGGGCGCTTTGTTTTGGTTTTTTTCCCTTTTTTTTTGTTCTACTTGTTTTAACTTTTTTTCATTTTTTTTCCTGTTTTTTTTTTCTTTTTTTTTTTTTTTTTGCTGCTTAACTAAATGCAAATCCAGTTTTGCATGGACAAACCCGTTAACATCGTGACTTCTGGGTTTCCTTTCAAGAATAATCAACAAAATGGGAAAATAAAATCCATTTTGGGCTGCTTTGGAGAATACATGGATCCCAGCAGCGGGTTTTGTTTCTGTGTGTGCGTGTGTGTGTGCGTGTGTGTGGTTTATTTTGCTTGTTTGTCCTAAGTTGCATTGACTGATGTGGAACATGCAGTATCCACCTGCCCAAACAATAGAAAATCCTTTTTTTTTTTTTTCCTTTTTTTTTTTTTGTGTGTGTGTTTAAATGTTTGTTTACAGGGTCCTTTAAACAGGTGGTAGGTCACTGCTTTAGATGCAACGCTGTCACACAGTAAGCAGACTATGTTTGGTATAAGATCTTCAGGTAAGTGTCTCCACAGCTGTTCTGCATTGAGATTATTTCAGGAAGTTTGTAAACAATCTTTTTTTTTTTTTTTTTTTTTCCCCCACTTGCAAATATCGTTTAAATTTGTACAATTCTACTATTTTATTTATTTAATTCTGTTTTTGTTCTGTCTCAACACTTGGATTCCCTGGTGTCCTTTTGTCTCTTTGCCTTTTCTCGCCTCCCCTCCTCCGCCCGCTGCTGTTTCTCCTTCTCGGGTTTGGTGACGCTGTCGTAGGAGGGCAGGGACGCCGTGGACGGGGTTCCCTCCTTTTTCTCCCTGTTGGCTCCCCCGTTTTCCAGTTTGGTGGAGGCAGGCCTTCGGCTGATGAAGCCTCGTTGCGCCAAACGAGCCCTGTAAGCCCTCTGGATCACCACGGCCGACACCTCCTCCTGCTTGCGCCGCAGCGTCGTGGTGATGGGCTCGTAAGACACTTTGGAAGGGTTGGACGCCACGAACCTCTCCTCCATCTGCTGCCTCAGGATATCCAGCTCCCCGCTGTCCCCCAGGACGCGTTTGGTGAAGGCAAAGAGGATGTCCAAACAGTGGATCCTGTCCCCACTTACCATAGGCAGGTCCATGGCGATGAGTTCGATGGTGTTGGGCTTGGGGACGCGCAGCGGGTGCTCCAGGGCGTCGGCGAAGTCCGCCAGCTTGCTGTACTCGATGAACTGCGTGGCGTCGGGGTCGAACTTCTCCCAGATCTCGTAGAAGGTCTCGAAGTCGTCCTCGCTGAGCGGGTCCGCGCTCTCCTCCGTCGCCACGCTGAAGTTCTCCAGGATGATGGCGATGTACATGTTGACCACGATCAGGAAGGAGATGATGATGTAGCTCACAAAGAAAAATATCCCCACCGAAGGGTTCCCGCAGTCCCCCTTAAACTCGCTCCCCGGGTGCTCCTTGTCCAGGTCGCAGTCCGGGGGCCGGTTCAGGATGGGCAGCAGGAGCCCGTCCCAGCCGGCGGACGTGGTGACCTGGAACAAGCAGATCATGCTGTTGCCAAAGGTCTCAAAGTTGAACATGTCGTCGATGCCGGCCTCGTGCTTGACGTAGGCGAAGTTCGACATGCCGAAGATGGAGAAGATGAACATGACCAAGAAGAGCAGGAGGCCGATGTTGAACAAGGCGGGCAGGGACATCATTAAGGCAAAAAGCAGCGTGCGGATTCCTTTGGCTCCTTTGATCAATCGCAGGATGCGGCCGATGCGGGCCAGGCGGATGACTCGGAACAGGGTGGGGGACACGAAGTACTTCTCGATGATTTCAGCCAGGAACATTCCTAGACAGGAGGAGGGACAAGTGTGACAATGGAGACACAAAAAGCTGCAGCTCCCTCTGGGCCCGGTGAAGGACGGGGCATGGGGAGGGGTCTGTGATCAGGAGGCCTCACCTTCAGGCAGGTAACTCCTCACGAGGGGACATGGGAGGGCAAACATTGATCTCTACTCTGGTGACCAGTGACAGGACCCGAGGGAACACTGGAGCTGTGCCAGGGGAGGGTCAGGTTCTTCCCCAGAGGGTGGTTGGCATTGCCCAGGCTCCCCAGGGCAGTGGGCACAGCCCCAAGGCTGCCAGAGCTCCAGGAGTGCTTGGACAATGCTCTGAGGGACAGGGTGGGATTGCTGGGGTGTCTGTGCAGGGCCAGGATTAGACTGGATGATCCCTTTCCACTCAGGAGATGGTTCTAAGTCTTAGCTCTGGCTCCCTAACCAGCTCTCCCCTACACAGAGAGGGAGGAGGGCTCAGCTGCAGGGGATCCATCCCACCCAGAGAAGGATGGATGAGTTCCCTCCTGGGGATGTTTGCTCTCGGTGCCCAACCCTGCCCCAGGAGCCAGGCTATGGACTCTGCTTTGAAGGTGCTAAAAGTGTGTGAGATAAACCTGATTTCAAGCAGCAGAAAAGCTGGAGCTGAGTTTTAGGCTGCGGGACAGTCTGAAGGCTGTGGTTTGTCACTGAGCCTGTGTGCTCCCAAGCTTTACCCTGATTTATTTGTGAGGCTCTGCATATTTTGCAGAGTAGATGCTAAAAAGCCCAAAACCTGTTGGAGGAAACATTGATTCAACATTCAACCCAAGTCCCAACATCACATGCTGTGGCAGGAAGCCCCCCAGGGATATTTTCAGTGGTTACTGAGCATTACAACGTTCTGATGGGGGGAGTGAAACTTCTGTTTTTAAAGACAAGGAGAGCCACTGTTCAAGTGGTTTACTCCACATGGCTGCAAAGGAATTCCAGAACAGGGGGCAGGAGGCATCAGCCAGGACCTCGGGCTGCCAAAACCTACCCAAACCCGCCACGGCCTCTTCGCGAGGCCAAGAGAGAACCCCCGAAAACCCTGACAAAGCCACCTCCCCCCCTTCAAAGACCAGAACACATGCTCTGCCCTGCACACACCCAGACAGCCTGGCCCCCCCAGAGCTCTGGAGTGGCGTCACACTTACCCACGATGGACAGAATCACAACCACGAAGTCGAAAATGTTCCACCCGATGGTGAAATAATAGTGCCGCAAGGCGAACATCTTCAGCACACACTCACACGTGAAGAAGATGACAAACACGAAGTTGATCCAGTACAGGATGTCCTCCATCTGCTTGCTCTGCGTGTCTGTCTCCACCATCATGGTCACCATGTTGAGGCAGATGAGCATCATGATGACAATGTCGAAGGCTTGCTGGGTGACGAAGTCGAACACGGCTCCTTGGATGCGGTTCTGCGCCACGGGAGAGGCGAGGGACGGGGTTGGAAACACGGACCGTGGAACCACGGGGTGAAACTCACCCCATCCCACCCCCTGGCCACGGGTAGGGACACCCTCCACCCGACCAGGTTGCTCCAAAGTGGCCTCAGGCACCATCCCAGGGATGGGGCAGCCACAGCTTCTCCGGGCAACCTGTGCCAGGGCCCCCCCACCCTCACAGGGAGGAATTCCTTCCTAATCTATCATTAGGCAACAAGTTATTTCACTGTTGGTGGGAAGAGGGATGAGGACATTGTTTTGTCAGTATCTGATGAAGCTTTCGAGGCAAACCCTGCCCACAATTCAGTCTGTTTAGGGGAAAGGCAGGAAAATGCTACTATTTACACCCCAACTATTTACACCCCAATGCTACTATTCACACCCCTCCACCCTCTTTGCTGAGCCCAAAGGGAGGGTGAAGCACTTCCAGTCATGAGTCCAGGACAGTTAGAACAAAGGATGCTTTTGGAGCCAAAGCTCCTTTGAAATGTGCTCTGCAGGTTCCCCCCTCGGTTCCCTCCAAGGGACTCACCAGAGGTCGGGGAATGGGTTTCTGAGGCTTCTTTGAGCCCAGTTTTTTCATGGCATTATAGTACTTCTTTTGTTCCTCTGTCATGAAAATGTCTTGACCTCCAAAGTAAAGGGGCAAAAGGAAAACTGGTTACAATCAGCTCCTAGAGCAGAAAGGGTAAAGCCCAGCTCAGGCAGGAGGAGACCTGCCAGCTGGGAGGTGGGTGGGCAGCTATTCCAGACAGAAATAACTCCCACTAATGCCCAAGGTGGACTGATCTTCCCTTAAGAAGGAGTATTTTTCCCAGGAATGACCTGTTCTATGGCACTGTCCTCCTTCCCATCCCCTCTCCCCTCTGTGATAAACAGGTGTGAGGGCATTTACAGGATGCAAATCCGCAGCTTGACTTGGAAGAAAAGCAGCAGAGGAGAGACAAGACAGGAAGGCATCTTGCTCCCAGCCTCTATTTCAGTCAAGGCATAAAAACCCCCCAAAATGCAGGAAAATGTAGTCTGGGGAAAATGTCTAATGTGGCTGGGGTTTAAATCAAGCCTTGGGCTGCCTCTTGCACCCCTGATCCTGCTCAGCCAGTCCCACGGGGCTGGGCAGGGACTGGGGCACACAGAAAGGAGGTTTGTGCCCCAAAGTGACTTTATTCTGCAGAAAATCCCACCAGCCTGAAGACCCAGCACTCCCCCAGCAAACACAGACCACAGGGGACCACAAACAGCAAAGCAGCAAACACAGATCACTCATCTTTTTCTTCTGCTGGTTGAAGTTGTCGATGATGACACCAATGAACAAGTTCAGGGTGAAGAAGGAGCCGAAGATGATGAAGATAACAAAGTAGATGTACATGTAAATGTTGTCCTCGTACTTGGGTTGCTCTTCTTGCTGAAGGGGAGGTGAGAAGAGGAACAAGTGACATTTCAAAGACATCACACAACTACAGGCAAAATGAGACTGGTCGTGTTCCCAAGCTCTTTCTTTTGAAGATGTAACACCAAAAAGATCAGAAAAGATCTTTACACTGTCCTGACACAGCCACACTTGTTTCCAACCTGCATTCACTGCAGGACAAGAAAATCCATTTAAAAATATTTTCATACAAAATCAAGGGGGGGAGAAAAAAGAAAACAAGGAAATTATGGTATTTGCATGATTCCAGCAGGCCAGAGCCAGAAAAGTGCCTGAGGAACAACTCCAGCCCAGACACAATCCCAAACCTGGATTCACATTAACACTCCCATGCAGACATAAGGTTCATGGGGGATCTTCTGGTTAATCCCTCCCCACAGCTTAATGTGATGATTAAATCTATAATTGCATTATTTCCTTCACTGTATTTCTACTCCAGGAGGAGTAGAACAAAAAAAGAAGAACCTGCCCTTTTTGGGATTTCCTCGAGCATCTTTTAACTCATCAGAGCAACAGAGCAAATGAAAACAATCCCAGCATTAAAAACCTGCTACAAGCACAGCTCTGCAATTCTCACTCTTGATTTACCACAGCAGAAGAGCAGAGTGAAATAAGGGGAGGGGAGACTGGGGTCTTACCTTTCTGGAATCTACTGCTGCATACATGATGTCCATCCAGCCTTTGAATGTAGCCTGGCAAAGAAAACACACGTTCTCTGAGTCAGAATTCACCCAAAACACAAGAACAAGCCTGACCTGAGTCAGCTCAAGGACTCCCTGGCCCTCTTGATGGCCCTGCACAGTGAACTTTAACATTACTCAAAATTTCTCTTCTAATTGAAGTGAAATCAGTCGAGCTTGAAGGTCCATGGGAACCTCACGAGGTCCAACAAGGCCAATGCAAGCGGACAGACCTGGGGCCCCCTTGCTGTGCTGGGAGACCCAGACATTAGGAAAGAGAGGAAAGATAAAATGGCCCCTTTATTCCAGCCCCAAACCCGAGGGGGGTTGAGGGGCCCCTGTGTCTCACGGGGAGAGGGGAGCATTTGGAACGCATCAGGAGCAGTTTGCAGCCCCCAGTTAAGAGAACGGTGAAAGGCCAAACTCACAACTTGCAGGAGAGCCAGGTATCCTGCCCCAACGTTGTCAAAGTTAATTTTCACGTTCTTCCACCGGATCTCCGTGGAGTTGGGAGGCATCAGAGCTTCGCAGTCTGTCTTGTTGTTAACAACATCTATCTCAAAGCGGTGCTCAGCTGTTTCATTAAAGCAGTAATGATATTTCCCGGCAAACAGGTTAACCCCCATAATGCTGAAAATCAGCCAGAAGATAAGGCAGACCAACAAGACATTCATAATGGAAGGGATAGCGCCAACCAAGGCGTTGACAACCACCTGTGTTGGAAGGGGTGGGAAAAAGTTTCAGTATAAAACACGAGGCAGGAGACAGCGAGCATCAGTACAGCTGTTTTTGGGGGGGGAATAGAGGGGGTCGGGCCACTGACACGCCGGGGGGGCGGCTGCTCCGCACAGAAGTCGGCAGTGAACTTATTCCAAGCCTTGTGACCAATCCTGCTCCAAAGCCACCTGGGGAAGCTCTGTTTTCAGAATAAAACAGGCCAGGCTGTTGGACGGACGGAGTTCAGCTTTGGATCAGTTGTTCTTCGAGTTAAACAACAATTATTTCACGTTATTTTAGTCGCCCAAAGGTGGTGGGGGGGTGGGGGTGGGTGTGCTCAAACAAACAGGCTCCTAAGCTGGAATTTATTCAGAGCCAAGTGTGAGGACACTTTTGCTCGTGGATTCCATGGGTTTTATCAGCCAGTGGCCCCTCCTGTCATTCCCCACGTTCAAACAGGGCTGTTTTCACTCCGGAGCCTGATCCTGCTCCCACCCAGGGCCCGGAGCCGGGCGGGGGGGACAGGACCAAGCCCGGCATCGCTCTGGTCACACCGAGTAACACCGAGATCGTATCGTGACTAAGCAAGGCCAGTCATGTTGCCCCAGGCAGACAGCTGAGCATGCAGCTGAGACAGAAAAGCCATGTTCCTCCCTCCAAACAGCAGCAAACGTGGTGGGAGCGACGGCGGCTCCCCCCACCATCGCCTCATTTTAGCCTTTCCCAGTTTGGGAGCACCGTGTCCCTGAGCATCCCTGGCCACCACATGACCAAAGGCAAGCTCTGAGGCTTTTAATAGAGGTAGGTCAGCAGGATATTAAATCTTTTATTATGATCTCCTAATTTAGATTCCTTTAATAGACGGAGAGAGTCTAAACTGTTGTTACCCCTTCGCCTTAGTTTTGAAAGATGACTCAGCTGCACGGGGGGGTTTGGGAGTTCTCAGGTGGCACAGCTGGTCCTGGTCCCCTCTCTGCTCCTACAACACCCCTTTGCTGGATGCCACCACCACACAGAGTGAGTGCTGCAGCAAAGCCCTGTCCTCCTCACGGCAGTTCATGGAGAGGCTGGATGGGGCTTGGAGCAAAAATTGAAGACCACGGTGATCTAGAGAGTGATCCTCCCATTCCAGCTGTTAAATCATGTCAGGAGCTCATCACTGCACCCAGGGAGGGCTGAAGACACAGGTGAGAGTCCAGCCTTCGCTCTCAGTCTCCCTTCATCCCAACAGGATGTCCAGCTGCTGGACACCAACACCAGAGGGGCTTTTTTGGGTCAGATCCTCCCATCTGTACATTGCTTTATTCCAGTTCTCCCAGGAAGCAAGAAAAGGGTGAAATCCCCCTCAAACATGGTCACTTGACAGTTGTTTAAACTGACACAGCTTTCCAAGAGATGGGAGAGGAGGAACATGGCTTTTGTGTGCAGACTGACAAGAACACATGCACATCCCACAGCACCACTGTCAAAACTCCCTGACTGAGCCCAGAGCAGAGCAAGCTCCTGGAAATGCAGATTATAATGGAGGAGAGAAAAGCAAAGAACTCCAGTTTGGGTCTCCTTTACAAAGGCACTTCAGACCTCTGTCCTCTGGCTCAGAGGAACTGGCCTGGTTGGATGGGGCAGGGACATTTGCCTTCAGGTCAGAACAAAGGAAAAATAACTGGGTTTGGGTACCTGACAGGGCTAAGCTGTAACTACCAATTCTGCTGTGGTGAAAATCCCCCACTCTCAGGATGAGCATTTCCTGATGGTGCATCAGAAATCTCCTCTCCAGCACAGCTTAAAAATGGCTTTAATGTCCCCAGGTTCAGTGCTAGGCCTGTTCTTTGAGATCAAACCCTTGAGTGGGACCTGAACCCAGCCCAGCAAAAGCTCTGCCTCTGTGTCCAGGGAAAGTTTTCATCCTTTGTGCCATTATCATACAGTCAAGTTCAGAATTAAGGCAATGGCACGAAGAAATAACAGCAGGCTAAGGCCTCAGGGAAGAAACACTCCTCTTTGGGTTTGGACCTCCTGTATTTCTATCACTTCCTAGGGAATTTGAGGATTCCCTGCTCAGCTCACTCTGGATTTTGGGCTCAGTTACACTACAGCAAATCCAAAGATCAGAAGGATCCAGGTGGAATTGCTCCAATCAGACCCTGAAGTAAAACTGCAACTGCTCTTCCCTTCCCTTTCTATTTAAAATGCACAATTTCATCTCCTGTAATATCTCTGATTATGAGCTAACTGGGATTTAGCACAAAACCCCCATTAGTGTTCTAAGATCACCTGGGAAACCCATCAGTACAAAATACCCTTTACTTCATTTTTCTACTACATGATTTTTTTTTTTTTGCATGTTCATAGGAGACTATTTCAATCCCAATTGGGGGAAAAAAAAACCCCACCAAAATACAGAATATTAGTGGTAAAGCAGTGAGACACTGCAATAATTGACATCCCCAAGGGAGTGGTGCCAGTTCCAATTTGAGGAAAGCTTGTTAAGTTCAGTGCTTTGCTTGTGCTTCATTCTGGTTCCACAGTGACAGGACAGGGACCAAAAAGCATGGAAAAAGGGTGGGGGTGGAAAGGAAAAGCTTCACTACCAGACAAGGCTGCCAGTCGCCACCAGACTGGACCGAGAACAACAAGGTGCAACAAGAGGAATGAAACCAAAGTTTTCAACCAGCTGAGCTCCCCCCCAGTCCCTTCCTGCAGTGACCCACGAGAGGCAGCAGCTTTTTCCCCCGGCAGGTAAATTGCTTTTTTTGTCAAACCCCCTCAGCCAGAGTCTTTCAATCCAATTCCACCAGCAGCCAGCACTCGGAGGGGCCGGAGACCCCGAGGTGGTTCCAGTTCTGCTTCTTTGCACCTGGTGATTCTCCCTAGATCGGAAAAGTTCCAGCTGAGAAGCCCCTCGGATGCTCGAGGTCAAAGCCAGGCCAAATGAGAACAGCCAAGTGTCGACATCGGCTACGAAATGGCAGGTGGGTTGGGCCAGTAATTAATGTAATGAGGCAGCTTTATGCATCTCCCTTGGTTAGAGGGGAGGGTGCAGCGGTGGGCAGGGTGAGGGGACATCCACGTAGAGGTGATCGAGTCAGCAGCTGCATCGTGATTCTGTTTGGAATTTTCTTTCCACCAAGTTTTGATCAGTTCTAGCATGCTTTTAAAAAAGAACCGCTCCACGGGCATGCAGAAGGATCAGCTGCTAATGGAGTCTTACCCTCATCCCCTCAAATCGGGACAACGCTCTTAAAGGCCTCAAGGCTCTTAGTGTCCTAAGGGACTTTATGGCACCTAGTTCCGAGTAGCCCAGGGCATTAGCTATAAGGCTGACTAAAGAGACCTACACAGAAAACAGAAACAAAATAGAAACACAACAGAAACAAAACAAAAAAAAAAATAGAAGGAGAAAAAAAAAAAAAAAAAAAAAAAAAAAAAAAAAAAAAAAAAAAAAAAAAAAAAAAAAAAAAAAAAAAAAAAAGGTTCCAGACTGTTAGATTGGATCCCCTAACCCTGATTGCCCAGCCCAGGAGCCACCTGGGCCGCCCCAAATACCGAAGCCATGACACCAGCTGCCTACTTCACTTGACTGAACCGACCTGGAAGGAAATAATGAGGCTGAGAAAAGAACAGAGGGGAGAGATCAGTGAGAGAGAGGCAGAGACACACACGGAGAGGGGGCTGTTGGAAGGAAGAGCCCAAACGAGGACAAAAGCCTTACCCTCGCCCTGCACCGGCGGCGGCATCCCGGCGGCGCCCATGAAATTTAAGCCAGACAAATGTTAAAGGAACCTATGGGAAAGAATACAGATAAATACACTCACTGCACACCTGGGCCCAGCTCTCTCTGGTGAGCTCTCACACCTCAGCCACGAACTGAACAAACAGCTCCGGGAATCCCGAGCGCTGACCCCGCCACGCGCGGGGCCGGGGCCGCTCCGGCTCCTCCTGCCTGAGATCCCGGGGATGGGGCTGCTCTTCCTGCCTGTCACACACACCAGCTGTGCCCTCTGCCTGCCCCCAAGTCCCAGTGACCCTTGGCAGTGTCACAGTGACCCTGGGGAGTGTCCCCGAGGTGGGACGAGGGCGGATGTGCCCATTTTACACACGGGCAGCTGAACCAGCACACGGTTTCCAGATCCACTTCCCAACACTTTTCCAGCCACAAAGACAACCTGCTCAGCAGCCTGGAGCCAGATTTAGGCTCTGCAGGTGGGAATTATCAAGTATCCTTAAAGCCACCAAGTCCCAGGCGTGACTTGGCCACATGTAAATGGCTACAGACACCATCCAGCAGCTGCCACTGCTCCCATTTTTGCTGCTGTCACACAGATAAGAAACAGATATGCCCACCTTTTTCAAGGAATAAAAAGACATCAATCTAGAGCAACAAATAACAGGAAAACATGAGAACTCCTCCTGGAACAGGTTAGGGTTGAACTGCATTTTCAGAACAGGACACTTCCCAGGTACCAATGTTTTTCGGAAGGGATGTTTTTAGGATAACAACGTGAAATTAATTATAAGGATGATTCTTATTCCACACACATTCCAGGGAAATTTCAGAACCAGCTTTCTAATGCATAAACATATGGAAAAACTGAGATTTCATCATATTTGATGCATGTGCTTTTTCCACCTTCACATGAAAAGTGTCCCTGCTCTGGCAGGGACTTGGAATTAGATGATGTTGAAGGTCCCCTCCAACCCAAATCGTTCCACGATTCCATGATATGTGCCCCAAAAAATAAGTGGCTACAATACATGGCCACACAGCTCTCTGGTTTTTCCATCTGATTTTAAAATCCCACTGACAAAATCCATGCCCAGGAGTGTCCCAAAGGTCCCAGCAAAGACCCCAGGGGTGTCCCAAAGATTCTAACAAAGCCTTCTGGAGGAAAATCAGCCCTCTCAGAATGAGACTGAGCCCTCAGCAACGCTGCTAAGTTAAAATCCTGGACCAAAATCCAATGGATTTGGAGGTGTGGTCTATTTATAGCCTGTAAATATAACACTGGAATGCCCCATCCCTGGAAGTGTTCAAGGCTGGATGGAGCTCTGAGCAACATTCCGAGGGAAGACACAGCAGGCACGAGGTCGGACAAAGGGAATCCCAGATTGACTGGAAAGCAGAATCCTTCATTATTACCCCGAAAAAAAGTCTTCACAAACACACCCAGGAAGCTTTGGGGATGAGGAGGAGGGGGTTGGACAATGCTAGCAACCTGCAAAATAACATCCAAGAGCGTTGTTAGGGTGCAAAGGCTCATTCCCTGCTGTCCTGACTCACTCCAACCCCATCCATGCCATGTCCCAAAATTTTTTTGGGGAAAACCCGTCATTTAGCAGGCACAGGACACGAGGCATCACCAAGGCTTTATCAAGGGACATTTTGGCATCTCCAAGTCCCACTTCAGGCTCTTTGCAGGGACAAATGTGCAGCTCTCCTGCCTGAGACACCAGAAAGGTGAAAGGAATTCCTCCCAAAGCCCTGGGAATTCCGGATCCTTCTTCCCTCCCCGTGTTTTACCTGCCTGGGAAGTCCCTGACCTTTACTCCACCAGACACCTGGGAAGGAAATTAAGCTTGGACCACATCTGCCCATTAAACTGCACTTCATCCCCAACAGCTGGAATTGAATTTGTGCCTCATCTCCAGGCAGTGAGAGAGATCCAGAAAATAAAGACTCACAATGTGCAGATGGGTCCAAGGAAAGGTGTTACAGGGGATCAGAGAGGACTTTTTAGAAAAAAAAAAAAAAAAGCTATTTAAACTTTCAGTTTTCCACAGGAAACGTAGAGTTTGAGTCACTTCTGCCCCTGAATTCCAAGCATAGTTCCTCCACCTACTCAGGAATATTTCCAGAGTGATAATGGTGCTGAGCAGCAACTGAATCATACACAGAATGTTCCAAGGGAGAAGCTTGGAAAAACTGTGAATTCTTTTTTAAATTACTGGCTCTTGGGGGTTTTCACTACGGCCACTGATTCCCAGCCAGATATGCTGAAATGAAAGAATCCAAGCACTTGGGATTCCAAAGTTCCTGCTTTTGCAATTCTTTGGGCTCCAGTCCTGTTGAATTTCATAATTTCCTGCCACTCTGGACAGCACAAAATCCGTTTATTTTAAATTCCCTTCTGTGCTTCGGAGCCAAACCTATTGCTGAAACTTCCCTCTGTTGTCTTTCCTCTTCTAATTCTCAAAGTTATTCTCCCTTTTTTTTAACTCTCCCATTTATCCTCCCTCCCAAGGTGTCCTGCAGGGGAATTCCAGGGCTGATCTATCCCGACTGACCATGTCCCTCTCTTCTGCTGTGACCTCTTATCTGTCCTCCTGGTTTCATGTGGTCCTGCTTTCTCTTCCCTGGGCATGACATATTTTGAACAGAAGGAGGAGGAGGAGGATGATGATGATGGTGGGACTGGAGAGATTTCGCTGCCTCCTCACCCCCTTGTTGTTAATAACCCAGGGAAGTGGTTACAGAGAATGCCATTCCTCGGAATATCCCATCTGGTAACACCTCCCAGCAGCTCGACAGGTCTCCCAGAAATCCTATTTCCAGCTGAGCAGAAGAGCCAAGGGCTGGAAAACCTCGGGCTCTGCGGGGCAGAAATCCCCCAGTCTGCACCAGGAAACACCCAAAGGGCTCAAGGGGCCTTGATTTGCAAACTCACAGACATCTGGCACTGAATCCTCATTAAATCTGGGATTTGGTTAGGATGGATCTCGGCAGGAAACATTCCCCACCAGGGTTTTTTCCAAGCAGGAAGAAGGAGGAGAGGATACATACAGCCACAATGAGGAAATCCAGCCAGCACCAGGCGTTGGTGAAGAACTTCACAAATCCATAGGCACACCACTTGAGCAGCATCTCCAGGATGAAGATGTAGGTGAAGACCTTGTCTGCATATTCCAGGATGGTCCTGATGGTTTTCCTCTGCTCTATGTAAATATCCTCAAAAGCCTGGGGAACAACCAGGAGCTCGTGTCATTCTATGGGATTCACTCCATAGTCCAGTGTTGTTATCCAGAAGCTTATTCAAATGATGCTGAGTTAAATATGTATTATAAATATATATAAAATACATAAATCATACATAGTAAAATGAATTATGGTTCTTACACAGCGAATTTTATCTGCTCCAGTAGCTGAAATGCTGCAACACTAAACCAAAAAAGACCCCACAACCCCAAAAAAAGGAAATTCCCAGTCACAGGTTGGACTCGATGATCCTGGAGGGCTTTTCCCACCCCAGTGACTCTGGGATTTTGTGACTCTGTGACATGAGACTTTGATACAGGCTGACTTTGCCCCAGATCCTCCCATTTCTGGTCAAGCTATGACCAGAACCCAGATCTGCAGGTTTTTAAGGCTTTGTTCCTAATTTAAACTAAACTGAAGTCCTCAGTAGAGGTTTTTGTGCAGTACCCCGAAGGAGCTGGGCTGTTCTCCAGGTTGCTTTTCCCCCCCCAAATTTCCTGCACACAATTAGACACCCCTGGGCTCCACACCCTGTACTCACCAGAGCACCACTGCTCAGGAGGATCATAAAGATGATGAAAGTCTCAAACCAATTGTGCTCCACAATCAGGAAACAGGTTTTCCTCAGGGTCCACCACGACTTCCCCAGCCCTTCCTCGATGTTGACCTGGCAACACTTGCAGCGCTGCATGCACCCTGCAAAGGGGACAGGGCACACTGGGCTCAGGAACAGAACATTCTCACTCTCTGGGGAGCGCTCTGGATGCCACCACCACCAAACACGAGGAGTTCTGGTTCAAACTCCCGCCTCCTGGAGGGTTTTGGGATCGTCCCGCCGCTCCCGCGCCCGGGCACCCGAATTAACATCGCTCTGGGAACAGATCAGCTTGTTCTACTTGGTGAGGTCCAGGCACTTGAGGGGGACGAATGGAAAACTCGCTGACAAAATAACCTTGAACCATTTAAAGCATCTTTGCCATGGGAATACCTGTAACGGATCGGCTGCTGGAAGACATCGAGGTCAGAGGCAGGAGGGGAAAAGTACTCTGCTTCTGAGCACTCAAGGCACCAGCTGCACAAAAACCACCTTGTTCTGCTACAGGTCACCTGTGATTCTTTAGAAACTCCTCCCTGGGAGGGTGGGGAGGCCGTGGCACAGGGTGCCCAGAGCAGCTGTGGCTGCCCCGTCCCTGGAAGTGTCCAGGGCCAGGTTGGATGGGGCCTGGAACAACCCAGGACAGTGGAAGGTGTCCCTGCCCATGGCAGGGGGTGGAGTGGGATGATCTTTAAGGTCCCTTCCAAACCAAAGCAGTCTGTGGTTCCGTGATCTGCATCCTGGCAATGGCAACTGCATCTCCAAGGCCTTCTTCACTTTGCAAACTCCTCTAAATGAGTTCACCAGCACGTGAGGGAGGTCTCAAAATAAGCTGAGAGCCAGCCCTGAGCCAGGCT
Source organism: Myiozetetes cayanensis (assembly GCF_022539395.1). NCBI lineage: Eukaryota > Metazoa > Chordata > Aves > Passeriformes > Tyrannidae > Myiozetetes > Myiozetetes cayanensis. Next base: position 313,978 of record NW_026087709.1, on the reverse strand, counting down.
GGCTGAACCCTAAGGTGAGCTTACAGCAGATCAGCCCCCAGAGCAGCTCAGAGAGCTCTTCCCACCCCCAGAGCTCACCCTCTGTGAAACAGGCATCGGGGTCCAGGTACTCCTCCGGTGCCTCCACAGGGACTTCTTCCACCTCGGGCTTTATGTCAATGGTGCTGCCCTCAGAGGAGCTGGTGTCGTCGAGTTTCTGAGCACAAAACAAACCCCAACCCAGTCAACAATCAGTTCCCAGCCAATAATGGATCTTCACGGCGGTTCAGCCACACTTTGCTCACCACATTTCCTGGGATGAGAGTTGTTTCCTCGCTTCCCTCCTTGAGGTCCTGACCCACCTTACATTAACGGGACAGACAGGACTAAGTACTGATATGATGAAAGGTGTCCCTGCCCACGGCAGGGGGTTGGAACCAGGTGATCTTTAAGGCCCTGCCCCACCCAGGCCATTCTGCGATTCTATTATTCTATATATTTTACGAGTATCCGTGGCTTCCCACAGAGCCACTCGCACAAGGAACTTCTGCCTCGAGTACAAAGACACCGCCATAAGACAAAGAGAAACTCTGTGCTGGAACCACCCAGTTCTCCCTCCCATCTGTCCCTCACAGCAGCTCAAACCACCTGAGTGAACTTCCAGCCCCACACCTCACACCCCACACCCCACACCCACCTCTTTGCTGCCATCGGGGTCCGTGTCGCTGCTGAAATCTTCCGTGTTGAGGTTCTCGAAGTCCGACTCCCCCACGGCGATGGGGACCCGCACGGTGAGGTTGGGGTTGTTGATGAAGGACATGTGGTCCTCGTCGATGATGTACTTCTCCACGCTGCTGCCGATGCCGCTCGTGGTGCCGTTGCCGTTCTTCTGGAAGTCGATGTCCCTGTTGATGTCGGCGCCCGTGTGGTTGGCGATGCAGTTCACCTTCTTGTCGTACAGCTCGTCCAAGGGCTTCACCTCGTCCGCCTCCCTCTGCTTGAAGTGGGTGTGCATGAACTCCCGCACCTTCGCCTTGATCCAGGCGATGCCCTTCTTGATGCGGATCACCGCGATCTGCAGGTTGTTCATCTCCCCGTCGTCGTCCGTGGCTGCCAGGTTGTCTGCGCTGAAGGAGCTCAGCAGCAAGGCCAAGAACAGGTTCAGCACCTGGAAGGGAAGAGGTGATGCTGGGCTGGCACACGGGGGTGTATTCCCAAAGGAGCCACGTCCTGCCGATGCCGCAGAGCTTTGTCTCCAAACGCCCCCAGGGAGGAGCTCTGGTGTCCCACAGACCTACTGAGGTGCCCAGGGCTCAAGGAACGAGACCCTGATCCTGCAGCTCAGCCCCTGAACAGGGGACCCCAGAGCAGCACAGGGCTCTGGGGGGGTCCCAGGGGTGTGCTGCAGGTACAGGAGCCCCTGACATGGAGCCCCTTGCAGGCTCCAGACTGCAGATGTCAGAGAGGGACTGATGGAGCAGCCATCACCCAAAGGATTTAAATTCAGCCTTAGTGGTTTAGACCCATCCCTGGCTCCAAAAAAAAAAAAAAAAGGGCCAAATCTTGGCATTCCGAGTGATCCCTCCCGGCTCTATTTCCTTGCCCACATCTGGTGACAATCCTCAGCACCTCCTTTGCCAGAACCCCTTGGCAAGACAGGTCCTCCCAGGGAGAGCTCCCACCACCGCTTTCAAGGCTTGCAACCGCTCATGTGACTTCACTCTTGCTCACATTTTTCCTCCACAGACTTTTCCTCATAAAAGCTGAAGGCCAGAAGGAATCTAGATCTAGTCCAGCCTCCCACACAACGGGCCGTGCAGCTTCACAGCCCATTCCTGCACACGACAGCTCCTCATGACTGAGCCGGTGGGCAGGTTTCAGAAGACACTTCCAACCTCACGTTAACGCTTCAGGGCCTTCCCCTGAGCACCAAATTATTTCATTTCCCGGCAATTAAAACACCGGGCTTTGCTCCTTTTAAGCTTCTTTCACGCCCTGGGCCAGGGGTGGTTCTGCCCCCTTCGGCTGAGGGTTTGTTGTTTGAAATGCTTGGGTGTTTAATTTGTGGGCAGCTGTTTAAGGCCCTCACCAAGCAGAGAATATTGTGCTACCAAAGCCCACAGGACTGTTCACAGCCAAGGGCCATGAAGGACCCCGAGAGAGCAGGAACAGACTCACAAACCACCAATCCCTCGTCCTGTGGTCTCCCCGAGCTCTACCCCACCCCGAGGCCACCAAGAAAGCCCATCAGTAACCATTTACTGACCACCAAATTTCCGATGACCATGACCATCATGAAGACAATCAAGCACATGGCCTGTCCTGCCACTTCCATACAATCCCACATGGTCTCAATCCATTCCCCACACAACACACGGAAGACAATAAGGAAGGAGTGGAAGAAATCGTTCATGTGCCAGCGGGGTAGCTCACACTCCGTACTGATCTTGCAGACACACTCCTTGTAGTTTTTGCCGAAGAGCTGCATCCCCACCACGGCGAAGATGAACACGATGATGGCCAACACCAAGGTCAGGTTCCCCAGGGCACCCACTGAGTTACCGATGATTTTTATCAGCATGTTCAGAGTGGGCCAGGACTTGGCCAGTTTGAAGACTCTCAGCTACAAAAAAAGAAAAAAAAAAAAAAAGCAAATGACACTGAGTTTCATCTTAAAAAAATGAAGAAATTCAGGCAGAACTCCCTAAACAACAACCATCTTGTCTCTTATGAAAGAGTGGGAGCAGGGAATGTTTAATCTCTCTTGAAATTTGGGCTTGTGGATTCTGCACTTAAAGTCATCCCATACACACTGATCCTCCTTCCCCAAGGAAAAGTCACCCTTCCCTGCCCAAAGCTGTTAGTCAGAGCTTGGAAAGGGAAGTTGTAAGGTAAGAAGAGACCACAAAAATGGCACCATTTCATTGCTGTCCTCCCCAAACCCAGGAAAAAAGTGGATTTTCCCTTTTCTCATGCAAACAGGAAACATTTCTCATGTAAAGGGGCAGGGTCAGGTTGGATCTCAGCAAAAGGTTCTTCCCCCAGAGGGTGGTTGGGCACTGAACAGGCTCCCCAGGGCAGTGGGCACAGCCCCAAAGCTGTCAGAGCTCCAGGAGTGTTTGGACAACACTCTGAAGGACAGGGTGGCATTGTTGAGGTGCCTGTGCAGGGCCAGGACTGGACTGGATGATCCCTGTGGGTCCCTTCCAACTCAGGATATTCCATGATTCTGGGATTTTAAGCTTTCTAGCAGTTCCATGACAGTAACACTGAAAAAGAGCTGGAATGTGGAATACCAATCGGAATGATCGCAGCACGGAAAGTCCTTCCACATCCGCCAGACTCAGCTCCATTAAACTGAAGGAGACAATAAACCCATCAAAGATGTTCCAGCCTTCCTGGAAATAATAGTAGGGATCCATGGCAATGAGCTTCAGGAACATTTCTGCTGTGAAAATCCCCGTGAAAACCTGGAGTGGGGAGGAGAGGCAGACAAAGAACAGGCAAAGAGTGGTTTTAGTCAGTTGTTTGATCCTCAGGCTAAATCTTGACGCTGCAATTTGTTCTAAGTTTAAGCCTGCACCAACAGGCTCTGCATCCCAGCAGGAGCAGATCCTCAGGGGGGGTATTTCCCACCACTCCCTTACCAGATTTCCTACGGAGAGGACGTGCTCAAACTGGGGGGTCATGGGGTGGTGCTCCATGGCCATGAACAGCGTGTTCAGCACGATGCAGATGGTGATGGCCAGGTCAACAAAAGGATCCATGACAATCAGGTTCACGATCTCCTTCAGCTTCATCCAGTACGGGTGGCATTCCCAGATCAGGAACGTGTTGGCAAACTTGTACCAGCAAGGGGGACACTTCCTCTGGGACTCTTCCAGCTCTGTGGGTACAAAGCAAAACAGAGTTTAGGTTTCACCTCTGAGGCTGAAGACAAAGGGTTACAAAGCCACGAACCTCAGGACCACGGCCACGACAGAAGAGTTGGGTCAAGTGTTGGGACACCAGGAGGAATTTTTCATGGAAAGGATGCCCAGGGAGGTGGTGGAGTCCCCACCCCTGGCTGGGGGACGAGGTGGGGATGGGCCACAGGTTGGACTCCATGGTTCTGGAGGGGTTTTCCAGCCTCAGGGGTTCTGGGATTCCATAATTTTATGATCCTACCGAGTTTCTGTCCCTGCACCAGAGCTCCACTACCCCTGCCCCAGGTCACCAGAGCTGCAGCTCTAGCCCTGTGCTCCACCTGAGCTTTAGGATTCAATGCAAATTACCCCAAATGGAGGGCTATATTTAACTCAGAACCGATCAAGGTAAAACAGTTGAAACCAAAGTTACAGATTCTCAGCTGCCTTTGGTGCCAGTTTTTAAATAACTGAGATGAATTCTGTGCTGAACACGGCCCTGCTCTAAAAGAGGAAAGAGATGACATAATGCTGCAAAGGATTTTCAGCAGGAATAACCTGATTAAGACAAACCACAGCCATTTACAGAAATCAAACAGGATGCTGTGTCCATTTTTTTTATTTTTATTTTTTTTGTACACTGCCTTATTTCAAGTGCTTGGGGAGGGGGGGATGGAAAAAAAAAACCAAACCAAACTGAGGAGTTCCCCCCTCTGTTTGTTGATGTGCTGTGGTTCCAGTCAGGCTGTGCAGCTGCAAATGCTCAACTTTTATTTTTCACGGGTAGAGGGAAAGGACCACTGTGCTCTCCTCCCCATTGGTTCTCTGGTTGCTTAGTATTTAGTTGCCTTGGAATTTGGGAAGTTAAAAGGAGGCCCGTGGCTCTGGAGCCCGTGGGCGGCTGCGCAGGAGGGAAGCGGCAGCAGAACCCTGCTCTGTTTCTAAGTATACTTAGTTTTCATACAGTTTTATTGCAGGAGACAGCAGGAATTTGAGATCATCAACCTCATGTGGCTGCTGCTCAGAAATTCTTGCTGGCTCCTGCATAACATATTTGGAAGTCTCATCTCCGTGTGCTGCCCATTCCAGAATTCCCATCATCCAGCAGCCCCTTTCCCTTCTGACAGCTGTCACACTGCAGCTCTCAGTGTGGCTCCAACCCTTTTCTCCCAGGGACTGTAGCAAAGGAGGGTCTCTCCAGCCCCTGGGAGATGGCACAGGGCAGATCACCTGGACCAGCTGTTTTCTTACCCCTCTGATCTGTGCGTTCTCACTACTGTAAAGTTACGGCTCTGTTCCTGTGGGAAGCCATTCCCCCTTGTCCTGCCACTCCAGGCTCTTGTCCCAAGTCCCTCTCCAGCTCTCCTGGAGCCACTTTAGGTCTCCCTGGAGCCCCCAAACCACACCTACCCTCAACGAGGGTGTTGGTCAGCCCGGTCATGACGCTGTTGGTGCGATCCTTCCTTCCGTAGGACGCGTTCACCTGGTCCATGGAGACCAAGAGAGACCCACCAGGTTTCTTCCTGATTTCAATCTCAGTAGTGCCCTGCAAAATTCAGATGGTGATTAACACAAACTCTTGAATCTGCCCAGAGTTTTTACACACCCTCAGCCCAGAAAGGTGGCACTTGTTCCCTATTTCCATATTCTGTATTGTCTATATTCTGCATTTCTCTATTTCCTGTTGTCCTTCCCACTTTCCTAGAGTGTCTAAGTGATCAAACCAGAACTCAAGGCTCTGTTTCTGCTGGACCAGTGCTTTGCAGCCTTAGACAAATTAAGGATTATGTTTCAAAGGACATTTCCAAATGTTCTCTAAAGAACTGCTGTAGCACAACATAATTTACTCTCTGTGCTCCAGCCAACCTCTTTCACCAACCCGCTGGTCAGAGGTGAACTCCACCCCAGCCTCACCTGAGCCACCCCAATCAATAAGGTTTGTAATTTAACAGTGTCAACATTCATTTCAAAATCTGCATCTGAAACTCAGGCTGAAAGAAGCTCGGCCCCATCACGGAGAACTCGTGGGGATTCCTCCCACTCCAGCCCACGATGCAGCTGATTTTCTAACACAGCAGGGATGTGAAATCCCTCGTCATTCCACCCTGGGAAGGATCACCCTGCTCCCCTCGAGGCAGAGCTGGCACCTCGGTTTCCCTTTCCAGGATTGCTCTGGAAATGCCCAGAAAATCCTGGGTACTGAGAGAGAACTGAGTTTTTATTCTCCCCATGCAGAGGCAATAAAATAACTGCTAATTAATAGTTTCTCTCCACACATGCACCATGCAGATTTTACTGCTCCCACCACATCCAGGCTGTGTTAGAAAAGAGGATGAAATACTGAAGCAAAACTCTGTATTAATGTGTTAGCAAGGGTAGAACAAAACCAGGTAGCAACTGATGCTTAACAGAACTAATTAAGATCAAACAGGTTGCAAAAATTCAAATAATTTAAAAAATAGCTTGGAATTTATAGGCACAGTAACCAGATTTCCCCAGAAACAACTGGCTCAGGTCTCTCTCCAGCGATGTTGTTTCAATCAAATCCAGATTCATCTGTGCCCCACTAAGTGATATTCTATTTCTGGAGCTTTGTTTCTCTCCTGCATTCTGAAATGTTGATCCACCAGAAGGTTTCTCAACACCAATTCATTCAGCTAATCACAAAAAGCCACAGCCAAGGAGAACTCAACAATTAAAAAAGAGTAGTTTGAAGAACCCTTATTTTACCAACAGCCCTCCTTGCAAAATTCAGTGAGAGGGAAAAAGATTGTTTGGATTTCCCTTTAATCCTCCAATATTTTATCTCGCTGTGGAGAATATTCACAGCACCCTCTGTGAACTGGGCTGGTTTTCCCACTCCTGTGCTTTGAACAGCTCCACTGTGAACCGCCCCAACAACACACCGAGGCTCCTGCTATTATTAGTCCTTTAATTAAGGACTCAATTCCAAGCCTTCTTCCTCCAGGGAAGCTGGAGGGGGTGGGTTGCTGATGGGAAGGAAGGAAAGGGGCAGTGGAAGGTGTTGGTGAGGATGGACAGGACTGCCCGTGGATGGACAGGCTGACCCATCCTGCTGGGACTGGGATCCATTCCAGGGGGAAGAGGAGGAGGAAGAGGAGAAAAAGAAAGAGGAAGGAGAAGAGGAATGGAAGGGGAAGAGGAAAAAGAGAATGAAGGGGAGGAAGAAGAGGAGAAAGAGAAAGAGGAAGGAGAAGAGGAATGGAAGGGGAAGAGGAGAATGAAAGGGAGGAAGAAGAGGAGGAAGAGGAAGAAGAGGAGAAGAAGGAGGAGGAGAAGGGAAAGTAGAAGGAAGAGGAGAAGAGGAAAAAAAGGAAGAGAAGAGGAAGAGGAGGAATGGGAGGAGATCCCCCCCAGGTGCTCTGAGCTCGGGCACCTCCTCCCGCCGTGCTCCGCCCCGTCCCCTCTCACCTCGGGCAGGATGCGGCCCCCGGGCATGCTGGAGGGGGGCCCCCCGATGAGGGACACGACGCCGTTGCAGTCCACGGTGCTGTTCCTCTTGACGTTGCGGCGCAGGGCGGGGAAGATGCGGGAGGAGCGGCTGCCCTGGCTGTAGCCGCTGTAGCCGCTGTAGCTGCTGCGCCGGTCGCGGCCCCGGATGGGGATGAACAGCGAGTCCCTCCTGCCCTCGCTCTCCTCCACCGTGCTGTGCTCGTCGTCCGCAAACTCGTTCTCCGAGCCCGGGTCGCGGAAACGGCCCCTGTAGCTGAAGATGCTGCTCCTGCTGTTGTGGCGGGAGAGGAACGGGGAGCCCGGGATGCTGAGGAGAGACTGGGGGGGAAAGGAAGGACAGTGAGCCGGGGCTGCTGCGCTGCTGTCACAGAATCATACCGTGGTTTGAGGTGGAAGGGGCCATAAAGTTCACCCCATCCTTCCCCTTCCACGGGCAGGGACACCTTCCACCAGCCCAGGCTGCTCCAACCTGGAATGGGACACTTGCTTCTCTGGGCAACCTGTGCCAGGGTCTCCCCACCCTCACAGGGAGGAATTCCTTCCCAATATCCCACCCAGCCCTGCCCTCTGGCAGTGGGAAGCCATTCCCCCTCATCCTGGCGCTCCAGGCCCTTGTGAACAGTCTCACTCCATGTGCTTCCCTCCCCTCTCCAGGTCTGCCCAGACCATCACCCCTCGCTCCTTGGCTGCACTGTGAGAGCTGCTCCTTCCTGGCTCAGTGAAGGAATTAACTGGCTGGATTCCCTTCTCTCAGGAACAATTCCTGCTGGGGAAAGTGTGCGTGTGAGGGCTGTAAACCCAGGCCCAAAGTGTCCTCCTGATCTGCTGTGAGCAGATCCTGGCATGTGCTAACCAGGATCCAAACTGGAACACTACCCTGACCTCCAGCAAGCACAAACACCAGTGAAGGAATCCAAAACTACCTGGTTCATGATGGAAAACTTCCTTCCCAGCCTGTTATCCGGCAGCCTGAACGCTTTCCTCCTCATGCCATCCTCGGATTCCGACTTGAACACCTTCTCAGTGTCACACTTCTCGTCTCCCTCCGACAGCTCCTTGTCCTTCCGCTTTTTCCTCCTGTTCCGACGCTCCTTGGCGCTCTTGGAACTGAGCTTGGAAATCTCTGAGGAGCTCCTGGACATCCTCCCCCCACCATCATCTTCCACAGCTTCTTCAGAGACTGTCCCGGCCGAGGTGACCATGGCAGCAGCCTGAGGGTGGAGGCAAGAGAAGGGAAAATAAATCACATCTTTCCACGATTAATGCTCCATTTTCTGCTCTGAGAAAAGAGTTTGGCTCAGTGAGCACAAGTCTTTGGGGCAGGACTGAGGGGTTTATTCTCTCTCTTGGAAGGAACTTGCAGCCAGGATTTGTTAAATCCTCCCTCACAGGGAGGAATTTCTTCCTTCCTTTCTCACCTGTGCCTCTTCCTGCTGCTTTTTCAGCTGCTCCAACATGGCCTTGAATTCTGCCTCCTTCTGCTCCGCCTCCTCCAGCGTGGCCTGGTTCTGCTCCTCGTAGGCCATGGCCACCACAGCCAGGATCAGGTTCACCAGGTAGAAGGACCCCACGAAGATCACCAGCACAAAGAAGATCATGTAGGTTTTTCCTGCCGCTCGTAAGGTCTGGGAGTGGCAAATAAAGGCAGAGGGATGAGAAGAAGGGACAGGGAGGCGATTCCAGGGTGACACACGATGCACGAGCCAGCCCCTTGACCTGAATGTTTCTGAGGAAATCCAGCAGTGCTGAGTATTTCCAGCTCAGCACTTCCCCTGCAGAGCACTGGGAAGCTGCAGACTGAACACAAAAGGGGACATCCCCCTTCCTCTCCTGAGGGAACAGCCAAGGGATGCAAACTGAAAGGGGTTCAGGGGTACAGAGTGAAACCCACAGCTCAGGGTCCCTCAAAACAAACCAAAGCGAGGAAAAAGCCATTTCCTCGAGTCCCCAAACCCCCCTCAGGTCACAGGGAACATCTGAGCCCTCCAAAGGGCCTGAGCACCTCCTGTGAGCACAGCCGAGCTCCCCCCAGCTCCCGCAGCTCAGGCTCCTCCAGAATTAATTCACAGCTCAGCTGGACCCACCAGCCCTTCTGGACTCCAAGCCCAACACCTGCTGCCAGGTGACGTCCCCTTCCCCCTCAAACCCAGCACCTCACTGTGCAGCTCCTCCTTTAGACAAAGGGAACAAAACAAAGCTGCTCCCCTTTCCCTTCCCCGTTCCATCCCCGAATCCTCGTGGTGTGCGAGGCAGGAGCGAGGCATTTACTCACTAATTGATACAAGTTTTCCCAGAAGTCCTGAGTCATAAGGCGAAATAAAGCCAGGAAGGCCCAGCTGAAGGTGTCGAAGCTCGTGTAGCCGTAGTTGGGGTTCCGTCCCGCCTTCATGCACGTGTATCCCTCTGGACATTGGCTGGGGAGGGACAACAGCCAGGTCAGGGCGCGGGGAGGGGACAAAGAGGCACCAGCTTTGGCCAAAAGGGCCTTTAGAGCTGAAGGCCGGGGTGAAAAAACAACTGGAGGCAACAGCACAGGGCAAGTTCCCATTTCTGAGCCTCCACCCGCCCTCCCCTGAGGATCCCCAAGGTTGGATTCAGAGGGAGACGATGCCACTGGCACCACCTGCCCCCTGAGGCGATGTGGAAAACCCTCTGCACTAGCAGTGGATTCACAGGCAGAGGCAGAAATTTGAAAGCTGGTGAAATAACAGCAGAACCAACAAAGGAAGAGACAGGGGATATTCCAAGGGCTTTGGAATATCCAAATTTAGCCAGCAATGGAGCTCAGCACTCACCCTGCATCCGAGCTGTTACCACAGAGCAGAGGATCCGAGGCACCAGGAATGATGTAAAAATTTGCTGAAGAGGATGGAAATGTAGAGATTACAGGCAAAGAAGTGAGGAGTTTGAAGATTTAACAGACTACAGCACCATAAAACCCTTCACTTGAGAGCCCCCCAAATCCCCTGCTGAGAAATTTATTGGTAAAAATAAATTGTGGACAAAATACTCAGCTCAGAGAGCACAGCCAAACTCTTCAAAAGGGTGAACCCCTCTAGAAACACCCTAACAGGTGTTCTAGGAAGCTGAAAATTCTCTGAGCACGGGGGGTTTTCGCTGCACAAAGGGACACAAACCACGCTGGAAATCGTGGGCACCTCCCTGAGCCGGAGGAGGAGGAGGTTTTGGGGAGCCCCAGTGCAGAAACACCTACACATGTTGTTGGTGTATTCCTCCCAGTCGAAGCCCCTGGAGCCGTTATCCAGGAAGGTCTCGTTCACATTAATTGGCCAAATCACACACTTGTTCCTCAAATTGCCCATGAACAGCTGGAGCCCAATGAGGGCAAAGACACTGAGGCAGAAAACTGTCAGGATCATCACATCCGACAGCTTCTTCACGGACTGGATGAGGGCACCCACGATGGTCTTCAAGCCTGCGGAGAGGGAAAGGAGACTGGAAATCACCCCTGCAGGGGGAAACCACAGCTGCCAATCCCACACCATACAGCACCTTCTAACACCTCTACGGTGGGAAAGGTCCTGGCTACAGACTGGGGGGGCTCCTGGGACCCACCACGTGTGTGGGGTTGGGTTTTCCAGCTGGCACAAAAGCGGGATGGAGGAACCGGCTCAGGGGTTTGGTGGGGAACGAGCAGCGGGCAGAACAAACCCAAAGCCCAGCGTTTGTCCCTGAGAACGCCTGAGCTCCGCAGCCAGGCTGAGAGATGTGCTCAGGAATCGCTGCCCTGCACACAAAGGGTGTGTCAAACAGGGATTTTAAACTTGGGATTTGCTGCCACAAACCCCTCATGGGCACGGCCGGCCGGGTTCGAGCTGGGGCTCGCTGGCACAGGCTGCAACAGCTCACAGAGATCAAACACCTCTAAACTCTCCCATCCTGGGGTTCTCCTGCTCATCTAAACTGTCCCAGCACTTCCCTTCCCCTGTGGGAGCTGAATTTCCCATTTGGATGGTGGGGGTTGTTACAGCCAGGGCAGGATTTAAAGCAACAAGGAATTAGGGCCCTTTAATCAGCCTTTCTACTGCTTGGAAGGATAATTCTATACCTTACAAATGAGCAGGGAAGGGAGGAAGGAGGAAAGAAAACATAAATCACAAATCCAGCTGGATTTGGGGTCAGTCAGATCCAAGGCTCTGGCTGAGGCCACACAAATATCCCACAATAAATCCCTGACCACAATCCTTGGTCCCTTCCACCCTTCCCTTTCTGCACCACCAGAGGTTTGAGCCATGTCAGGAACACAAAGATTCATAAATACAATTACAGATACATTCCTTACAGAGGAATCATGTTCAAAATGTCATTTCGCTTCCATCACCCCAACTTTCCCTGGATGCCAAAGCCCTGCCCCGACCCAGAGCAGGTTCTTGCTGTTAGTTCTGGCAGACACATCAGCCCCATGCTCACCCCACAGCTCTGCTCATGCACCCACAGGCACCAGCCCTCGGGTTCCTGGTTGGGATGCTGCTCCTTCACAGGAGGGCAGGAAAAGGGGGGTTTGGGACCAGGATATAAAACTGGCAGCAGGAGAGTTCTGGCAACAAACCAGGAGCACTCCAAAAAAACACAACTCCAGCGACAGCAGATCCGGGTTCTCCTGGCTCCTGTGTAATGCAGGGGTGACAGGGGTGTGTCCCCACGAGGCATCAGACAATTCAGTGCAAGGACTCAAGGGCCAACAGTGAAAATCCCTTGAAACTACCGCATGGGTTCAGCACAGGGTTAAAATTCCCATTCCATGTGCTGAAGCAGAAGGGGAATCCCTTCAGATTTTGATATTCCGTGTATTCTGAAAATCCCTTTCTCCCTGTGAAATGACAGCAGTAAAACCCACAAAGAGCACTTCATGCCTTCACATTAAATAACCCAAAAGGCCAATTACCCAAATGCTTTACATTCCTCCTGTTGTTAGTCCCAAAATCGGGGTGTGGGGGGGGTGTGGGCGAGGTTTGTGCTGTGGAACCAGCCTGGACAATCCTCCCCCAGAAAGGGACACAATACCCAGGGGGTTTGGCACTTCCAGGTGTGCTCAGTGTCCCCAACACCCAAACGAGGGTCCCCTCGGCTGCAGGTGGCAAATCACCCTTTCAATTAAATCAAAACAGGCAGCAGATCGTGCCCTGAGCAGCGACTGTGCTGAGCTTAGCAGGGCTCGGTCCCACCCCCCTCGCTGCCATCGGAATTCAGTTCCATCAGTTTGGAGTTCTGTGGAGGGAACGATCCAGAACTGAGCTGTCCTGCTCCCTTCCACAGGCAGACAAGGCAGCCACACAGTCAGGAACCTGCTCCTTGAAGCTGCACCATCTCCACTCAGAACACAGAACACAGGCAAAACTGGTTTCAACGGGGATGTTTCTCTCTGAGCAAGGCAGGTACCACCTGGAGCAGGCTGAGGGAACCTCAGCTGCACCTCAGACCTGCCCAGGGCACTGCCAGCAGCAATTCCCAGGGATCTTTGCTCTTCAATATCCCCAAACATTAAGGGAGGCTCAGCAGGAACATCACCCCAGTGTGTTCTCATTGGGTGCAAGGGAAGCAGGTGCCACATCAGAGCATCACCATCATCATCATCATCATCATCATCATCATCATCATCATGCACAACAGGCAGGTGCAGCTGATGGGGTTGGCAGTCTGGGATGGGCCCTACAAATCCACAGGCTCTTCCCTGGCAGCCTGAGAAAGCAGAGCCACCGTTCCATTGCCAGGGAACAGACTCCAAAGGACCTGGAGAGCAGTTGAGGGGTTATTATTTCGGGTGCCTGCCCCTGAGACAGGCTGAGCACCTGAAAACCTGCTGATTCCTGCGAGAGCTGAGCCTGGAGCCCGACCTTAAAATTAGGGGCCCTTTTGAGAAACCACCTGCACGAGGCTTTCCTGCACAAGAGCTCAGGCTCAGGAAGTGTTTAAGGCTGGGCTGGACAGAGCTCTGAGCGACCTGGTCAGGTGGAAGGTGGCCCTGCCCACGGAATGAGATGAGCTTTAAAGGTCCCTCCCAACCCAGACCATCCTGGAGTTCTGTGATTCTCAGTCCATAATGTCTGGGTGTCTCTCATAGTAAAAAAGGGCCCTGCTCACCCCCAGATGACTTACAGGTCTAGAAGCAGCTCTGGGAGGCTCAGCCCTGCCAAGTCCAGCTCAGGGAATGGGCAGAAGGTTTTAATCCCAGTTGGGATTCACTCGGTTGGTTTACACAGTTATTCCTAAATCTCCAGAAACACTGGTGACAATGGGGCAAATCCCTGAGCCAGAAACTGCTCAGCCTGAGGGGGAGCCTGATCCTTTATTCATCTGCACTGAAACTGCAAGCCTGGCTTTAATTTCAGAGATGGGGCGTACCCAGGGACAGAGGAGGGCGGAGGAACAGCCTGTTCATGCCGTAATTTGGTGGCCCAGGAGCCTTGATTTCAAACTGCTCTGTTACACAGACTGCAAATCCCATCCCCAAAAACCCCAGTGCCATCTCTGAGGAACGAGCAGTGCAGGGAGGGAGGGGAGATGTGGAGGAGAGACGACACACGCGAGCCCAGCCTTTGGCGCCGAAGGGTTCTCACCTGGAATTACAGAGATAGTTTTCAAAGCTCGGAGAACTCTGAAAGTTCTCAATGCTGAGACATTCCCAAGTTCCACAAACTCTGTGACATATCTGCAATGAGGGAGGTCACACACAAAAAACACCATGACAATACACACAACCAAAATAAAACAACAACTACGGACAAAAGCAATACGTCACTCACAGGGGCCTGCACCCGACAGCTGAACACCAACCGGGGCCTTACCTGGGATTACAGAAATAGTTTTCAAAGCTCTCAGAACCCTGAAAGTGCGCAGAGCTGAAACATTGCCTAGGTTTACAAACTCTGTTATATACCTGCAGAATTAAACCAGAGTTAATGGCACCGTTGGGGTCACCTCCCTGTGCATAAAATCGTCTGCTTGCAGGAAACAGCTTGTGATTTAAAACCCTTCAGGGCTGGCAGCGGAAAGAGAGAGAGGGGGAAGTTGTAGAGGCAAAACGTGGTTTAAGCCTCTCCCCTCTGCAACCAGCTCGCCCAGGTGCACGGGTAGGTACCTGTATCCTCACCTGGAATCATGGAATCATGGAATATCCTGGGCTGGGAAGGACCCACAAGGATCAGAATCCAGTCCTGGCCCTGCACAATCCCACCCCAACAATCCCACCCTGTCCAAATGCTCCTGGAGCTCTGGCAGCCTTGGGGCTGTGCCCACTGCCCTGGGGAGCCTGTTCAGTGCCCAAACACCCTCTGGGGGAAGAACCTTTCCCTAAAATCCAACCTGAGCCTGCCCTGGCACAGCTCCAGCCCTTCCCTGGGTCCTGTCCCTGCTCACAGAGAGCAGAGCTTGGAGCTGCCCCTCAGGAGGAGCTGCAGACCCTGAGGAGTCTCCCCTCAGTCTCCTCCAGCTGAACAACCCCAGTGCCCTCAGCTGCTCCTCCAGACCCTTCCCCATCCCTGTGTCCCTCCTTTGGACCCTCTGCAACAGCTTTACATCTTTTTTTGCGTTGTGGTGCCCCAAACTTCCTATGTGGGACTCGAAAATTCAATGCCACCTCTGCAGAAAGCAACTGTAGGAGTGTCACACGTGTGAGGAGACCTGGTGGCACCACCCTAAGCACCCTGGTCTAGTGGAAGGTGTCCCTGCCCGTGGCACGGGGTGCAACTGGATGAGCTTTAAGGTCCCTCTCAACCCCAAACCATCCCAGGATTCCGTGGTTTCATGATTCCTCAGTTCAGGGGTTTCAGGTATTTTTGCTCCACGTTTTTAATAAAACATGATCATCTTTTGCTTTGATTAGCATCCTCCACTTTCATTAGCATCCTTCATTTTAATCAGCATCCTTCATTTTAATCCTTTATGCTCCCTGTTTCTGGGCCACAGGTAGGTTTGATCATCCCCCCTTTCCCTGTTCCCTCAGACCTCGGTGACCACGGGAGCCCAACAATGTGCACCTGCAGTATCCCAAAAATAAATGCAAAGGGGGAAAATATCCCTTCCACCAGCAACTCAGGGACCACTGACACGGGCCTGGTTTCCATCAGCAGGACTGAACCTGAGCCAGGATCACCTCAGGGCAAAATAAAAAACAGGAATTAAGGAAAAAAACCAGTCCTGATGGGACTCAACATCCCCATGATCCTCAGTATCAGCCCAGGGGGAGCTGATCTGGCAGGAGAGGAAATAATGAGGAAGGAAAACCAAGTGATTTCCTTCCTTGGGAAATGGGTTAAGAACCACAGGTTATTAATGGATTATTAGTGGGTTATTAATGGGGTGATGACTGTCCAACCTCCAGCTGCAGCCCAGGAATATTTAAAACACCAGCCCAAGGAGGAAGGAGCGGTAGAGACCGGAATTTAAAGATATTTGGCTCCTGGTCCTACACTGACCAGCCCCTCTGGCACCTGAGCCATCTAAAACCTTGATTAGCACAGGCAAGTCTCAGAAAATCCTAATTTTCTGCAGCAGCAGCTCCACCAGCTCCACGTTGTCACAGTCTGGAGCTGAGATTCCACCGGGCCAAAGCCTCCTTTGGAAAAATCAGGGCAGAAATCTCCTGTTCCTTTCACAAACCCCCCCTCACCCCACAGGTCCCCACAGCTGTGGAAACACAACTCACGCCATCATGATGACACTGAAATCCAGCCAGTTCCAAGGGTCCCGCAGGAAGGTGAAGCCATCTATACAGAAACCTCTGGCAATGATTTTCACGAGTGATTCAAAGGTGTAAATCCCAGTGAAGGTGTACCTGAGGGCGGGCAGAGAGACACGGGCTGAGAAAGGGCATTTGAACCCCCCCCCAAAAAAAATGGGAATGGCAAACCCTTCCGTGCAAACAAAAGGGCTCTGAGGGATGAGGTGTCCGTGCAAACAAAGAGGGGGAGGAGCAGGGAAGGAATTCAGAGTTCTGGGAGGTTCTTACAGCACAAGACTCGGTACTTACTCCACATTCTTGGACCATTCGGGCGGGTTACTAAAAGTCATGAATACACAGTTGGTCAAAATAGTGCACATAATGATCATGCTAAATACTGTGGGGCAAAGTCAAGGAGCAAAGGGACACGTGGTGGCTCTTTACATCCCCCTCTGGTCCCCAAAAATCACGGAGTGCAGGAACACTCAACCATTTGCAGGCACAATAAGGGCCGAGATGCTTCCAGCACTCATGGGAAATAAGGCTGTTTATATATTATATACTAAATATAATATATAATATAACACACAACATATCATGTATATTATATAATTATTATATAAAATATGTAATATTTTATATATAATTTCTCTACTATATATTTACTGTTTATATAATATATATACCATTTACATACTATATATATATTTATATTCTATACATACTACTGACATACTATATATATACTATTTATATATTATATATACTATTGACATACTATATATATACTATTTATATACTATATTATACATTTCTAGTATAGAAATAGTATTTTATGTCACTGTTCAATTTATCTTCTATTTGACTTAGTAATTAAAAGTAAAGTCCCATGCCTAAATGAAAAATGTCTCCCCAAATAATTCCAGCCCGTGGGGAACACACAGACACCAGGATTTTAGCCTGGAGAAAACCCCAGGAGTCTTTCCAAAGCTTTCTGCTCCCTCTGTGTGTTTGGGATCTGGTGCTGGTGACTGATTTGAGGAGGCTGCAGCACAACTTCCCAATCAGAAGTGGATTTTAACCACTGAATTATTAGCACAGCGGTGAAATCCAGCCCGGACCCAAAGCTGCTTGACTTCCAAAATTATTTAAGGAGACTCCAACAGATCTTAGAGCAAGACCCAAGAGCCTCCAGCAGCATCTTGGGCTCAGCCTGACAATCTGCATCCCTTGGCTGCAGCCCAGCCATCCAGGGGGGAGGAGAGGCCACGAGAACTCACACAGAGCCAAAGGAAACATTCCCAAGTCCACTCTGAAAAGATGGAAAGGCTTTTTCTCCACCTGAGAAGCAGGAATGGAGGGCACAGGACCAGCCAGTGAAGGTGTTTTCTGCTTTGGATTCACTATCTAAAATAAATAAATAAACAGGGCAGAGCAGCTCGATCCATACAGACATTTTTTCCTCCTAAAACACCATCAGCTGATGCTTCCAAAGCCACTGGAGCTGCCTTTTGGAAAAGCTTTGCCATTAGGAGGATGTTCTAGGGATGCCAAAAGAGCAAGAAATCAGGCAGTGTCTAATGACAGACAAGGTGGCTCTGGCTCCTTCTCCAGATAATTATTCTATTTCATATTTAGTCTTTTTTTAAATCCATTTCAGTTCTGTTTAACCATTTCAGCAGCTGTTAAAGCTCAGCTCCTCTTCACAGGAAACACAACCTTAAATCACATCTGTTCCCAAACTCACCCACGTGTGTGGGATGGGAGAATGGACACAGGGAAAACAAAGGAGAAGTTTCCTTCACTGCATGTGGCTTAAGGACAGGAACTTTTCATACAAAAAAAGCAGGTTTTTGTGCATGTTCTGAGGCCAATCCACCTCCCCTGGGTGCAGGACTGTCAGTCACAGATGGGAATCTGAGCAAAAGACAATTTGGGAGGGAAGAGGTTTGACAGGGAAGAGATTTTCAAGGAACACACAAAGGCAAAGAGAACTCGGTAATAAAAAGGATATGAATGTATCAAAATTTTAATAGCTATTCTTCTAAACAGATTAAAAGGACTTAAAATGTACAAGGCAGGTGTGGCACTAAATCGGAAGAGTGTTTTCCCTCTGTTTAGTACTACAAAGGTCTGCAGAGAAACAAAGAGAGAGAGAGAGAGAGAGTTAATGCAGGAGAATCAAAGCAGGAATTGTACTAAAAAAAAAAAAAAAAAGGACAAATAACTTCCATAGTAAATTTGTGTTTTGTTTTTTTTTAAGAATAATCTCCTTCATGAAGCTCCCATTAGAGTGGGACACACCAGGCCATCCTGGACATCCCTACCAGCACATCCTGGATAACTCTACTCCATTTGTCCCATTTTTGTTCTCTCCAGGACGGCCCCGGCCTCGTCTCCAGCCCCCCGGGCTGGCACAGCCCCCAGTTCCTGCAGCCCAACCCAAGGGAATCCCCAGGGCTCCCTGCCAGCACCGGCTTCCCCAGGAGACTCCTCTGGGGAGATTTGTCATTTCCCTCCTCGCGAGTGAAACGACGTCTTCTGAGCTCGTTTGGCTCGATTAGACCTCTGAGCAGTAAATTCTTTGCAAAGGAAACCAAAAAAAATCAGGTTGTGGTTCGGCACGGAGTGAGAAAGCTTCGTTAGCAGAGCCACTAATGCATCCCCACCAAAAGCACTTTAAAGACAGCCCTGGACAGCTCTTCAACTGCAGCATCACGGATTAATGACCAGATCACCCTGGCACGGAACAACCTTCTAAAGGGCCCAAAGTTCTGCAAAACTGCCATTACAAAGTGCTCAGGGGACACCCAGTTCTAGGAACCAGCTCTCTTCCCTTCCCTGGCACCGCCAGCTTCCCAGGACTTGCATCCCATTCCTTTCCAAGCCTCTCTTCAAGGCTCTGGGGCAGGACACTCACCCCACTGGGATGCTCCTGGGCTCCTGCCATGCCCCTGGCACAGCGCTGAGCTCCCAGCTCTCCCACATCTTTTAAGCAGTGGAACCTCTGATGTGCCTGTGCTGAGCGTTATGTGGGTCCAGGTGAGCTGGACAAAGGCATGGGGACTCCACCACCTCCCTGGGCAGCCCCTTCCAGGGCCTGACCACCCTCTCCAGGAGGAAATCCAAGCTGTTTCATCCCACTGCCTACCAAACATGAGCTCCACATCCTGCTTGCCCTCTCAGTCCCTCACCTGGTCCGTGAGCGTACCCAAGGCAGCTCCTTGTTTTCTCTCCATGCTCTGCACAACATTTCTCCTTTTAGACCATAAAACTTGTTGAATTATTCCTGCCTGTAAAGCCCATCACCCCTGGGCCTTTCAGTGCAACCCTCACCCCGACAAAGTGCCCCAATGCCAGTCTGCTCATCGATTCCGATGGTTCCGAGATCCACCATTCCCCTGTGTATCCCATAAAATCCTGGGTAAACCTCCCATCGGTCTCATCAGTAGAAAGCAAAGCCCAAAAGCCAAGAAGTGCTTGGCAATTTAAACCCTCTCTTAGCTTCTCTTTCTGCTGCTGACATATTAAAACTCCATTTCGAAATGGCTGCGAGCTCTTAAAACGTTTGCTGGGTCCGGGCCAAGAACATCCTTAAGAGCTTTTAAGATGTGCTGAGGCAAAAGCTCAGAACTCAGAGGAAGGTGATGCCTGGAAAAAGGCACTTTGCACTCAGTTTAAGAGATGGTTGTGTTTGGTTGAACCTCCCAAAGTCTCAGTTTGCTGTTAGAGCTGAGGAAAAACCTCCGTCCACTTTAGTTTCCTTAAAGCCACGTGTTGTTAACAAATCCCTGGAAACAGGGCTCATGAAAAGAAGGAGGATCCCAGAAGACAAATTTTCTAAATTAATCTGCAAGATGGTGCCTTGTGCTGGAGAGCAGGACAGAACTGATGGAGGGATGGCAAGAAACATTCCGGCTCTGGGAAGATCTGAAACGCTTCTGCTTCCTGCAGGTTTAACGTGGAGCGGTTTTCTGTGATGGCTGAAGAGTGAGGGGGAGTGGGCAGGAGATCTCAGAAGCAAACAGCTCCAGGAACAGCCTCGGAACATATGGAACCACATTCCTGCAGCAGCGCCACGATGACGGCCTGACACTCCCAGGCTGAGCAGGAGGGAGAGCGACGACTTCCTGGTGACACCCCGAGCAAGGAGCAAGTCACTGCTGGGAAATCAATGCCCAGGGAATTTGGGCACTCTGGGGGGATGAGGAGTCACAGACAGAATTAGAGCAGCCCTGGGGAGAAGGACCTAGGGGGGCTGCGGGGGGAGAGGCTGGACATGGCCCAGCCCAGAGACCCCCCCTGTGCTGGGCTCGTCCCCAGCAGGGCAGGGGGGATCCTCCATCCTTGTGGTGCAGATTTAGGGGGTGGCAGCAGAGATTCCATCCCTTCCCTGGCCGTGCCACACCCGGCATTCCCTGAGCCCAGCTGGGACCCTCGGGGCTGGATCCACACACAGCCAGCAGCTCCATCCCCCTCTGCCTTCCCTCCCACACCAGAGAGGACTGACAGGGATCACACTTCCCTTCCTGCAATCTTCTCCTTTCCCACTTTTCCTGCTCCTTTTAAGTCAATTGGAGACAAGGAGTGGAATTAAAAAAACCTCCTGAAGCAAGACCTGGAAAGCAGAGGCTGGGGCTGCTCACGCAGGGAGCTCTCCTGGATTTTGTTGGCACGTGGGAAGGTGGAAGTTCACAGGGAAGTACCGGCTTTTTGGGGGGGTTTTAATCAAAACATTTTTGACTTTGCACAGCAAAGATCGTGGCCAATATTGCCTCAGCACTGGAAGATCTGGAAAAGGCAGAGGAGACTCTGGGAACCAGGACAAAAGGCTGAGTTTTTGAGGTGGTTCTGACTGGAGTGCAAAGCCCCAAGCGGTGCCGTGACCTGGCAGAGCCACCCCCTGTCCCTGCAGATGCTGGGCCCTCTCCTCCCTGACACTGTCCCGGGCCCACTCAGCCAAGGTGACATTCTGGACCCGAGGGCCCATTTCCAAACCGGGCATGTGACTTGGGGAAGCTGCAAGTCACTCCACTGGCACGAAACCTGGAGAGATCCTCAGGTGCTCAGCTGCCGGCAGGAGGTGACCTCGGACGTCCCACTCCGGCCTCATGGATGCTCATGGATGTGTGGACAGCCTTCCTTTTCCCACTGGGATCCACCCACCTAAGTCTCAACTCCCAGAATATTCAAGGAGCCTTATAAATGGAGGCAATTGCAGGAGCACCTTCCCCCCTGTCCTGCAGCAAGGGTGAGGTTCCTACCCAGGGCAGGTGCTTGAGGAAAACAACCCCGGCCTGGGAAAAGCCTGGACGTGGCACTCGGTGCTCTGGGCTGGGTGACAAGGCAGGGATGGGTCACAGGTCGGACTCGATGGTCCTGGAGGGCTTTTCCAACCTCAAGGATCCCCAGGATTCTGGGACTCCCATTTTGCAAAACGCAGCTCCTCGGACAAAACCACCTGGGAACAGAACCCCCCAGACCCAGGACTTGGGACTCCCTGTTCCCACGTCCCTCTGTTTCTCCTTTGCATATCAGTTAAGAGGCCAGTGGAAGTTCAGAGCTGCTCGGTTAAAATGCAGTTTCAGTTTCCTCAGGGAAACCAAGATCACCGTGTCCTCCCGCAAGGAAAAGCCAGCAGCTGATTCGTCCCCGTGCACGCTGCAGAAGCAAAGACCTGTGATGCAAAGCCTTCTGGAGAGAGGGGAGACGGGGGGGGGAGGAAAAATCTTGGAAAACTTCCCATGATTCAAGCAGATTCCTGATGATTCAGAGAAGGGCCTTTTTTTAATGGCCTTAAAGAAAAAAAAAAACCACTTGGTGGGAAGTCACTGCCTGTGGGAAGCAGCAGGAAGGGCACACCTAAGGAATGGCCACAGCGAGACAGATGGAAAGGAACAGAGCAGGAATCCAGTGTTTGTGGGAAGAGCCAGGCCCTGCTCCCAGCATGGCACACACAGGGCTGGGTGGGTTTGCCTCCCATCTCCAGAACCTTCCCTCCATCTCCACACCACGAGCAGGCTCCTCGAGGAGCCTCAGGTGCTCCTGGAGGTGGGACAGAGGCTTTCAGGGATGGGAGAGGGGCTTATTTTTTTTTCCCTAGAAATGAAAGGTTTATTAATAGCCTTGTGCTGGGAGGCAAACCTGGAGCTGGATGGAGCAGGAGGGGGTAAAGGGACTGGGAGGGTGGGATGCCCTGGCACAGGGTGCCCAGAGGAGCTGTGGCTGCCCCTGGATCCCTGGGAGTGCCCAAGGCCAGGCTGGAGCAGCCTGGGATAGTGGAAAGTGTCCCTGCCCACGGCAGGGGGTGGGACTGGATGAGCTTTAAGGTCCCTTCCAGCATGAGCTGCTCTCACCAAAAACCAGGGAACACCAGACTGGTTTAATAAAATAATGGGTTGATAAAGAAAAAAATATTCCTGAGGATAACTAGGGTGCCTTTTTCCCCCAGGAGCTCCTGGCAATGCATGTCCTGAAGCAGCACATCACCTGGGAGCCAACACACATCCCCCACTGAATTCCACAGCCCTGTGCTGAGCCAGATCCTGCTCCCAGCACCCCAACACAGCTCAGCACCACAAATGCAGGAAAGAGCAGCTGGTTACACCCAAATCCAGCTGATCCCTTGGGAATGACGCCCTGCCAGTCTCGGAGTCCCTTCCGAGCGTGGCACAAACTTCTGTCCCGACACAAACTCATCTGTCACCCAGGACAGGGATTTCACACACAGCCAACTGTCCCCAGTCACATCACAGCTCCTGCCACCCAGGGGCCAGACCTGCAGCTCCTCCCGTGACAGCTGAGCCTCAGTCAGGGATGGCACCTATCTCAGCTTGCTCCAATTAAAGTTGCATCGAGGAAAGTAATGAAAATGAACAGCCAAGAACCTCAGTTTCAGCCTTCTGAGGAAATCTGTGACCAGCAGGTCCCTCCCCTCCATCTCCAGCAGTTTCCCAACTCACTGCTCCCCTCAGGACGCTACTCCTGAATAAACCCCACAAATGCCTCCTGCCACATCCCCTTGATTGCAAATATTTTAAGAGTAAAAATTCTCAAGGTGGCAGCCAGTTAATTAGTTTCTCCCGCTCCTTTTCTGCCACGATTCTGTGTCCCACTGCTTTGCAACCACCCCTTTCAGACTGAATTCTGTGCAAGGGATGGAACACACGCTCAGACCACCACTGGTGCCCCCCAGTTCCATTCTCCTTAGGCCTAAAATTGGCACATTAGCACAACTTGATCTATTTTTACTTTCCAGACCTCGTTTTCTTAACTCCATCCTTAAAGACCGGCCTTAGGATATCAGTTAAAACCAATCACATAACATCAATTAAACATCATTAAAAAAAAAAAACCCACATAACAAACCAAACCAGCCCCATCCAAGAACTCCATTCTCGGTCTTCTGCTCCAACCATACCCAAACCTGCCACTTCCTGAGGAGGGGGGGAATGAAAAAACAAGGTGCTTTAGCGGCTCCTTTGTCGCCAGACTCACTTTCTGGGTCATGTAATAAGGGTCAAAGTCCTCCAGCGGCACAGCGACCAGCCCTTTCGGGATGTCCCCGTAGATGAAAGGCAAATTCTTCCCCGCCTCGAGGTCACTGTTTGGTTTGGGTTTGCTGTCCTCGTCGTCATCGCGGTGGCTGCTGTCCTGCTTGGAGCGCTGCTTCTTCTTCAGCTCGGCGATGTGTTTCTCGATGTTGGCCAGGGACTCCGGAGTGAAGGGCTTGAAACTCTCGGGGCCTGGTGGTGCGAGCAGCCGCGCTGCCATCTTTTCATCCTGCAGCAGCTTCTTTAGCGATGTTGCACCCCGGGCAGGTCAGCTCTGGAGAGGTGGAAAGAAGGGATGTCAGAACGGGCACGGATGGACGGACAGACAGACAGACAGCAGGGCAGAGCCACGGGGAGTGCGGCCTTCAAACCCCCTCGGGATCAGAGACACGCTGAGGGACCCACAGGGATCGTCCAGTCCAACTCCCGGCCCTGCACAGGACATCCCAAAAATCCCTGAGAGTCCTGCTCAGGACACCCCAACAATCCCGCCCTGTCCCCCAGTCCTGCACAGGACCCTTCCCAGCAGTCCCACCCTGTCCCTGAGAGCACCATCCAAATGTTCCTGGTTCTATGACAGGAACGAGGCAGCCAAGCTGCTGTTTCAGTCCCCAAACAAGCTCCACCAAGGCTGGACACAGCTGAACCTGCCCATTCCCACCCACCTCACCTATGACAGGAGAAGCACCACACAGACCCGGCTCTCCCACGGGTGACCAACCCAATTTTGGGTCCTCCTGACCACAAACTGTTCTACAAAAACCATTCTGAAAAGCGACTCCGTCACCAACCCCGCTGTTTTCCCGCAGAAATGGTTCCACCGCTCACTGCTCTCAGGCAAACGGATTATCAGGCAAAATTCCCAGCCAGCTGGGGTTGGACAAGGTCTAACCTGGGCTGGGCACCAGCACATTCCTCGCTCTGCTAACGGGGTGTTCAGCAAAGCTCTCCCCGGTACCCACAGGAGGAACTCGGTGCCAACGGGAGAGGAGTGCACTGAGCATTCCCAAAAAATCCTCCCTGGCATGGGCTGCCCAGGGAAGCTGGGGCTGCCCCATCCCTGGGAGTGTCCAAGGCCAGGTTGGAGCAGCCTGGGCCAGTGGAAGGTGTCCCTGCCCGTGGCAGGGGGTGGAATTTACGGTCTTTAAGGTCCCTCCTGACCGAAACCATTCCATGAGGACTCTCTCAATTATCAGGGCAACGATTCATATCGGGCCACAGGAATGAAACAATTTTAAAATACCTTGATCAAGCACAAGAGTCATTTCTGAAAGTTAAATTTCTCCGACATGTGGCTTAGACACTGGGTCTTCTTTGCATCAGATGCAACACAGAGGGAGATAAAAGGGAGGGGAAGGGGTGCAGAGCAGGGGTGAGGACGAGCTCGCAGAGCTTCCACCCTGCCAGGGTTTGCCCCACCCCTGCAGGAGCCCCTCGTGCTCCTCCACCCACTCTCCCCAAAAAGCAGAGCCGTGAGGAAGTTGGTTCCTCGGAATGCAGCCGCCCACAGACCCTCTGCAGCTCCGCTCCTCGTGCCAAGCTCTCGCTCCAGAACCAGCAGCAGGAATATCCTGCATTTCCGAGCCGCTGGTCCCTCGGCAGGCAGGCTGTTCTCGCTCCGGGAGGAGGCCAAGGGAGGAGAGGGATGACAGAAAGCCTGCACTGATGCAACAGCACTGCAGTGCTGCAGGCTGGAAGAGAACCCAGCCCCGCCACGGCGCTCGGGGAGGGACCCAGACACCAGACCCGACAGGAGAGGCAGGAGAGCCACGAGGACACAAAAGCTACGTGGGATGAGGTCCCTCAAAAAGAGGGGAAAAAAATCGCCGGTAAGGTCAGAGCTTTTAAGGCAACACAAGCACAGCACCCAGGCAGATATCAGAGAGCTGGGATCTCTGGAAGGATGACTTTCAAATCCCTTGCAAAGCACGGCCGTGGGGCTGAACGGTTAAAATGCAGCTGTTTCAGCACCAGGTCGGGCACCTGCCCAGCCCCTGGCTCTGAGGGTTGGGCTGAACTCACACGGGAGGAGCTCAGGGAAGCTCAGAGCCCCCACCAGAAAGGACAGCCCCACTCCCTGGAGGGCAGGGGGCTCCAGGAATAACCCCAGGGACAAAGAACCGAGCCCTTGCTAAGAGCACCTGGGGGTGCCAGCCTTTCCCACAGCATCTCCAGGAGCCAGAACATCCAAAGCATCCTGCTGAGGGATCTCGGGGTATTCCCTGCAACTGCTCCACTCCAGCTCTGCCAGGGCTCTGATCCACACACCAATCCAAAGCTGCCCCTCACCTGTGGGCATTAAATGCTGTTCCCAGCTCAGGTTTTATCTGGAGATCTGAAAAACCTGACGGATGGATCCCCCTCCTTATGTAATCCCACAGCGTGGCCAGGCTGGGATTCTCTTCCCACAAACCTGGCCAGGTATTCCTAAAGTAATAACAGTAAAGACTCAAAGAAAGATGGTAAAAGGGGAGAGAAAAAGCAGAATCTTGGTCACATTATCTCTGAGAAATCACCCAGTGGCCTGCTGATATTAAGGAAAATTAATTTATTCTATTCTTGCAGCATTTGCATGCATTTAATTACCAAATTTCCCACATACTGTGAAACTATAGAGCAGCATTGGGGATGTGGTCTAATTGAATGGCACAGATAAATATGTAAGGCCTGAATTTAGAAACCAAAGTAGCTCAGGGACACAGCAGAAAAAAAAAAAAAGGGGGAAAAAAAAAAATGAAGGCACGAAGGAATTTGTGCACAATTACACAACCCACAACTGGAGGCACCGACTCAACTTTCCATTAAAAGGCAAAGCACAAAACCCAAACCAACCAACCAGCCCCCAACTCTGGCTCCCAGCTGCACGTGGCAGCAGCCTCCCTGTGTTCTGGCACTTTGGAATCACTTACAGGGCTGCCACTTGCTTAATATCAACACACAACACCGACCTGAGGGTTTCACTGCCTGGGAAGTTCTTGCCTGTCCTGGCTTTGTTTGTTTGGCCAATAAATAATCCCCCACTAAGGGGATGGGCAGAATTCACTGCGTGGCTCATCCCCATCAATGAAGTCGCCTCCCTGGCACACGTGGCCTGAGCTGCTCCTCCTGGCAAAGCCTCTGGAGGCCAAAAAAACCCCAAACCTTGTCCCTGTTATTTTCCAAGCAGGAATGGTCCTGCTGGGACAGCAGGAATCAGTGGGGATAAATGCCAGGGTTCCTTTCGGCCCTTTGGGGGTTCTTCAACCTCCAGCAAGAGGAACGTTCCCAAAACTGCGGCACAGCCTCGGCCTCTCCAGGTGAGGGCAGGAGGAGAGGGGGTGGGTTGTGGATCCATGGATAATGCATTGGGAATGACACCCAGTGCTGCTGGGGGGGGCCCAGGGGTTTATCCTGGGCCCTTGGAGTTGGGTGCACACAAGTCCCCAGGCCCAGACTGTGTATTTACACCCACATTTTCCAAACCTCAGCGACTTCCCACCAGAAACCACTGCACGGAGGGGCCCAGTTGCTGAGACTTAATTATTTTTTCTAAATGTTCCCAGCAGTCCATTTACTGGTACATTATGAAATATTCCAATAAATTATTCAGGCTGATTGTCAAAATAAATTAAAAAAAAAAAAAACCACTTTTGAGGCAATTTCCTTGCTTTAACACATTTCTTCCTTTATTAGTTATCAAGACTCAGCCATTCACAGGGTGACTTGGAGTAAGAGAGAGACCTTCTATGTGAATTTTTATATAACCCACACGGGCACACGTGGCTCTGATCCCAACATGAGGGGCAGGGCAGGAAGGAAAACACAGTGGAGATGAACATCCCCCTGAAATTCTGCTGCAGGAGAGCCTAAAAACCTTCAAGCCAACCCAAAATATCCCTGCATGGGAACATCCATGGCTGGAAGTGGCTGATCCCCATCTGCAGAGACTCCTGTGCCCAGACCAGGCCAATTTTATCAATGAAAAGGTTCAGTGATGCAACAGGCTGTGGAGAAGGAGGGAGCTCTCATGGCATATTTGTTGCTGGATAGTGGAAGGAGGAGGAAATACCTCAAAGCCCATCTTGTTCCACCCCCCTCCATGGGCAGGGACAACTTCCCCCAGCCCAGGATGCCTCAAGTCCTGTCCAACCTGGCCTTGAAAACTTGAGCACACAGAAAACACACTAATATTTAATGAGGCTTTCATAAAAACTTGAGAAATGAAAGACCTCAGACTGCTGGGCCCTCAATCCACCCCAGAACTAAAACCAGTCAAGCCCAGTTTGCCCATTAATCCCCAGCTCCCTGTGCTGCTGTCACCCACTCGTGGTTACCACCACCAACCTCACAGGGAACTTGGAGATTCACAGACTAAACAACCCCAACTGCTCCAGCTTCCCCCTTTTAAAGCCCAAGTTCTGATCAAAGAACTGATTAAAGCAGCTCCTGTGTAAGAGTTCAGCCACTAACCCAGGTTTCATTCAGCCCCACCCGTGACCCATAAAACAGGGAATGGTCATTTCACACCAGCACTTTGGGGGAATGAATTTCCTCTGGTGCAGCACTCGGATGGTTCGAGTACAAACCAGGCAAACATGAAAGGGGGGAGGACAAATAACCCTCTTCTAAGTGCTCTGCTCTCACACCACGTGCTGGAACACAACCCAGCCTTCCCCATGGAGAGAGGGTGTCCTGTCCCTTCCTTATCACCCCTGCAAATCTCAGCTGGGCACACAAACAGCTCCTTGCCCTGACGTCAGTTTTCCTGGTTGTCTTGACATCACCACCCTGCAGCTGATCTCGACAGCCAAGGAAAAGTTCACCTCCCACTGGAATCACCGCTGGAACGGCCAAGTTTCTCGTTCAACCTCACGTTTCCAGAGCGCTTTTCCACCTGGGTGCCACAGATCTCACACTGAGGGAGCTGGGGGGGCTCAGCCCGGAGAAAAGGAGGCTCAGGGGGACCTTCTCACTCTCTCCAGCTCCCTGCTCCCTCCTCCAGCAAGGAAGGGTTTATTTCTGGAACTTTGAAGCCACCCCCTGGACAGTTCACTGGGTGTTGTAACGTTTATTCAGCAACAAAAAACCACTCCTCCCCAAATCAGCTCTCAGCAGATTTCCCTCTGAACTGCTCACACCTTCCTGCTGGGGCAGGAGCACTATGAGAAACGTGGAATGGCACTTTCAGGGGTCAGGTACCAAAATGTTTACCTTTTGAAACGTTTCTGTTCAGAAAGAGGCAATGGCACAGCTTTGCTACAGCCCAGGCCCTGCTGGCTGCCCCTTCTCCTTAAAATATCCTGTCTGCTGGAATGCTCCCCCAGGCAGGAATAACAGCTACAGGACAAGGCCGAGGGGAGCGAAGGTGGAAGTTCCTCTAACTTTGGAAGAGCATTTAAAGACAGAATCCCAGGATCACTGAGGATGGAAAAGCCCTCCAAGACCATCGAGTCCAGCCTGTGCCCAATCCCCACCTCGTCCCCCATCCCAGAGCACTGAGTGTCACCTCCAGGGGTGGGGACTCCACCACCTCCCTGGGCAGCCCCTTCCAGTGCCTGATCACCCTTTCCATGAGGAAATTCCTCCTGGAAAGAAGACAGTTCTGCCTAAGCCAGAAGAGCACGTGAAGCGTTAAAAGCCAGCCTGGAACCCGAGCTCACACCAGGGAGGGTTTGTAGCACACTCCTGCAGCAGGCAGCCACTTCTTCCCTGCTGGTGTTCCCCTGCACACAGGTGGGATAACAGGGACACAGTCTGAGAGTTCAGCTATTCCTGAACCCCACCAGATTCCAGTGGCCAGCGATGACCACCTGCCCAGCCCGTGGCCACCAACGCCAGCCTTCCCACGCGCTTCCCATGTGGTTCCCCAAACGATTCCTGCCCCGTGCTCGCTCCCAACTCCCTCGTTCTCTGTTTCACTGCCTCTCCCTCCCCCAGCCCACTGCTCTTTATCAACAATAAATTATTGATCCCGGTGTATTTGCCCCTGTCAGTGGAGTCGCAGCCGCTTCGGGGGAAGGCGATCGATGGGGAATGGGAACCAAATCAGGGCAGGAGCCCAAGGGACCCACACGGAGCCTCACGGACCCCACGGCCTCAGGGCCCCCAGGCTTTGCAAACCAGCACCTCTCAGCCCAGGTGGAAACCCGGCTCAGTTTTAGTGAAAACCACGCTGAGGCAGAGCCAGCACCGAGCGCAGACACAGCAGCAAACGGGGGGAGGCGACGCCGTGATTTGGGTTTCGAAGCTGCTTCGTTTCCACTTTGTTCCTGCTTTATTGAACAGGGGGAAGGCCCGGCCCTGCTCCATTTCCTGAGGCACACGAGCGCTCGCCCTCCTGCCCGTCAGAAACCTCCTTCCCCCCAGCATCCACGGGATCACGCTTGTTCCCCTGAGCACTCCAGGATCTATACCACCATCCACATCCAAGCCACATGTACCAGCTTATATAACTGGTTAAATTGCCTGTGATGGGCCCAGGTCCTTCCCCTCCGGGGTGAACGACGCTGTGGAAGCGCCAAAATGCGTAAAAATGATCCAGTGGCCCTTCAGTCAAGCTGTTAATTTTACACAAAAACCCACCGAGGTGAAGAACAGGGACTTTGTAGACACGCAGAGGATGGAAAACTCGAGCAGCTGAGCTCCGGGAGGCCTTAGGATGGACCCGTCCGGAAAGCATCCGGACAGAGCGCGGCCGGGGGCTCGTTACTGCGAAAGGCACCGGCTCCCCTCGCCGGGGATAACCAGAGATGCCCAACAGCTTCACCAACTTTACATAACAGCACCTGCCCCCCAGGAACGGCGACATCGGGGGGGGCGGCGATGGCCCCAGGGGACGCTGATGGGTCCCGGCTGCAGGCGGGGAGCGGCCCCGGGAGGAACCGGGAAGGGCTGGGAGAGCGCCGGGAGGAGCCAGGAAAAGCCGGGAAGGGCCAGGAGGAGCTGTCCGTTTCAGCACCGGCCCCGCCGGAGCCGCGCAAGGTCCCCTGGTCCCTCCCAGCCCTCGCCTCAGCCCTTCCGTCCCGCCTGGGCCCCGCCGGAGGACCCGGCCCCCAGCGCTTCCATCACCCGCACAGGGAAACAGGACCATTCCCGGGCCGCATCCCTCCAGGGCTGCCAGGGAAAACCACCACTGCCACGCTTTCCCCCCGTTTTCACCCCCAGAGACAGCGGCAGGACGAGACGGGGACCCCCCGCCCGCCCGCCCGGTGTGAACCGAGGGCGTCCCGGTCACGGCTCCCGGTGCGGCTGGAATTGCTGCAGTGTTCCCGGGAAGGCTGGACGCGGATACACCGGAGCACAACCACAACCGGCGCCCCAAAACCCGCCCCACCCGCGCGGACCCTCCCGGGGGGGGCTCCCGCAGACCCCCGGGGTGGGGGGCGCACACACAGGGATGAGCCTCCCACGCCTGGGATCACCCTCCAAAAATTGAGCGCAGGGCCCGAGGGGCGGAATGCAGCTGCTGGCCCTCGCACACACTCCCCTTGCCGGAGTTTCCGACTTCACCCCGGCTCATCCGCAGCCGCTGCCGTGGAGCATCTCCCGGCGTCCCCACCCCCACATCAGCTGGGCATCGTTTGCACCAGAACGCAGGGGGAGGGGAAGGGGAGGAAGACACCCAGATTTTTTAACAGAAAAAAAAAAGAAACCAACAAAAAAAACCTGTGAAGGTGCAATTCCTTCCCGGCAGGAAAGGAAAAAAAAAAAATAATATAAACCAAACCTGCTCTAGCCAACATCCTCTCCCCACCACCACCAAAATCTGTGCGGTGGAAGGAAGGAGGGAGGGAGGAGGGAAGAGCACAACCACGATGCTGACCCAACATCTGGGTCAGCTGGAACATCACGGCCGCCCTGAGCATCGCCCCCCACCCCAAAAAAACCTTGTCCTCCAAGTTTTCCCCCCATGCCCGGGCAGCGGGAGATGGGGGTGGTGGGAGCGGGAGGCGGTGGGGGGACCGAGCAGCGCTGCAGTGAGGGCCGGGGGGAAGGGGCAGCGGCGAGAACTCGGGCTCTCCCACCCCACCATGCAGACAAAGAGCACGGCCCCCAATTTGGGGACCAGGGAGGAGGGTGCCCGGGCAGCGGGGTGGAGGGGGGATGCAGGGATGGGTGGAGGGAGGGATGCGGAGAGCGACAGAGGGATGGGTGGAGGGGGCCCAAACGGGGCTGCAGGCCGAGGGTGGGTGCAGGGGCTCCTGCCCCCTCCCAGCCCCAGCCCCCCGGCCGGGGGACGCTCACCCCGGGCCTGGCACCGTCTCGCCCCTCCGCGGGGCCGGGGCCCTCGGGCTGCAGCGGACGGACCTTCCCCGGCCCGGGCAGGGGCTGCCGGAGCCCCCCGGCCCGGGCAGGGGCTGCCGGAGCCCCCCGGCCCCGGCTGGGGCTCCGGGCGGGCAGAGAACCGGCTCCCCCCGACCCTCTCCCCGGGCGCGGGGTGACCGAGTATCCCCCGAGGGGGCGGGTGTGGAGGGGGGAAAAGCCCCAGGACGGGACTCCCCCCCGTCCCCGCGGCGGGTTTGGGGCTGGGGGCTCCCCGAGCTCCCCCCCGCAACCCGCCCCCGGTGCCCGGCCGGGTGTCCCCGGCGCCGCCCGGGCCGCGCTCTGCGGCAGAGCCCCCGGGGGAGGCGGCGATCCGAACGGGACGGTAAGCGCGGGGAGCCGCGGGTGGGGCCCGCGGGGGTCCCGGGGGCTGCGACTCACCGTGTCGGGCGGGCTCAGCGCGGCCCCGGCGCGGCGGGTCCGGACTGCGGCGCGGGGGGAGCTGCGGGAGGGACTGCGGGTGTCGCCATCTTGGTGCGCTCCCGGCGCTCCCCCGCCCGGCCCGGCCCCCCGCGCCGCGCGGCTCCTGCCCGCCCCGCGCGCGCCGCCAGGGGCGCTGCGGAGCCACCGGCAACGCGGGGGCGGGGGGGGAAACCCCGACCCGGGGCGGGCACCGGGAACGGAACGGCGGAACCGGGGCCTGCAGCAGCAGCAGCATCTTCAGCAGCATCTTCATCATCAGCATCTTCAGCAGCAGCATCAGTGGGCCTGGTCCTTCAGCAGCATCTTCATCACCTTCGTCTTCATTGGCATCATCACTGGGCCTGGTCCTTCAGCAGCTTCTTCATCATCAGCATCAATGGGCCTGGTCCTTCAGCAGCACCTTCATCATCTTCATCATCTTCATCAGCACCGGCACCAGGCCTGGTCCTTCAGCAGCATCAGCATCTTCATCATTGGCATCAATGGGCCTGGTCCTTCAGCAGCACCTTCATCATCTTCATCATCTTCATCTTCACTGGCACCAGGCCTGGTCCTTCAGCAGCATCAGCATCTTCATCATCTTCGTCTTCATCAGCATCATCACTGGGCCTGGTCCCTCATCAGTGTCTTCATCATCAGCATCAATGGGCCTGGGCCTTCATCAGCATCTTCAGCGTCTTCATCTTCATCAGCATCAACACTGGGCCTGGTCCCTCATCAGCATCTTCAGCATCTTCATCTTCATTGGCACTGTCACTGGGCCTGGTCCTTCCATCAGCATCACCATCATCATCACCTTCATCACCATCATAATCAATAGGCCTGGTCCTTCATCAGCAGCGTCATCATCATCTTCAGCAGCAGCAGCAGCATTGTCACAGGGCCTGGTCTTCTATCAGCAGCACCATCTTCATCATCAGCATCACTGGGCCTGGGCTGTCCATCATCATCATCTTCATCAGCATCATCACCGGGCCTGGTCCTCCAACCTCACTCACTCCTGTTAAACACAGGAGTTTCATTAGGAATAATTTCCAGGGAAACTCCCTCAGGACACCAAGAGCAGGTGCTGCTTCCTTGGCCACTTCAACCTTTTTCCATGATTCCCTGCAGCACAGCAGCAAGGAATTACAACCTGATATAAACCCAGATTATAATAAAATAATCCATTACTGCCTCTATTTTGTGCTTCACATGCACAACCCAGAGTAATTAACTCGATGACCCTGGAGGTCTTTTCCCACCTAAATGATTCTGTGATTCCCGTTGTTCAATCCGTTTGTAGTTGCCACGAGGTGGAGGCATGAAGACACAACAGAGCTCGTTAATGAAGCACCTAATTACTCCTGGGTTTAATTTGCTTCACTGCCACCAGAGGGAGGAGGGGACGCACCGGAGGCACTCCCAGGAAAACAGAACTCCAACGCAATTCCCAGCAGAACTGCCCCAAGGTTCTTAGGGAGTGCTCATGCCGAGGGTTTTAGGGGTCTTGAGTCCTCCTGTCACCTGGAGAAAGAGCAGTCCCCTGTTAATGGCTCATCCACACTGCCACAAATCCTTTGAAAAGCTCTGGCAACCCCAAAATTGATCAAGTTTTCTGGAGTGGCCGGTGTCGACCCGACTTTAAGTCAATAAACCCCAAACTCCACATGCTGCACAAAGCAACCACTGAATTAGTACACTGTGTTATCTCTGCCTACCACTCCCATCGAAGGTTTGAGATCACCCACAGCAGCAGCTCCCGGAGCCAGCTCCAACATACCAGAGGATTTAAGGTGTCCTCGAACTGAAAACTCTTTTCAGCAGAGATTCAGTTCAGTTCAGAGAGAGGATGGAGCTGCTGAGCTCACCCAGCTGCTCACATCGGGCGGAAAATCAACTCCCAGACAAGTGTGCTTGAACTGAGACTTTAACCAAACCCTAATGAGACTCCTAGAGAGCTCCAGAGCCGGGCTGAGCTCCCTTCAGCTCCCCCAGGGCAGCACAGGCGGCTTTAAGAGATGTGACCGTGCTGGAACTGCCGAGCGCCAAGAGAGGGCACTCGGAGACGCTTGGCCAGGGGTTACACGCACAGTTGTGCTGCCCAGTTCGCCCCGGTTTGGGAACAAACTGGCAGCTCCTCCCCTGCCAGTTGGGACACTGTGGTCACCGCTCGGCCGCTGCTCCGTCCTCGCCTGTGACCAGACTTGGAAATCAGCTGGAGAAAAGAGTCCAGCAGGACCGTGCGAGGAGCTGAACGCGCTTGGAGAGCATAGGAGTGCCCAAAGGCAGCTCTGCCTGAGCTCCCAGGGCTCTACCACACAGGAGGAGTTGTTCTGCCCCGTGCAGATCCTCTGCCCACGCTGGGGATGGCAGAGGCCGGTGCCAGCGTCCTCCTCCTCCGCACCTGCCTGGCGCTGCTCGCCTTCCCCGTCTACCTGCTGTCCTTCCTGGGCCTGTGGGAGCCCTTCTGCAGGAAGGTGTTTTTCCCTTTCATCTTGGAAAAGATCAGCACCATTCACGACAAGAAATCAAAGAAGCACAAGCTGGAGCTGTTCCGTAACCTCGCCGACTTCCGGAGCCCCTCGGGGGAGCTGAGGCTGCTGGAGATCGGCACCGGCGCCGGCGGCAACTTCCAGTTCTACCCACCGGGCTGCAAAGTCACCTGCACCGACATCAACCCCAACTTCCAGGAGAGCCTCACCAAGAACATGAAGAAGAACCAGCACCTCCACTACGAGCGGTTCCTGGTGGCCGCAGGAGAAGACCTGCACCAGGTGCCCAGCGGCTCCGTGGACGTCGTGGTCTGCACCCTGGTGCTGTGCTCGGTCCAGAGCGTGAGCAGCACCCTGAGGGAAGTGCTGCGGGTGCTCCGGCCGGTGAGTACCTGCACTGAGCCTCTCAGTACCTTTATCATCTGCTCCAGAGGCACCTTGCCAGGAGGAAAGGGGGCAAAAAGTATAAAAAATTGGTTTTGAGCTTGAAAACCAGACCCGGGTTGGTTCCTGCAACCATTCTGCACATGGGACTGGTCAGACTGGTTTAGTCTTAGAAGTAAAATCCTAAAAGCAACACTGCTAACTAAAATGACTTCGCAGTCCATCTTTAAAGCAGAATGTGGTGCTGTCCCTTCCCACTCACCTGACTTTCCCTGGGTGGGAAGTTCTGATCGAGGCTGAAAGTCTGGACTTCAAATGAACTGCTTCGGCCTCTCTGAAGTGGGGCTGCTTCACCTGTATGACCAGGCCAGTCTAATTAACCACCTTCTCCCCTGGAGATGCTAATGGGCTGCAGACTAAACCCACCCTCACAGGG
Source organism: Myiozetetes cayanensis (assembly GCF_022539395.1). Classification (NCBI taxonomy): domain Eukaryota; kingdom Metazoa; phylum Chordata; class Aves; order Passeriformes; family Tyrannidae; genus Myiozetetes; species Myiozetetes cayanensis. The sequence continues at coordinate 278,369 of NW_026087709.1, read as the reverse complement.
AGGAATTTCTTCCCAATATCCCATCTAAAAATCTGTTCTTTGTCAGTTTGAAAGACAACCCTGTGGGTTGTCAAAAACCGATGGGTTAGAGCAGCATTTACACATTTCTCTTGGTTTCCTTTGGAAGAAAAGTCATGTTAGCAACTAACTGAAACAAAGCCGTTAACAAGCTATTGCTGGAATAAAAGAGGGATCAAATAAGTCAATTCTTTGTGCTTTTTGAATCTCTGCACATTTCCTCCTTTTAATAATTCCAAGTGATACAGGGAGGAGAAGAGGGAAATGGAAAAGGGAAAAGGGAAGGGACAGGACAGTGGGAGCTGCTTAGCATGACCCCCACACTCACTGTAAGAGACTCTGTGTTCCCAGGGAGGAGCTTTCTATTTCTTGGAGCACGTGGCCGCCGAGCATTCCAGCTGGAAGTATTTTTGGCAGCAGGTCTGCTTCCCGACTTGGAAACTCGTCTTTGCTGGATGCTGCCTCACGAGAGAGCTCTGGAAGAATCTGGAAGAGGCCAAGTTCTCGGAGCTGAAGGTACAACACATAAGTCTTGCGCTGCCCTGGACGCCCATCCAGCCGCACATCGTGGGGTACGGGGTGAAGTAACCCCTGTCCTGCCCGGCTGCTCCCTGTCCCCCCGAAATTCCTCGTCGTGACCAGCACACCCAGCACGGCACAGGCTCCTCAGCACGTCCCCGTCTCGGTGACACAGTGAAGGACTTAAATCAGGAACTGAATTAAGCGTGAAGTGAGAAGAGAGGGTCTGTTTTCTGAACGTCTCTGAATCACAGAACTGGTCAGGTTGAAAAGCCCCTTTGGATCAGAGTCCAACAGTTAACCCAGCACCAGCACCGTGGTCACCACTAACCTGTGCCCCCAAGTGCCACACGTTTTTTGAACGTTTCCAGGGATGGTGGCTCCACCACTGCCCTGGGCAGCCTGTTCCAGTGCCTGACAGCCTTTTCCATGGAGAAATATTTCCTAATCTCTAATCAAACCTCCCCTGGTGGAACTTGAGGCCGTTTCCCTCTGAAGCCCTGGCACTGCTGACCCTGCCACGGAAGATCCCAGGAGAACCAGCCCAGCAGACAGGAAAATAAACGTATTAATGGAAGGCAACTGCTGTCCGTGCCTGGTTAACTGTGGGGTGGGATTCCTTCGGGTGTTCCCCACCTGGGATGTGGCCGGGGCTCCATCGGACCCCACTGTCCCCCTCCTCACAGCTGTTTCTGTTCCTCCCGATGGAACCCCTGTAAACCCCAAACCCTGACCCTTCACCCAGGGGAGGGCGAGACCCCCCCCCCTAGCTCTTTGCCCTGGTGAGAATGAGACCCCCTAAAAACTTTGCCCAGGTGAGGGTGAGCCCCCGAACGGCACCTCCTGGGAGGGGCTGCCTGAGGGAGGACGGGCAGGGCCGGCCCCGGAGGGCGGGCAGGGCCGGTCGGTCCCTGAGGGAGGAGGCCAGGGCCGGTCCCGGAGGGCGGGCAGGGCCGGTCGGTGCCTGAGGGCGGGCGGGCAGGGCCGGTCGGTCCCTGAGGGAGGACGGGCAGGGCCGGTCGGTCCCTGAGGGAGGACGGGCAGGGCCGGTCGGTGCCTGAGGGAGGACGGGCAGGGCCGGTCGGTGCCTGAGGGAGGGCGGGCAGGGCCGGTCGGTGCCTGAGGGAGGACGGGCAGGGCCGGTCCCTGAGGGCAGAGCCGCCCTCCGGCCGCTCTCCCCGCGCCGTCCCCGGCGCCCCAACGGCCCCGTTCGGGCAGCGGCACCGGCCGTTCCCCCCGGGCAGGGGGGGGGGGTTCCCTGAGGCGCCGCCGCCATCTTCGCCCCTGGACGGAGATGCGGCGGGGCCGGCCCGCGGTGCTGCTGCTGCTCCTCCTGCTGCTGCTGCTCGAGCGGCCCCGGCCCGGGGGCGGCCCCCAAGGACCCCGACGAGGGTACCGGGACCCACCGGGGCCGGGGAAGGGCGTGAGGGGGGCCGGGGGCTGAGGGGAGGAGGTTGGGTTGGGTCCCCACAGACACAGAGAGAGAGACTTCGGCTGCGCCTGAATTTGAGAGGTTCGCGAAGCAGCAGCAGCAGCACCTCGAGACGAGTTATGTCAATTTCACGTGCAAGGGACACACCTCAGTAAGATAGAGACGCGTATTTTATACCAGCTAAGAAGTCCTGGGATCCCCCGAGGCAGCGAGGCCCGGAATCCCAGGATGGTTTGCATTGGAAGGGACCTTAAAGACCACCCAGTTCCACCCCCTGCCATGGGCAGGGACACCTTCCACTAGCCCAGGCTGCTCCAACCTAGCCTTGGACACTTCCAGGGATGGGGCATCCTCTGAGGGCCCTTCCCACCCTCACAGGGAAGAATTTCTTCCCCAAATCCCATCTAAAATCTGCTGGCAGTTTGAAGCCATTCCCCCTTGTCCTGGCACTCCAGGCCCTTGGAAATGGTCTCTCCCCACCTTTCCTGCAGGTTCCCTTCAGGTCCTGGAAGGCCACAATGAGGTGACCCCAAAGCCTTCCCTTCTCCAGGCTGAGCAATCCCAATTCTCCAGCCTTTCCTCATGGCAGAGCTGCTCCTTCCTTTTGATCACCCTGGAGCATCTCTGGACTCGCTCGCACAGCTCCACTTCCTTCCTGTGCTGTGGAAACGCTGGAGATTAAAAACAAACAAACAAACCAACCAAAACCAAACCAAGCCAAACATCCAACAGAACAACAACAAAACACCTTAAAAAATCTCCCCCAAAACCCCAACCACCCAAAAACCCCAAAGCAACAAAAAAACCCAACCAATCACACCCAGACCCCCCCCCAAAAAAAAAAACCCTCTGTTTTTCCCCCTAAAACCCCCCCTGTCCCATGTTGTGTTTTGCAGAGTGTCAGCAGCAGCCGCCCCAGGCCCGGAGAGCCACGTCCTGGATCGTGGGGGGCCACGAGGCCCCGGAGGGCGCGTGGCCGTGGGTCGTGAGCCTGCAGGTCCTGCGAGGGGGCGTCCGCTTCATCCACCTCTGCGGGGGGGTCCTGCTGAGCCGCAGGGCCGTGCTGACCGCCGGGCACTGCGTCGAGGGCAGGAGGTACGGGGTGGGCAAGGGGGCCCAGCTGGGCTGGGGGCAACTGGGGTCACCATCTCCCATGTTTGGGCCACCATCTCCCACGTTCAGGCCACCATCTCCCGTGTTTGGGCCACCATCTCCCACGTTCAGGCCACCATCTCCCATCTTTGGGCCACAATCCCCCCCAGTTCCAGTCACTTGGTGCAGCACAATCAGGAAAGTCAACTTGCCAGCGTCCTGCTTGTCTCCAAAGATGGAAGTGGCCCATCAGGAAAGGCCCTGGGGGTGCTGGTGACAGCAGCTGGACATGAGCCTTGGCTTTTGTTCTTTTGGTTGTTTGTTTTTTGTTGTTTTTTTCCCAATGTGGTAACAACTGCTCAGAACAGACTTTTAACTGTGGCCCTTGCCAAACTTGCACAATCTGCACCAGCTGCCATCGACTGTGTTGACACAACCATGACGCTGAGGGAAAGTGAACTGTAAAATCCCTGAACTTCGGAATTTCATCCTTCATTGGGACTTTGTTACATCAGCTTTCTGCTTCTTTAAATGAATTTAACAATCATTTATTTGCAAGACAATGCCTCTTTAAATTACCAATTTAATTTTTACCTTAACTTTGGAGGTTAATCTTAATTATATAGCTCATCCCAGGCCAAATTCAAATCCCACTTAACACCAGTAAAGATTTTTTTTCAACACAGTTGACTAGAAATTAGGTCTGAATGACTCCAACCCTCTTTCTAAATTTTATATTCATTATTGTTACTTCTAGTTAATGGATTTCCCTAATCTAGGTACAAGCAGAGTCTTTATAAGCATTGTGGGGGTGAGCCTCCTTCCTTTCTGCAAAATAAATCCATGTTTTTAGCCTTTTCAGAAGAATATCTCCTGCTGGCCTCTGCTGAGATGGGGTGGGAGGGAAAATCCAAGTTTTAGTGTAAATCATTAACCTGAATTTTCCTTAACAGCCATAACCAGCATTAGGCAAAGCAAGTGTTCCCAGGGACGCAGTGGGAACGAGGCAGATTTGTTCCAGAAAATATTGACTAGGGAATTTTCAATATATATTCCTAAAGGTGCCTGAGCCAAAGAGGGCAGGCTTGGATGGGGATACTGGGAATACCCTGTGAGGGTGGGGAGGCCCTTAAATGCATTTCCCAGAGGATGCCCCATCCCTGGGAGTGTCCCAGGCCAGGTTGGAGCAACCTGGTCTGGTGGAAGGTGTCCCTGTCAAGGAGGGGGGAGGATGGGATGGTCTTTAAGGTCCTTCCCAACCCAACCCATTCTCCCATTCCCTAAAAAAAAAACCCTGTTAAAATATGAGCTGTCCCTCAGGAACCCTTGCTTCTGGAGAGCTGTCCTGGGCCTGCACAACCTGCACCGGCACGGCCCCCACACGGCCAAGAGGAGGATCAGGAGGATCCTGGTGCACTCGGAGTTCAAGAGCGAGACCTTTGAGAACGACGTGGCGCTGTTCGAGCTGAGCTCGGCCGTGCAGTCCAGCCTGCACATCCAGCCCATCTGCCTGCCCCCCGTGCCGCTGCAGCCCCAGCTGGAGAACAGCACCGACTGCTACATCAGCGGCTGGGGCCGCACTGCTGAGAAGGGTAACGGGCCTGCCCAGCCCCACAGCCCCCAGCACAGCTCCCCTCTGCCCCTGCCCAGCCCCACAGCCCCCTCTGCCCCTGCCCAGCCCCACAGCCCCCCTCTGCCCCTGCCCAGCCCCACAGCCCCCAGCACAGCTCCCCTCTGCCCCTTCCCACCCCAAACCATCCGTCATTCCAACATAGAGTACGGTTATGGTCCCCTCACACAACTTCATTAAACTCCCTGCAGTGAGAATCTGCTTCCAGGGGGGCGTTTCCCACCCCAGCCAGGTTAGATCCACACAGCTGCAACCACCAGGAGTACATTTCCCAGCCTTTCTTCCAAGTATAACGTGAGGAAAAGGAAAATAAACTCACCTGACTTTCGGATTTGTGGTGCGGCTCAAAGGTGGTCTGCTGGAAACAGCTTTTTTATCAAAAAGCAACAATTCTGATGCTGCATGTTGTGAACTGAGGGGTCCTCAGGGATTTATGAATGACTACACACGCTCCTTCCAGTTCTCTCTTTAATCCCACTGGGCACAAACTCGACGCCAGTTGGTGTGTGGGAACTTTGGGATAAGTCACCCCTGACACTTGGAGCGGGGCAGGTGTGTTACCACTGATGCCTCTTCTGAGGAAAAATTGCAAAATGTCCATCAAACCCAAGTGTGCAAACCCTTAAACCCACTCCAGTCCCAACCCAGCAGGGGCAGGCAGGATCCAGGTCACATTCATGTCTGGACACGTCCAGGAACACACCCCGGCTGGCGAGACAGGGGAAAGAAGCCCAGCAGGAACTGCTCCCCACACACCCCAGCATACCTTACCTTGCTGAACTCTGCCTCCATTCCAGGTAAAATCTCCCCTGTGCTGAAGGAAGCCCGGGTGGAAATCCTCCCTCCCAGCCTGTGCAACAGCTCCGAGGGCTACGCGGGGCTCATGGACGACAGGGTGCTCTGCGCCGGCGCCTGGGCCGGGGGCACCGACACCTGCCAGGTGAGAGGGGTGGGGGCTTCCAGTGTGCAATCCAAGGGGCAGAAATACCCACTGGAGAACAGGCCAAAGGCAAGGGAAGCGTCAGAAAAGAGGGGCGGGGCGGTGGTCACGAAGCAAAAGTATCTCGGGGACGTATTTGGTGACATCAGAAACGTGGCAGGAGTCTGTGAATGCTGCACAAAGGGAAAGGTTAAAGAACGCAACGAGTTTGTGCCACACAGGTGACAATAAATTAGATATGACGTTGGACATGGCTCAGGGATGTGGCAGGGCTTTCATTCCAGTGCTGAGCAATCACCACCTCTTCCTCAGAAAAGCCCATTCTCGGGTCTGGAGAACTGGCAGAAGCTGCAGCACCAGCTGGGACATGGAGACATTTATAATTAAACCCCATAATGTATTCCTGAGTGCTTTGTCTGATACACTTCCTGCTTCCCTCAGCAGTTTTCCCTGAGCAGGTGACATGGCCAAGAATCAGGATGTGTGTTCCTTACCCTGTGTCTTGGTGCTTCCACACTGTGTGGACAGCACATTCCCCAATTACCTGAGGAGCGAGGAAGTTCAGGGAGACAAGGCTTGGCATGAAAAGGTGCAGAGAGAAAACAACAGAACTTTAAAGGCACTGAAGCAGTGCAGGCCTGGGGTTCTGGTCTGGGCAGAATCAGGAGGAATTTCTGCCTGGAAAGGGTGGTCAGGCCTTGGCAGGGGCTGCCCAGGGAGGTTTGGAGTCCCCATCCCTGGACGTGTCCAAGGAAGGACTGGATGTGGCCCTCAGTGCTCTGGGCTGGGGGACAAGGTGGGGATCGGGCACAGGGAGGACTCGGTGACCCTGGAGAGCTTTTCCCACCTCAAGGATTCTGATTCACCACATTTACCTTGACTTGTCCACGTTACTGCCCACGTTACCATCACTGCTCTGTCAGTTAACTGAGCTGCCTGAAGTTAAAAAAATGCATTTATTACTGCCTGAATTCTGCACTCCCCCGTTACCAGGGTTTTGTGCTCACCTGCAGGGCGACAGCGGGGGCCCCTTGGTGTGTTACCACCCCGACAAGTATTACCTGATCGGCATCGCCAGCTTCGGCGTCGGCTGCGGCCGCCCCAAATACCCCGGGATCTACGTCCGGCTGTCCCAGTACAGGGCATGGATCAAATCAAAGCTTAAGCTGACCAGCAGGACTCCAAAACCCACGAGCACCACGCTCACCCTCCTCCTGACTGTGGCACACACGGTGCTCACACAGACCCTCTAGAGGGGCAAACCATCGTGGAGCTCAGCCCTGCCCGGGCAAGCTTGGAAGAACCAGCTCCCTCCTGACTCCCAATAAATCCAAGAGCCAAAGGACGTGCACTTACTTTTTAGGAGTTGTGTTTGCAATTGTGGTTTTTTTTTTGTTTCCTGCCTCTGAGATCCACACTGACGGCACAGGAAATGGTAAGAGCCTCGGCCCTGCTGATGAAAATCGAATATAGGGGTGTTATCAGCTGGCAACACTTTCCTCCCGCCCTATTTCGGCGCCTTTCCAGCCACCAGCAGGTTAAACACACTCGGTGATGCCACCAGGGCTTGTGGAGGGCAGATGCTCCCTCTGCTGGGTAAGCACAGCAGAACACACAAAGGTTTTAATTAACCACCTAATCAACCAAACCTTAGCTGTGGCTCAGCTTATCGAAATCTGAGGTAAAACCCCCCTGTAGAAAGGCAAAAGTTGTTCTGCACTCACGAGTTTTAGCGGATGAAACAGCACCTGTCATGCTAAAATTGACAATTAATTATTCCTGGCCACCTTGTGACCCCATCCCACACAGGTATTTCCACCAAGACATCACCACTGCAGTTCTGTGCTAGTTAAAAATAAATAGGGACCATCGGAATTATAATATTTTGGCGACTTTATTTACCAAGGTCAAAATTTGCAACCATTAATTGTTTCAACAAATATTTACAAATCATGGAAAGCACGGACCGTTTGGAACCAACCAGCAGAACAGCACTGGGTGCTGCCACCTCTTACCCTCAGGAGTGAGATTTTACTCTTTACAATCGAGATTTTAAAGTAAACCCAAATTAAGAACTTCATGATCAGAGATTAAAGAGCGAAACTTGTGTTACTGTTTAATATTCCCGTGACAAAAAAAATCAGCTGCTCTTTCCAACACACTATTTTAAGAGGATAAAACTTGACTCCTGGTGTGCCTGGCAGCAGGACAGGTGTTGGACACAGAACTGGCCACCACGGTTCTACAGTCTCAACACTTGATAGGTTTTGTTTATTATTACTCCACATTACAAAAGGAAAAGGAGAACACACAGCGAGGATCAGCTACCACGGAGTTCCCAGGTCAGTTCAGAACTGTAGGTCAACCCCCTCTCACACATTCCAGGTAGCACAACACACCTGAGGGGAAAGGCCCAAATCCTTGAGGTTCACACTCCACGCTGTTCGTTTTTCCTGAACTTCCACCAGAGAAACAGGAGGCACTGAGACCTCTCCAGGAGCGGCTCCCTCAGGCCAGGACCTTCCCAGCCTTGTTTCTGATGTGCCAAAAAGCTCTTTTCTGGCAGGATGGCAACCAGGAGACACACTCCAGCCTGGCCTAAAGGAGCCGCCTCGGGACTCGTGTCCAGAACAACCAGAGATTTAGGAACTCCAGGAGAAACACACCCTCTTATGACCCACTAACCAGGAGACTGTGAAATGCAGGTTCCTCACGGCAAAGAGGAATCTGCTCGCTACCAGCCCATTAATTCCCAAAGGAGTAGAATGAAAACTCCTGACTGACCATGGGATAAGCATCACACATCCAGGGAGGGAGCACGGCTTGGAATTCCACCCGGATCTCCAACACCTTGGGACAGCACAGCCCCCAGCGCAGCTCCTGCCGACAGAACGGGGAGCAGGACTGGGATTTGATCCCAGCTGTGGAGATGGGGGGGTTGTCACGGGATTCTGGGGGTCCCCTCGTCCCATCCCCTGCTCAGGGGGTCACCTCCAGCACCTGCCCAGGGTCACAGCCTGCCCAGGCGGCTCTGGGGATCTCCAAGGACGGAGATTCCCCACCCAAAAGAGAGTCCTGATCATGCCAAACATTTTGATTTTCACCTGAAACAAATTAAAACTGTACAAACTGAACTCTCTGACACAATCAGACCTAATGTGCAGATATTGTCAACTGTGGGGAGTAAAAAGCCCTGATTTATTTTTTTTTAATCCTTTTTTTTCCCCCAATACTCTTTAGGATCCATTTATTTTTTGCAAGTTGCCCACAGACATACAAAATTAATTCAAATATCTCCTACACCAAAGAGGATCTCATTTGACTTTGTACTATCCATAAAAATATATCCTTGAAAATCTGGTTCACAAAATATTTCATTTGGTTACTAAAATGAAATATATAAACTGTCAAAATACGTATAGAAACTCAATTTCAGGTTTTGTAAAGATCACAATTTAGCTACAAAATATACCAACCATCTCCCTGTTTGCAATAGAATATTTGCTTACAAAGACACCGCCACTTTGCAAAATAGCTCCTACCTTACAAAATTAGGCTGGAAATGGTAATTTTGCACTTCTTCCAGCAATAAACCAGAAACTAGAACCTCGTAACCCTTTGGTATAGATCTTCCATTTTTTACTTCATCATTTCTCTTCTATTTGGTTTCGTGTTCCAAAGCCCAGGAGAATCCCCAGCCAGGACAAGCATTGAGTGTTTCATTGTAAATGTGATCAGCACGCAATTCAATTTTCAACGATTGATGTTTCTCGTGCCCAGAACTAAGAACAAACTCCTGTGAAATTAAACTGCCAGAAGTCTGAATTTCGGAAATTCTTCAGGACTTTCTGTCATCAGCCCTTGTCCCACCACACTGTGCTTTTAAATCACAGATGTGTTGAATTGCCTGGAGAAAATCAACACAATTTCCTGTGCCTCAGACATTTCCAGGACCAGGCCCTCTGGCTGCCTTCTGCAGATCCTTCCCAAATCTGATAAACACAGCAAACATGGATAAAAATCATCCCAACTTTTTAAACTGCCATCTGAGAAAGAGGAAAAACATAATTTATACCTCGAGCAAAGTATCAGCTTTTTTTTTTCTTCTTTTCTTTTTTTTTTTTTTGTATCACCTGCACCTGTAAATACCAACTTACAGGTTAAAATAAAAATATTTACAGACAAGTAACTGAAGGAAAAAGGATTGAAAAAAAGAGTAAGAAATCAAAACATACACTGGTTATAAATGTTACTAATAATGTCAGCTATGGCAAGGATTCCATTTCATCCACGTTTTCACTGGAACCAAATGTTGCCTCCATTATTAGAGGTATTGGTAGGAATTTTCAAAGAAACTCTCATCACCTGCCTCGTCACACGTGACTGTCCTTCCACTGTAGCTGCAATCTTGACTTTTATCAGTTTCCAGTTGTGCCAGCAGGAATTTTGGTGAGGTTTTCTTGTTTCCTTTTTGTACTTTGTCACCAACACGTTGTAAATAAAATCTATAGAGTCTCTGAGCTGTGAAATCTAGGTAGAAAAGTTTCAGTTTTGACCTTTCATCTAGTTTTAAAAAATTCAGTATAAAAAAAAAAAAAAAAGTCTCCTCTGAAATTTCACCAGTCCCCAAAGGCTTTTTACCTTCCTTTCTTACACACTTTTATGACAGTAAAGATCTTTCAAAGTTTTTAGTTCTTCAATTAGAGTTTTGTTCTGGTTTTCCAGGACTGCCACTCGGTTTTCCAGACATTTCACGTACTCCTTCTTCTTCCTGCGGCATTCCCGGGCGGCTTCCCTGCAACACACGAGCAGGATTGTTCACCTTAGATCTGTTTTCTGAATGTTACAGTTGTGAGACAGCTCAACTGCAGGGAGGAACAAAACCAGCAGTGCCCCAGGTGAGGAGGAGAGCAGGAGACTCAGCAGGATCTGGTAACACACACACTGCAGCCAATCTGCAGGGAAAACCCGGGTTTGGTTTTCCAACGCTGCTGGAAAACACTCCAGGGAGCGAGTCTGGGTGAGAATCCCCCACGTTTTTGAATCTCCCGAGCTCCAGGGACTGGGGGCAGCACAACCAGTGGAGCACACGAAGCTCAGCCAGCCCAGGGGCAGCCACGTACCTGTTCTTCATCAGGCGGATCTCCCGTTTGAGCTGCGGATCGTCCGTCTTGCTGGTCTGCGACGTCAGAGTGACCGGGGACGTCATCACCACCGTCTGGGGCAGGGACGACGTGGTGGGCGTGGTGCGGATCTGGTACGTCTGCATGTCTCCAGAGGCAGCTGGGGACACCAGAAACGGGGCAGGGTTAGGAGGGGACAACGGGACACCAGAAACGGGGCAGGGTTAGGAGGGGACAGCTGGGGACACCAGAAACGGGGCAGGGTTAGGAGGGGACAGCTGGGGACACCAGAAACGGGGCAGGGTTAGGAGGGGACACCAAACAGGGCATTAGCAGGGGACATTGAAGGGGGGCAGCATTAGCAGGGGACAGCACGAGGGGTGACCCTGTCCCCAGGGGTACTCACTCTGCACCACCACCTGGTTGCTGGGCACCAGGATCTGCTGCCCGTCCGAGGTCTGGGCGTACTGCAGGATGGTGGTGCCGGGCTGGGAGGCGCCGGTGTTGGCCATGGTCAGAGTCTGCAGCCCCTGCACCCCGTCTGCCCCCGGCCCCGCCAGCTGCAGCCCGTTGGCTGCGATGGCGACTGCGGGGAAGGGACAGGGACAGCACAGTGAGTACCATCAAAGGGACAAATCCTATTTTTTTTGCTGCCTCCTTGATACCACAGGAACCTTTTGGTGTGGCCTATGATATATCTATCTCTCTGTATATATTAGTGTCTTCACTGAGCTGACATTTTGGGTTAAATCCAGCACAGAACACTGCTGTGTGCTCCACACCGACAGCCTTAAATGTCCTAATCTGCAAAAACTAAGATTACAGAGCACTGAGTTTATCTGAGGTCTGTAGATACCAGTTATTTCTATGTACTAACTTTACTGACTGCTAGATAATAACCAACTTTTGAGTTTCATCTTAATCAAATATATAACAAAACCTGTATTTTGAGGCCAGCTGAATAAAAACTGTGTAGGTATTTTGAGTGACGTACTGTACTGTCCTGTGCTTGTCTGGTAGATGGGTGTGGGAACGGACATGGAGGTGACAGTGGAGACCCCGGGACTTTCCTCATCTCCTTTTCTATCCCGTGTGTCTTCAGAGGAAAGATCTTTCAAAATTTTTCTGTGGAAAAAAAAAAAAAAAAAAGAGTTTGACATTTGGCTACACTGCCCACTTCAGTGAAGTGATACAACTGAGTAAGATCACGGCTGATGCACATTTTCCCCTGCACGACATCGTGCTGAGGCCCATCTCCAGCCAGTGGAGTCAAAGTTTCCTCTGGCAGCTCGGGGTGTTCAGTGCCTGAACAGACCCAAGGGACAGGAAACAACTTGGAGGTCGACAGAGTATGTGAAGCCACCGAAAGGAGCTGCTCCCTGGGTTTCAAACAGAACACCAAGGGTGTCCCATCTCATCAGTACCGGTACGAGGGGCGACGAGCCAAGATGCCTCGAGCCTTCTGCGAGGAGCCGATGCTGTCTGAGGAGTCCTGGGAATCCTCACTCTCAGACAAGGAAGAGACCTGGTGGGAGAGGGAACAGGAACACCAGTGATGCACAAACACAGATGTTTATGTAGGCAGAGGAGCTGTGGGGTTTGCTGGTGAGAATGTGAGTCCAAGGAAAATAACGTTGAAGGCAGCAGCGTTATCAGGGAGTGAATGTGCGAAGTGCTATCTACAGTTTTCTTTATTCTACTGTGTGCTCACCCAGCTCAAAGTGTTATTTTGTCTCTGATGCTCCTTATTAGTGAACCCAGTATTTATTTGTTCTTATCTGTGTGCCAGCAGCAGAGTCCAGAGGAATGCACAGAGCTCTGGGAAAAGCCTTTCCCACCGAGCTGCAGAGACAGACAGAGCAGCCCACGAGCCGCAGTGAAAAATAACTGCTCGTGTTGTACTTTTTTTTCCCCCCAACAAGGCCACAATGTTCATAAATAACAGGGAGGGAAAAAAAAAAGGACAGAATCCAGTCTGTGGGACCCTGCAGGAGGGGGAAGGAAAAGGAATGGGATTAAGGGAGACACGAGCACCAGCAACTGACTGAGGCAGAGGCTCGACTGCTTTCCCTCGACACGTGTTCTCCTGTCCCTGCTCTGGTGTTCCAGCAGTGGCAGCTGACAGTCCCTGCCAGCTTTGCTTCCCATGGTTTATCAGTTCAGATTGGCATGAGGAGTGTGGGACAAGGATCAGGGACAAATTCCTGTGTTTCAGGGCAGCTCCTCCCTCGCCCCGCTGCCAGGGCAGTGGCTTCCCAGCACAACTCCAGTGCCCGAGGGCTCTGCAGCAGGGACTGAGTGGAGCAGGAACAGCCTCACTGGAACTCCCCGGGCACCCCTCGCAAGTGACTCACTAAAACCACGTGGCCAGTGAGTAAGAGGCACAAGCAGAGACTTGGGCACCTCTGAGAGGGAGTTACAGAGCGCACGAGGTGAGCAGGCAGCAGCTCAGCCCTCTGCTCGGGCCCACCTTTCCCAAAGACTCACTTTAACCCATTTCTGAGTTATTATTCTACCACTCCTCACTCCCCCTCCTTGGGGGACCAAACCCCACCGCCCTGTCTGCCAAGGCACAGCCACAGAGCTGTGGGCTGGCTTTGTTAGCAAAGGGTTTATTTGGAACTCCAAAGGTGATCTCAGCACCAGCCCAAAGGAGGGATGTTGTGTCCCACAGGACTGCCCCTGGATCCCTCTCTGTCCCTCACAGGGCACTACAGCTTCCCACCGACAGCAGTGCTGGGGTTTGGGGTTGGAAAGCCCTGCTGGGGTTACCTGCACGGTCTGCACCTGAGGGGAGTGGATCACGGAGGAGGACTGGGCTGTCTGGATGACTCCCTGCACCTGGACTTGCTCTCCAGGAAGCTGAACCACGGTCAGGGGGGCAGAACCTCTGAGAGACATCTACAACAGACCCGAAACCATCAGTAAAACCTCTGTGCCGCGGGGCTCGGGAAGCGCAGCTGGTGCAGAACAGGCAGAAGCTTCTTTTAATTCTAATTCAGTCACAAAAGTACCTGTAAAGATGCACACTTTTGGGACAGTACTTACTGCGAAAACGGCTGAAACAGGTTTTTGTTTCCTTCGGTTGGGGGAAATCAAATATGTCACGTTATGTCACATATTGAGATTAAAAAGATGCAAACACTGCAACTTCCCAGAGGGCTTGTAGTTTTGACACTGAACTCACATAAATCCTTGCACTTTAATTCAACTGATACTGCTCACATGTTCACAACCAAAAATAATTCAAGTTGACTGTAAGTAAATAACCAGTTTCCTCACCAAATTTCTTCACTACTTTAATTAATCTGAAATAAATGAGAAGATGAAGGGATCATTAACACTCACACGGCTGAATTTCCACTTCAGGCTACTTTTGTATCATAAATCACAATATTAAGGGACATTCAGAACTTTATATAAAAACAGCATAAAACCAGCCTGCAAACCAACCCCAGGACACCTGCTGATACTCTCTCCTCTGTTAAATCCAAATTTTGCATCAAAATGCCAACTGCCTCCACAGGGTGAACAGTGGGTGGGCTGCAAAACGTTGCTGTTTCCCAGGAAAACCCTCCTGGAAGGATTCACTCCCAGGTGCAGCAAAAGCTGACTCCTGGAGGGGTTCAGGTGAAAGCTCTGACAGGGATGTCATCTTGGAGGAAGAATCTCACATTTCCAACTTCATATGATTTATTACATTAAATATGCTCATGCTGGGCCAAACTCCAAGGGTTTCCATGGTGCTCAGCACACCCAGGATTGCTGTTACTACAAAAGGAGCTGGAAATGCTTTTCCTGAGGAAAAAATGAAAGCAGGGCCCTGATTTATTCCTGAGCAGCTCTTGTGGTCGACTAACCCCAAATCTGGGCTGCAATTCTGCATTGTATGAGCCCAGAAAAGAACTTTCCAACACTTTTTCATTAATTTGACATCGTTCACCAACAAACAAACACATTTTTCTCAACCTCCTCCTGGTTTTCCTTCTCCGTGTGGTTCTAAGAATGAACCTTTGGTTTCTGGCACATAAAAAGTGGTTCTGAAGGCCCTGAAATGTTTGCTGAGATCCAGCCCAGGCTTTACCTGTTGAGCAATATGAGAGAGCTGAGCTGCCTGGAGGGTTGTACCTTGTACGGCCGAGGGCTGGGACGGCGTCACGGAGCTGCTGCTGCTGCTGCCCTTGTGCACCTCTTCCATCATCAGCTGGGGGAAACCAGGGACATGCAGTTAACAGGGGATCCCTCAGTGGTCTGGGACGGGAGGGACCTTAAAGGCCACCTCATTCTACCCTGTGCCACCAGCCCAGGTTGCTCCAGCCTGGCCTGGGACACTCCCAGGGATGGGGTAGCCACAGCTTCTCTGGGCAACCTCGGGGCCTCCCCACCCTCCCAGGGAGGAATTTCTCCCCAATATCCCACCTAGCCCTGCCCTCTGGGCAGTGGGATGAAAGATCCAGGAAGAAAGCTGAGATTCTTTATATTAAAGAATATCCTGCTCTAAGCAAGAGAGTTTCCCAGAAGATTTTATAGCCAAACCTATTTTAAACCATCTGAAGGTGTACAGAAACAAACCAGGGACTCGGATCCAAGTGGAGAGAGAGTGCAGTTTTGAATTTTAAGCCCTGCCAGAGTCACTCTGTCTCCATGTAATGCAGTCACCAACACCTCTCTCATGTCTAAGGTTTTATATTTAACTGCTCAACGTCTTGCCAGCATCCCCCCCTCGGATATTGGGGGATTCAGGGATGCACAAGTGCAGGTTTCAGCTGGGGGGAGTGGGCGGACCAGCCTGGAGCATTAAGAGCTGATGGGTGAGTGTTAAACATTTTGTCACAGAAGGTTTGAAAGTGTTGAAAGGACAGTTGCTATGAGACTGGAAATTACATTTCTTTCTGTGGAAATGTGAGTCATTGATTTTTCCCTGCCGAGCTGAACCGCAGCGAATGCTCCGAGGGGGAAAAGGCGACGGAGAGCAGAGTCCTGCTCCTGCATCCCCAGCTCCCAGGGGGCCCACTCAGGACCCCCCGGATCAGGCACTAAATCAGGGCTTTGGAGGGACAAAAACGGTGCTTGGGTGGTACAAGAAACACTGATGGAGCAGCTGTGCCATGGGGAAAGGCTGGAGAATTGGGATTGCTCAGCCTGCAGAAGGGAAGGCTTTGGGGTCACCTCATTGTGGCCTCCCAGGACCTGAGGGGAACCTGCAGGAAAGGTGGAGAGGGACCATTTCCAAGGGCCTGGACAAGGGGGAAGGGTTTCCAACTGACAGGGGGCAGGGTTAGATGGGATATTGGGAAGAAATCCTCCCTCTGGGAGGGTGGGAGGCCCTGGCACAGGTTGCCCAGAGGAGCTGTGGCTGCCCCATCCCTGGGAGTGTCCCAGGCCAGGCTGGAGCAGCCTGAGCTGGTGGAAGGTGGCAGGGGGGCACTGGATGATCTTTAAGGTCCCTCCTGACCCAAACAAACCATTCCAGGATTCTGTGATTCCATGTGTCCTTTACAGCACGGAGCAAACCCCCCCCCAGCACGTGATGCAGCTTCCCAACGTCCTCGTGGCTGCAAACATCAACCACATCAAAAATGAGGAGCAGAATTCACGACAAACATGTGCAGGGGACACAACTTTGTCTGTCCTCTAATGCAGCTTTAGCTTTAATAAGGGGAAAAAAAAAAAAATCCACCTTTGCACCCCCCGGGGCCCCTCAAACCAAAATCCAGCAGCAGCAAAGATGACACTGAATTTCCAGCGCCCCAAAAACCCCCCTGTTCATTTCTGTAGTGCCAAACCACAGCCTGCCCTCCCCGCTCTCTGTCACCACTTTCTTCTCTGCCTCGTTGTCCCGTGAAAGACTCAAAGCAGCCTGCAAAGAAACAGCGAAACCGATAAAAGCACCCAAAAGCAGCACCCCGGGGAGGTTCTGCTGATCTCTCTCTCTGATGGGTGTGAAGCTCTGCTTTACAGGAACGAAAGATAAAGCACTTCCCATTAGAAATGTGGGTTTTGAGCTGACTCCATCTCTGCTTGCTCTGTGGTGTTTTAATTATTCATCCACCATCAATCTGAGCGCAACAATGTCCAGGAGAAGGCTCGGCAAGGGTTGCAGCAAGGTGGGAATTCCCCCTGCACCTCACACCCTCCCTGGATGTGACTGTCTCACAAGGCTCACGCGCCTTTACCTTGTTGAAACACCTTATTTAGCCAGAAAATTGGGAATTTCCTATTGGAACCGCCTCCTGTGAGCACCTGAGGCAGCAACTGGCAGCCACCAGCTTGCAGAGGGAAGCTCCAAGGGAAACCCTCAGCCTGCAGGTCTCAAGCTTTGACAAGAAGCACCAGAAAGGGAAATCCCTGGGCACAATCACAGGTGAAACTGCTCCAAGAGCTGAATTCGGATTTATTGAGCTGAGAGAGCTGCTCACTTTGGGGAGAAGGAAGAGTCACAGAGCCCTGACAGGAGGGTTTATCATCCAGGGAATAATTATTGCCCCAGTCTGGACAAACCCCCCTTTTTTAGGGTCAGACAGGCACAGGTGATGCTTTTCGGAGCAAAACCAAAGTGTCCAGGCAGCTGCACCTCAAAAGTCCTTTCACTGAGAGGATTCTCCAAGAGCAGCTCATGAAAGGACTTCAGGGACTCCCAGAATCCTGGGCATCATCTCCCTCCAGCCAGGGATTTCAGACAGAAGCAGGAATGTCACAGTTCATCCTGGGCACGATTTGTTTCTCACCCCAGACCTCACAGACAACCCCCCAAATCCCACAGGCCTCAGAGTGACCCCCCACCCAAACCCCCCAGGAACACCCAAAATGCCTCAGGAGTGGCAATCTGAAAAAAAAAAAATCAAAACACCTCATTCCCACAACTTTCACTAATTCTCTGAATTCCCTAAAATGCTACAAAGAGCACCAGAGGAAGGAACCAAGAGCTGCTTTGCCCTTTTAGATGGAGCAGAGGAAAGGCCTAAATGATGTTTTCACCACTGTAAGAGCCAATTAATCATATTTTTTAAAGGCTTTCTGAAGTCAGAAGCCAAAGAATATTGGACAAGGCATTTGTTCTCAAATACTCAGTGACAGGAGACAATTTCTGACATTTACAAATTGCTCAAAGGGATTGAGATTTTTTTTTTCAGTGATACTGAAGTAATCTGGGGGAAATTGGGGTTCTTCAGTGCCTTAAAATCAGCGAAAATATTATTTACCTAATTCTGCAACTAAGACGCTTGGGGAAATTTGGTTCACCCAGAAAGCTGTCAGAACTCCACAAACACACAGAGATATTCCCTTAGAACTCCAGGGGCACTTTGCACGTGTGTTTCCTTCCACTCCCCCGCCCCAGCCCGTACAGGAACATCCCTGACAGGAGCTTCGGACCCAAAAGCTGCAGCCCGAAACCCTCCCTGTTCCACCGGGGATCTGTGAGAGCAAAACCCCCCCCAGAGCACCGACATCCTCCCCAGCGCGGTTTGGGGCAAAAACCCCGGGAGAGCAGGTACCGACGGCCATTAATTAAACGGCGCGTTAATGAGCGATTAAAGCTCCTGTTCGCCACGAGCTGCCCGGGACCGACTGGAGCCAGGGGGGCACCGGGGGACCCCTTTTAAACCCCCACCCCTAGGGGCGGGGAAAGCGGGACTTGGGGGGTCCCTTGTCACCCTCAGACCCCCGTTTACCCCCCTCACAAGACTCGGGGTGGGGAGCGGGAGCAGGGAGAGGGAGCGGGAATGGGGGGAACGGGACCCGGGGAGGGGGAAGCTGGGGGGGACCCCTCGTCACCCCCAAACCCCTTTCCCCCCACAAATCCCCCAGGGGCAGCGGGCCCGGCCCCGGCAGCAGCGCCTCAGGCCCGGAGCTCCCCGCGGGCCCCGCCGGGCCGAGGCCGCGGCCTGTGCCCGTCCCCTCACGGACGGCGCGGGGAGGGAGGGAGGGAAGGGGGGGGGAAAGGGTGGGGAGGGAGAAGGGGGCGGGCGGGCCGAGAGGGGGGACGGGGCGGCCTCCGCAAGCCCGCGCGTACCTCAGAGCCCCGCGGGGCCGCGCGTGGGGAGCGCCGGAGCCGCCGGGTCCCGGTGCCGGTGCCGCCTCAGGGGAGCGGCGCCGGCGGGGGGGGCGGGCCGCGACCATAGAGAGGAGCCCCCGCCATAGAGCGCCAGCGGCGCGGAGCGCGCGCGCGCCGGGCTAGAGCGGCCGCCTGAGCGCCGGCCCCGCCCGGCACGGCCATAGAGAGGGCGCGGCGGAGCGCCGGGAGAGGCCGCGCCGCGGAGACAGCGCGCCCCCCCGCGGCCGGGAGGGCGGCGGCCGCCGGGGAAAGTCGCGATAGTCCCGATAGTGTTCCCAGCCCGAGCCGCGGGGGGATCCCCATCCCAGCGCCCTGCCCTTCCCCACCCACCCGCCGGCTGTGTCCTCTCATCCCATCCCTCGTTCCCTGGGGGCAGAGCCCGATCCCAACCCCATCACAGGGAGTTGTGGAGAGCCAGAAGGTCCCCCCTGAGCCTCCTTTTCTCCCCAGGCTGAGCCCCCCCAGCTCCCTCAGCTCTCCAGCCCCTTCTCCCTCAGCTCTCCAGCCCCTTCTCCCTCTGCTCCAGCCCCTTCCCCAGCTCTGATTCCCAAAAATTCAGATTCACAAAGCTGCAGGTCCAGGACACCCGTCCAGCTCTTCACCCCCTCAACACAACAAACAAAACATAAACCACTCACAAGTTCTCCCTCTCCTCAGGATCAACCTTAACCCACGTTTCCCTCCTTAAAAAAAAACAAAACAAAACAAAAATTCCTTCATGGAAACAGCGTCTTGAAGGACTAAACGAGCAACCAGGCATCAATATTTATTAACACAAGACAAAGGAAACACAATCAATGCGTTAATGGGACACTGTCCAGCCAGGTGTTAAATTTAAAAATGTAACTAAGCTAATTTTAAATAAATAAAACCTTTATACATAATTACAGAAACGCCGGAGTCTGGATTGGACAATGGGAAAGAGGTTGACAGAAATTAAAGGAAAACAAATGCATCTAGGGCTAAAACTGATCTGGTTTTTACAACCTTATTTTTAGAGCAGTTAGTAGGAAACAGCTGAATTCCGCTGATTTAAACCAGAAACGAAGTGCAAATTCCAACAGAAGAGGATAAAACCGACCTGTTCCCACACAGTTTGCTCAGGGAAGATCCAGAGACAGTGAGACACACAAACCAGTTTAGTTCAGCGGGAAGAACTCCCAGTTTTTCGGCTTCACTGCGGTTGCTAAGCTTGGAACCTGACGGACAAGAGGAAGGAATGATGTGCCCTGTGCGACTCCGGGAGCTGGGAAGGCAAACCAGGGGGGAGAGGCTGTTTTTGTTTTTTTTTTTTTTGGGAAAAGCACCCAGCCCTGCCCCTGCCAATGCCTGGAGTGCAGGATCTCGGTTTGTTCCCGCATGGAAAAAATCACAGAGGAAGGGATGGAAGGAGTGGAATGACCCGTGGAAAGCTTGTGGGAGCTGGAGGGAGAACCTGGGGATTGCAGAGCCCCAGCTCCATCCTCCCTCCTCTCCAGCGCTTCCCACTGTGCCAAAACACGGACAAAGCACCCAGGGAAGCCAAACTGAGCAGCTGCTCCGTGTCCCTGGAATGTTCCCCCTTTCCAGGGGCAGGGCTGCGTCCTGCAGTTCTCCAGCACGGACAAATGTCTTGGAGCACCCAGGGAATTGCAGGACAAAGCCCCAAGGCATGAAAAGCCCATCCAAATAAAAAAATAAGGGGAAAAAAAAAAATCAAATGAGTCCAGTCTCATTCCAAAAAATAAAAAAAAAAAAGCCACTTTGGGAAGGCCACCTACCACATTTGGGGGATCCCTGGTGGAATTCACACACACACACCTCGTTTCCTCTGTGAAGAAATCACGAGGGAAAATAAACGGCAACCCCGGAACTGGACTTGAAATCCACTCCAGGGGACAAAAAGCATTTGTTGAAACAATTCAACTAAAGCTTTTGAGTAAAGGAAAAGGTCCAAGACCACCAGAATTTTCCCTGGAAAGGTCACGTTGGAGTGAAGCTGCTCGGCCAGGCCCGGGCTGTGCAAGGAACACAAAAATGGTGACACAGAGAACATGGAATAACAGGAATTTTCTGGCTGAAAAGGGAGAACAACCTTTGTGCACTTTACACCCAAAACAAGCTGCAGGACCAACTGTGTTAGTCACAGTTTCCCCTGTCGCTGTCCCCACGCTGTGGTCAATTGGTTAAAACTAAATATATTAAAGATTTGGTGCCTATTTTGCTGATACTGTGGAAAACACAGAAAAAGGTTCCAAAACGTGCCCCCCGTGAACCGAAGTGTTTGCAAAGAACCTTCAGCCCAGACCTGCCATAAAACTTCCAGTTCCTAAAGCTATTATTTCCCCACCACATATTTTAAATTTTTTTTTTTAAATTTTTTTTTTTTCAAAAATATACTTTCAAACTTCTTCTCTGAGTTTTTTTTTTTTTTTTAAAGCTCCTGTTTTCGGTGAGGAACTACCAGGATGCAGCAGGAGCTTCTTCCAGGACACGGCTGGGCTTCTGCCCACGGATCCACCGGGTTCTGCTCCAGGAACTGCCACAGGATCTTCCGAGTCCACACCATAAACCTTTTAAAAACGGCCTAAAAACTTTGCATGAGGTATCTGGAGCGTCTGAAAAGTTTTATATTTACACTGTATATACCACGTGGGACTCAAAAAACCCCGCTGCAGGATCCGGCAGCAGCCCCCCAAGGCTTCCAAAATCGGATTTTTAGCACCCAGAGGAATGTAATTGCTATTAAAAGATGAAGCACTGAACAGAAAAAGGTCATTTTTGAGTCAAAGCTCAACCACCAGCTCTGTGGAAGGGCTTCCCAGCAGGAAAAGCTCATTCCCTGCTGCTCTAAGGCTCCTCTTTCCTCCCATTCCCTAACTCTGGAGCTGACACAGGAGGTGGGAGGCTGGCAGAGCAGATTTGAACGCTCTGCTCTGCCTCCTGTCAAAGAAACAATTGCATCCAACCTAAATCCAGGATTCTCCTGTTCCTTCCAGGGAATGCTCGGAGGGAAGATGGGCTGTTTGCTCCCGGTTTTCCTAAAGCCTATTTATTTACAGTGTTTCCTGGGGATGGAAGGAGCCATGACTGGGTGGCACAAGCAGGGCAGTCCCCTGTGTGTGTGTCCACCCAAGGAATGTTTTTCCTTCCCACACCCGGAGCCAGAGGATGAGGCAGAGGCTGCACCATTCCAGTTCGGGATTCGGGACCTGCACTGCCATTTCTCCCCAGTTCCAGGTTAAATTCAGCCTCTTGGAGAAAGGTGTGCCTTTAATATCAGAAGGTTCTACGTGCTCTGGCACACTTCTGGCCAGGATGAAGAGACAAATGAGATCAGAAACCTGTGGAAGGTGGGAGCATCTCACATTGTGTCCAAGCCGATGTCAGGATGCTGAGGACCACAAAAGTCACCTGTCCTTAAAAACATCAACCTTCAGCTGTCCTCATTAGCCAAGTTAATTTGCTATCTAAGTGAATTATGTATAATAATATTTACATATTTAAAATATAGGCAAAATTCTTTTTTTTTTTTTAAATTCCAGAAATCTCTATACGAATAAGTAACTCTCCGATTCCGCAAGTTATTGATTTGGTCATGGCACAATTGTCAACAAGTTGGGTGATCCCACAGGATGAACAGCTCCAGATGCAGAGGACAATCATGGAGTAGGGAACTGCAGAACTCTGATGACCCTTTTCTTAATAGTTTATTATCTTAACTAAATAAACCCTCCCCCTTATAGAATCCTACCCCAGGATTAGATAAAAATACAAATATGTACAACGGGTGAAAAAGTAACACTACGTGTAAAGGCCTTGGGGGTTTTGTAGCTCACACACTTTTCCACTTTGCATTTCTCTAAAGCTCATGGTTCAGTAAACTGTTACGAAGGTTTGCCAGTTTGCCTCCCAAATTCCCTCCACTCCACTGGGAGCGGGACCCCCCCGGGGGCCTGGGAGGGAGGGAATGTGGCAGCAACCTCAAACCGTAGGTCAAGTATTAGTAATTTCACCAGCTTCACTTCCATCACCACCCTGGTCCTCCTGTGGTCCTGCAGCTCCTCCCATCACATGTTGTAGGCCACGTAAATGGGGTCCAGCTGATCCGCCAGGAAACTGTCCCGGAGGTGCATCCGCTGCTTCTCGCCTCGGGAATTGATGGGAATAACCCCGGGATCCACCACCACCACCACTCCCACGATCAGGTAATGCTCTTCCAGGACCACGTTGGTCACCAGAGGGACTAAATCCAGGGCCTCCTGCTCGCAGCCACACAGCTCCACCACCACCACCAGCAGGTTGGTCCAGGTGAACACGGCACTGGAAGGGCAAAGGAAAAACCAACAGAAAACCCAGTTATTGTCACGGAGGTCCCAGGTTTCCAGCTGATCATCCTCAGATGGAGTCTCCCACCTGCTCTGGGCTGCACTTCCAACCTAACCCCAAGGCAACCTGGCCCTGACGTGTCACAGGTCAGTTCAGACCCACCTCAGCACCCCCTGTGTGACACAACAACGCTGCTGCCACCCACTGGGAAATGGCTCTTTACCCCCAAAGCAGGAAATCATCATTTCTATTTAACACTGAGGCTTGTGAGAAAACACCAAGTCTGTTCTGACCTGCAGATGGGAAATCAGGTGCACGCCTGGCTGAGGGCAACACAGATAAACCTGAATTTCCCCACAGAAAATAACCTGAATTTCCCCATTTTTTTTTTCCCCCAATCAAACCCTGCATCTTTGCCTAAACTGCTGCAGTCCAGCTGGGCCGGGAGCAGCGCAGCCCTCGGGGCTGTGTTACCATTCAGCGATGCTCCTGTGGGTCCGGGACACCGAGGTCTCGATGTCGATGGGGTGGTACCGCAGCCCCCGCAGCTCCAGAGTCTCGTCCAGGGCTCCCACGACGTACAGGGCATCGTGGCGCTCTGGGGAGAGGGGAAAGGAGCTGTCAGGGCTGGAGTTCAGGGGAAACAGAGCGTAGGGACACCTTCCACCAGCCCAGCTGGCTCCAACCTGGCCTGGGACACTCCCAGGGATGGGGCAGCCACAGCTCCTCTGGGCGACCTCAGGGCCTGCCCGCCCTCCCAGGGAGGAATTTCTCCCCAACATCAACCCCCACCAGCTCCCCCAGGGCCACTCCCTGAGCCTGTCCTGGCCCCTCTGGAGGGCTCTGTCCTCGAGGTGTGTGACCCCCAGACCCCCCAGCCCCTCCCCACCTCCGCTGGCCGCCGTGAGCTCGGTGCGCCGCACGAATCCCAGGTAGCCGGTGCGGGCCCAGAGCGTCTGCGCCGCGTCCCCGAAGCTCAGGCGGGTGTTGAAGTGGTCGGCCTGCAGGGTCTCGTTGTCGTAGATGGTGTAGTAGCCGCTGGCCGTGTGGGGGCTGTTCACCCAAATCTGTGCAGGGAGGGGAGAGCGGTCACCCAACCCCGGGCCCCACACACGTGGAGCGTTAACGCGGAGCTCCGGGGTGAAGGGTCCCTTTTTATCTACCATCTCTTCAGGCCAAACCTCCAAATATCCTCCTTTATTGTCTTAATATCTATTGTCTTAATATCTATTGTCTTACTAATGCACCTTGCAGAGCCACTCTCGCAGCAACTGAGGACTCGCTGAGTAAACAAACTGTGGATTTTTAACGTGTCAAGTCCAAAGTTTTATGATAATCTGCCAACACAGACGAATGCACTGGTGTGTAATCAAGATGGGGAAAGCCAGATGTAAATTAAGATTTTTTTGGGAGGCAGTTTGCGAGATTTAGGGTTTTAGGTAGAAAGGAACAGGGTTTCCTTTCTAAGTGGGTTTTCTTTCAGCTGGGCAGTGAAATAACGCCCAAATTCTGAGAGCTGCAGCAATAATTCAGCTTGAAAAGGCCCGTGAGGTTCGCAGCTCCAAACTGTCCCCCCAGCAGCCTCAGAACTCAGCAGAGAACAGCCCAAGCAGCAGCAGGAGAAGGTCCCCAAGGAGCAAAATCTCCACTCACCTCCCCAAGGTGGGAATCTCCCAGAGGCCCTTTTGTCTCCGGGTTGACGATGACCACTTTGACTCCAGGCAGAATCTAAGGAGCACAAGAAGGAATGTGTAACTCCTGCTGGATCATCCTCAGGCACAATAAAACACATCCATTCAGGGCAGGATTTCACCCACAGCCACCACAGGCAGGGATCAAACACGCCAGGACAGGTACAGCGAGGCAGGATCAGGGAATGGATGGATTCCAGGGCTCAAGGGCCAGGCAGGGAGGGCATCCTGGGCCTGGACATGTTGCTAGACCTCGATTTTGAAGGATTCAGTTACAAAAATACCAGGAAACCTCTTTTTGTTAATCCATGAGGGAGCAAGAGGAAACCCCAAATACAGGCTGATTTCAAGGATCCCACAGCCCCCACTTCTGACGTGGACTCGATGATCTCAGAGGTCTTTTCCAAGCTAATTCACTCTGTGATTTGGTTCATTTACTGCAAACAGAACCAATTCTCCCACGAGTTTTTCAGCAAAACACGCTCCTTAATCATTACTTCATTACAAATCCAACTGATTTTCCAGAGGAACAGCGTAACCAAGCCCTTCCCAAGCCTTGCCACAGGATTATCCTTCCCAGGGCTGTAAGAAATGTGTGGTTCCCAACTGCCCCTGTGCTGTGGCTCTGGATGAAGATGTGGAATTACCTTCCCAGACTCGGAAAGCAACAGGCTCTGGGGAGCTCCTCGTTCCACCAGACGGACTCTGAGGGGAAAGAAAACGTTGTCAGGAGAAAAGAGTGGAAATCTCCAGAGCAGTGTGAGAGCTCAGCACCCTCACAGCATTTTGTGTAGTTTAGTTAAATTGATTCAATGAACTGATGTACCTGTCATGTCTCAAGGATTTCAGGTCCACGTACACCGTGGTGGGATCGGGCCCGGACGTCCCCTGAGGAGTTGAAACATTTAAACCCCATCAGTTTATCTCCAGCAGGCAGGGGAACTTCTGCCTGAGCTCAGAAACCTTTCCAGGGGTTTCCTACAGCAGAATTCCTACTCACATCCCCCCCCAACCTTTGCAGCTGCACTAATGGAGACCCTTCAGTGGTCACTGGGTAACACCTGGGAGGGGGGGACACACAATCCAAGCCCCCTCAGCCATCAGTGCTGGGACAAGCAGGCACTGTTTGTGTGGGAATAAACACACCAACGCTGTCCCTGTGGGAATGAACAGCTCCCCAAGCCACGTTCCAGCTGTTTGGAGCATCTGTGGTGTAATCTGGCAGCCGAAAACAAGGGAAGCTGCTTAAACCTCGTGCCAGCTGCTCTGGGCAGGGCAGATGTTGGGCTCCAGAAGGGCGGGCAGATGGGGGGAGCCTGCGGATTGGGAACAGAACCGAGCCTGGAAAGTGGGATCTGGCATTCCAGCGACAAGGGGAGGCCCTGGAAGTGTCACCTGTAAACAGATGGCCACGTTGACGCGGGAGCCGAAGGTGGTGCTGACGGCGCGGGACGAGAGCCCGATGTCCTTGAAGAGCTTGGAGAAGGACTGGGTGAGGGACACCCTGGGCCGCTCCTCTGCCACCACCACACACGTCCTCACACACGACAGGTTGATGCCCCGGGCCTGGGGAGAACAAGGATCAGGCAGGATCCCTCTCAGCAAGGGGCATTTGCTCCTTGTCCCTGGAAACGACTCGGGACACGCAGGGCAAACCCTGCTCTTGTGGTCAGGTTATTTCCTCTCTTCAGCTTCTACTTGTAATTCTTCTTCTTATTATTATTCAGGCCCAGGGCTGGATGTGCTGATCACCTGTCACCGCTCAAGAGGTGACATTTGCTCCTTATCCCTAGAAATAACTTGGGAAATGCAGGACAAACCCTGCTCTTGTGGTGAGGTTATTTCCTCTTTTCAGTTTCTAATTATTATTATTATCATCATTATTATTATTGTTGTTGTTATTCAGGCACAGGGTGTTGGTCACCTCTGTCCCCTCTCAAGAGGTGACACTTGCTCCTTATCCCTGGAAATAACTCGGGAAATGCAGGACAAACCCTGCTCTTGTGTTCAAGTTATTTCCTCTTTTCAGCTTCTATTTGCTGTTGTTGTTGTTATCATTATTATTGGTGGTGTTGTCAATAATAACAATAATTATAATAAAAGTATTTCCACCAGGAATGCAGTGACCAGCACCAGCCACATGCCCAGTGTGCTCACCTGGTGACACAGCCCTGCCACCCACAGAACCTCACAGAGGGAGCCACTGCTGCACTAAACCTCGGGCCAAAAGCCACCTCAGGCACCTCATGGAGCTATTTTTTCCCCCTTCTCTCATCTCCAAGGAGAACACACCTCCATTCAGCAGCTCCTGCCATGTGCTGTGCATCATGTGCTGGGCTGAGCCTCCACTGCAGGCTGTTACATAAGGAATCCTGCTGCAGAGCCCTGCTGGGATCCTCCCTCTGCTCAGGGCTGTCCTGGCGCTCCCTGACAGGTGATTCCTGCACTCCACACACATCTCCCTGCTCCATCCCAGCCCTTCCTCTCCCGGGGCTGCAAACCTGCTTTGCTGATTTGCCTTCTGAGCCACCCGACGGGAAAACTCGTATTAATTTACCCAACGGATCGCTCAGGAAACGCTTCTTACCTTCAGCATTTCAACTTGGTTTCCAAGTCCCTTTGTGCACAGTTCCATGACTGAATAGGAACAGAAAGTGTCCCTTATTTTATACTGGCTGACAGTAGATAACCAGAGAAAAAGGTTGGATTCCAGCTCCATAGGAGGAATTAAAACCGACTGGTGTCCAGAATACACGCTGGGAAGAACACAAAGGAGGAAAACATTTTTGTGCAGCTTGCAGTTATCTTTTAAATTAATATTTACTGTGTTTGCACGTTCCACTCCTGCCAAGCCAAAAGCAGGCTGTGGGACTCTGCAGCTGAGGCAAACTGGAGCAGCAGCATTTGAGAAATGCAGCTTCCTGTACAAGAATAACAATTTGTGCACACACTCAAATTTGTGCACAAACACTGTCAGTGAAGGAGCAGAACTGGCTCGGCCCCCCACAGAACAAAAACTCCCTTATTGCAACTTGTAATCAAGGAAGAAAGGGAAAAGAAACATTCTGGAGCCAGGAGCATTTGGCAGCACAAACAAACATAATCAGGAGGGGATAATCTGCAGGAAAAGGGAACGTGTTGTCGTGGGTTCAAAGACAAATCCCACCCCCCTCACTGTAAATCAGCCACTTTGGTCATGTCAACACGCCTGTAATTACACCCAGAGGGACCCATTTCCCATTTAGAACCAGCCAAGAGTTAATCTGCCCCTTTCCCCCCCTCTAAAATAAAGAGAATTCCTACCTGCAAAGGCACCAGAGCACGAACCCCAGCCCGCAGTAGGGGTCCAGGCAGATGGCAATCTGCCGGGAGGAGTAGAGCTCACACTGCAGCTTGATGGCCCTGCACAGGCCACTGACGGCGGCGTGGGACATCTGCAACACAGGGGGGACATCAGCCCAGGGCCCCCCCAGCACGGGCAGCTCAGGGCAGAGGTGCTTTCTGGACAGGTGTCACACCTATGGTTGTGGTCCAGGGCACGTGCTCAGCGAGACAGGGGCAGAGACACCAACAAGCCGTGACCCTCCCCATCTCCTACCCCCTGCTGCTGTACCTTCACTCCTGTGAGCATGCCCGTCGTGGAGACACTAAAATCTAGATATGCCAACATTTCAGGCGTGGGTGGCTTATAGATCTGGGCCAGTCGCTTCCTGGGCAAGTCATCTGTGCAAGAGAGGGACAAGCAGGTTAGTTTTGGTCCCTGAACTGCTGTTTGAAAGGAGAACACAACTTTCAAAAAAGCCCAGAGAGGGAGGAAAAAGCTTTCTATTAATTCTCTTTCCAAAAGAGACAGACTGGTGTACGGCAGGAGTCTTGCCAAAGCTCCCACGTAGGGAATTTATTTAGTCTCAGGAAAAGGGAGAAAAGACCAACTTGCCCTTGAATTAAGGAGATTAAAAAGTTGGCTGCAGCAAGGCTTGTCTGTACAGCCATTTCCCATGCACAGCTCAACAAATGCTCCCAGTGAACAAGGTCACAGTTAGATTCTGTCTTGGGCAGGTTTTGTAAACATTCAAACGAATTCTCCGGACCCAAATGGGGGACAGTCCCCATGGAAGTCACACAAGTTCCAGAAGCCTTTCTGCCCCACCTGTGTCGATGATGGTTGGCCAGGTTTTCACATCCACAGCTCCAGCTGCCTCCCTGGACTTGAGCAGCCTCATCAGGGTCTGGGTTGTGAGGATGCAGGCGGCTTTGCTGACCTGGAGAGACAAACACCCACTGACCAAAGCCCGGCCCAGCAGCACTGCCACTGCAAGGCCTGCTGTTCAGAGACTCTTACCATCTGCAGCCACTTTCCCTCAGCAAACCTGAGCTCCTTTCTCTGCCTTTTGCACACCCTGCTCTGCTTTTCCTTCACTGAACCCCCCGTGCAGCCCAACCTGCCCAGAACCTGCCGGAACCTTCCGAGCAGGCGAGAACGTGGCACGGCCACCTCCAGCTCCCTCTGCCCCGTCCAGCCGTGCAGGGCAGTCACTGAGCAGCTCTGGGTGGGTGCCTGGCGCCCAGGCAGGGTGAGCCCCCCCTGTTCCTCACCTCCACGATCATCCTCACGGTGGGCAGGGTCGCGGTGAGGCTCTGGGCGTGGGGCGGCCGCACGGTGACGGGCACACAGCCGGCGTACAGGCAGCCATAGAAGGCTGTGATGAGCTCAATGCCTGCAAGGACACGGCAGCTGGAGCAGGGGACACTAGGGAGGGACACCCTAAGGGACACCAGGGCGCTGCTGCTCCCCCAGGAGTTCCTTCCTGCTGGGGAAGGGGGACACTCCCGCGGCGCAGATGCGCGACACCAGCACCGAGGGCAGCACGGCAAGCTGGGGAAGCTTGGGATAAGGGGATTGGGAAGGTAAAGCACAGAAAATCATCTCCATTGCACGGGAGAAGAACATCCCGAGTGTCAGCTGACTCAGAAGTCAGTCAGGACGTGGAGCATGGTGTGGCAGGGCTGTAAGTGCACACCGGTGACCAACTCGCACCAGCAGTGAGTGTCTGTCCTGTGTTTCCACATCCCAGAGAGAAACCAGAGAAAGCCCAGGCTGCACTTCCCCAGTGAGATCCAGCCTTTCCCAAACCCCACTTACCAGGAGGATAAAGAAGCACCACATTGTCTCCTGCATTGAGATGCCCTTTGTCACACAGCACTGACGCGATTCTCTCGGCCTTCTTGTGCAGCTGAAGGCAGGTGGCCGTGCACACAGTGGTTCCCTTGAAAGGACACAAAAATGCTCAAAACAGGGGCTGGCACAACACCAAGTGGCTGCTGTGAGATCAAACCAAGCTTGCTGGGCTAGCAGGAGGCTACAGCTACGAGTTATCTCTACCTAAAGGCTGCTGGCGCTCAGTGAGCCACTTAATCCACTACGCTATCAAAGGACAGAGATGGAGTTAGATCTGCTCTAGAAAATTCTACCTTCCAGGGAGTCAAGTTCAGGTCTTCTTGCACCAGAACCTTGCCAGAATATACTCAACAGGGATACACCATTAACTGATACAGGAACCAGTGGGACCTACAAACACGCTCGGTTTTAAAATGAAGCCTCGAACCGTGAGAGTCGTTCGCTGAAGGGACCTACAGGGTCAAAGGGTCAAGTTTTAAGTTACAGATCTATGGGCAAAGGCTGATACAGAGACTAAAGAGAGGCACTGCAGAGGGCAGAAGATTTTCAAGACAGTCTCAAACCGGCACTGAGTAACACGTGGGCCTTAAAATCCAGGAGCTCAGCGCTGACCGTACCTTGGCATTCAGTAGAAGGAAGAGTGGGTGGTCAGGAGTGGCTTGAGCTCTCCACTGCAACACCTCTGTCAGGAACTGGTGCTGGAAGAGAGAGGCAGGAATTCAACACCAGCTTCTCCCTCAAGAGAAGCACCCAGCTGGAGGGGAAATCCCTCCCCCAAGCGCTGATTTACCTTTCTGACTAAATCGTTGTCTTCCAGTTGGCCCAGATCTCTGCCCTGGGCCTGAGCGATGCGCTTCCCAGCAACCAGGTTCCCCACCATCACAGAGGCAGGGCCCACGCCTGTGGAGAGAGAACAACCACCTGCAATGGGCGCTCTGGGAAAGCAGGGCCGAGGCACAAAGAGCCTGTGCAGGATCCCACCGCTCCCGGGCACGGATGCGGGAGGAGAGGGAACAAAACCCCACTGATGGAGTTCAGCAGGCACTGCTGGTCCCTGCTCATCAGCAGGGAGAATCCCAACGAGTTCAAAGGTAGGAATCAAGATTCCTGACTAACACATGCAAAGAAGAGGCCTCAAACACTCCCTACCCACAGGGCACGAGACGGGCTCTGGTCCCACGGGGAATGGGACACAGCACCCTGTTCCCGGGGCTGAGCCTCCGCTCCCCGACACCAAAAGGGCCCAAAAGGGGCTCAGGTTACCTGGCTGTTTCTGCCTGGGCTTTGGCAAGTTTGTCACACAGGTGTGTGGGCACATGAGGATGTTGCAGGGGTGCAGAGAGCCCTCCAGAAAGTGCTGTTTGGTTTGTGAGATGTGGATCCCTCCCAGCGGAGTTTTTGGCAACGTGTTGGCTGGCACGAGGGCAAGGCAGTACACACCCACTTGGTGAATGCTGTCAATGGCCTGCAGAGAGGAGAGATGGTCACTGCAGCTCCTGGCACTGCTGGAGACAGCCTGCTGTTGCTGACTGCACTGCCACTGCAAGGCAAATATCCCTGGATTTCCCAGGTGCTGGAGGAGCGGGTCAGTCACTGACATCCCATTTCACCTCTGCACCACCAGCGAGCCCTGCAGTGGGAGCCTGAAGTGCTGGCATATCCCTGCCTTTACAGCCCATTCCACAGGCACCAAATCCATTTTTAAATCTTTCATGACCAAAATCCCAAAATACCCACAAGTTGCCTGATGAATCACAGGATTCTGATCTCGGGATTGCATCCATCTGTCTCCTCTGAACCATCACACTCTGTTCCTCTCTGCCCACCTCAGCATCCAGGCATCTGATCCATTATTCACAGCACCAGGTACTTCCCTGATTTCCCTCCCCAGCTTGCACACTTCACACCCTGAATGTCATTCCCAGGAGTGACAAACATGCAGAGCAGGCAGCTCGCACAGGAAGTATTTGCTACTCGTTCTGCTTTTAGGACAACACTCATTCAGCTGGTTTAACCTTCCTCTCGCTGTCTCCCTGCTGGAATTGCACCTCCAAAGACAAGGGTGGTTTTAAAGCCACACTCTGAGCTCCACGTGATCCAGACTAAAAGCAGAACTCCAAAGCCTGAGCACAGATCTGCTCTGCAGTGCTGAGGGAACTGTTTCTCCAGGTTGGAAAGGACCCTGCCCCCAGCCCGAGGATGGCACCCCCTGCCCTGACCTGCAGCACCCTGCTCATCCACTGGAAGCTGTCCTCCTCGGACGCGTCCGGCCTCTGCTCCGCCACCACCACGATCCTCTCGTCGTAGAACACGGACACGGAGAACACGGCGATCCTAAGGGAGAGGGGAGAGCCCCAGTGGCACAAATCCCACCTTTGTCCCCTGGGGACAGGCAGCCAAGGCAGAGCTTGTGAAAATAAACACGGGGGCAAAGGCAGAGGAACAAACGTCAGGTGGTTCACGTGGAGAAGGAAAGACTGGGAAGTGTTTAAGGGGTTAATTCCATCTCCTGATGGGACTTCCACATGGCGCAGTCCCCTGTCCTCCCAACCTGCTGCCACATTCCTGTTCCAACCTGTGGCAAATCACCAAGGCAAGAAGCTTTAAAGGCACCTACATGATGGTTTAAAACCTCCCTCTGAGTCCCAGAGACACGAGCTCCAGCCCTGCCCGAGGATCTGGAAAATTATCTGCACAACTGCTAAATGAAAACCAAGTGTCTTTGGACATGAATGAAACCCTTCCTTGCTGCAGAGCACCAGCCAGCAGCTAAGGACTGAAACTCTGCAGAGACAGAGAATTCAGCTCTCCACAGTGGGAAAAAGATCAGGCCAAAAAGATCAGCAGGATCAGGCCAATTACCACCTAAATCAAAAATACATTGACTTTAACTGAGCTGCCCCAAGAGAAATCCCGAGAAAACACTCAGCAGCAGCAGCCTGTGGGTTTCTGGTGCTGACCTTCCTCTGTAAACTGTTTTGATGGACTCCACGGCCAGGCCCGTGGCCACGATGTCGTCGGCGTTGTGCCGGCGCCCGCTCACCATCAGCAGCCCGTCCATCTTCCCCACCACGAACACCAAACTGCCCTGCAGCACAAGGAGCCGCCTGTGAGTTCTCCTCGCACGCCCTCCGGCCCCAGGGGCTCCTCCCTGAGCCACGGGGGGCACGAGCAGAGGGACAGGCTCGAAGCTGCCTCACGTACCGGGCCCACGAATCCCAGCAAGCCGGAGCGGACGAAGGGCACTTCCCCCACTGGAGAGCCTGAGGAGTTCACAGGGATCACCTGCAACACAGGGGAGAACGTTGGAGGCCAGTGGATTTGCCAGAGGATACAAAAGCCTTCCCCACACCCCTTGATGTGAGCGAAGGGGAGGTGCCCCGTTGTTTCAGCAGTGTGGGAGATGTCTGTGCAAGGGGAATGCTGAATATCCCTGACTTGTAAGGAGCTTCCCAGGGTATATTTTTCAAAAAGCAACATTAACACCTCAGTTACAAACCCAAGAGATTACACAGGGCTACCATTTCTACAGAGGAAACGGGGGCAAGACCGATGCATTCTGCTGCACGTACCTCGAAAGTGTTCTTTGTCACCCCTGCCAGCCCATAATACATCATCCCTCCTGCTCGGGAGCTCACACAGATCTCACCAATCTCGTCTGTTTTACAGAGCTGGGGTGGCCCATCGGGTTTCACAATGCACATCATGCCTAGGACAGATCAGGCTTTGTTAAAACGACTGACACACTGAATGGGGACAGAAACGACAGAGCCTGGCCCTGCCCCACCTCCCCCACACATGGACCTGTTCTTCTCCTAAAACAGCCCCACAAAGGAGGAGCCTCCTGCCTGTTTTTACCTCCTGGCATCACGTGGCCAACGTCCTGGACGGTGAGAGCAGAGTTTTTATCTTCGGTGTTGACCCGGATCACCCCGAAGCTCAGCCCGTTCATGGACAGGATGGCTCTGCCTGGCAAAGGGGCCCCAGGGACTCCAGGCCTTTGAAAAACACAAAATCAATGAATAAACCCCATCAGGCCCTCGGATGGAGACACCACAGCAGCAGAAAGAGGAGTATTTCAGTGTCCCTGCTTTGCACAGTGACTCAAAACTGAGACGGGCGGGAGGAACTGCCTCCCAGAAGAGCCACGCTGATCAATCCCTAAGGAATTGAGTTCCTGGGCAGTGCAGCTCGTTATCTCACCCCGTGCTAATCCCCAGCTCCCAGGCCAGATGATTGCAGGGCTGTTTGTCACAGAAGGCAGCAACGGGCAGAGGAGCAGAAAACGTCCAGAGTGATCTCAAATCTCAGCCCAGACTCAGAACATTTATCCTGTGACCCTGGGACCCCAAACCTGGGATGCTGAACAGCTCGGCCACTCCTGGGCACGCCCAGCAAATGTCAGTGGAGTTCATTACACGCTTAAATCAACCCTGACCAAGCCATGTGTGGACAAAGCCCAGCCTGGATGAGTCAGCCCAGCAAACAGACGGCGCCGGTACCTCCGGATGGCGATGGTCATCGCTTCGGGGGAGGTGGCACAGGGACAAATCGCCTCTGGTTTGAGCCCGTGGCTCTGGAACAAGCTCAGGAAGGCATCACAGGAGGAGACAGACCCTGGGAAACAAGAAAACATGCACCAGGATCTCACACAATTCGATTTGATGCCCACCTACAGGGTGGGTCAGGAGGAGGATTCGGGAAACTACAGGAGGAAGCGGCTTCAAGGCGTGCTGGGGAGGTTTAAGTTGGATATTAAGGAAAATCTCCTCCCTGAAAGGTTGGAAAGGGCTGCCCAGGGGAGTCACCAACCCTGGAGGGAATTAAAAGACGTGTGGATGTGGCACTGGGGGACGTGGCAGTGCTGGGGAAGCAGCTGGGCTTGGTGACCCTAAAGGTCTTTTCTAATCTAAACAACTCCCTGATTTTATAAACTGCCTCCCCACTGCTCCCCACCCAGCCTCTTCCTGCACTTTGCAGGATCTCCCAGAACCCAGAGGATGGAAGGGTGGAACCCCCTCGTGCTGGGGGGGGTCCCAAGCGCTCTGAGATCCCCTCAGAGGGAGGGGGGGTGGATCCCACGGGACACCAGCTGAGCACCCCCTGCCCTGGGAGCACCAGGCTGCCCACACTCACAGGGGTTTGCACCATCAGTGACGATCAGCATCCGCAGGGAGCTCAGACTCACGTCTCTTTGGTCTCGATGGGCCATCATGGCCCAGTGCAAGTCTCGACACTTCACCAAAGCCACTTTTGCTGCAAACCAGCACAGGAACAAAGGGTAAGGACAAAGAAAAGCCTTTCACACGCGCCCCCAAATGAGGAAGTTCTCACTTAAAGCAAGGAAGCCTCAATTAACTGAGCCTGCTGAAAGGCAAAGCCAACCACGCAGTAGCATCTGCTGTGGCCTGCAGGCCACTGCCCACCACCTGAGCCAGGGTCTGTCACCCTCACAGCTCCTCCTCCAAAGGCCAGAAATCATCACCACCCTCTGCAGGTCCTCGGTGGGCCCTGGGATCAACACTCCTTTGGTTTCATCCCAGAAACTGGCTCCGAGCCAGGAGGTCCCCACCAAGTTCCCCGATGCTCACGCAGCATTTTGGGACTTATTTAGAAATAAATCAGAATTTGTGCATATTTAGAAATAAGTGGCACAGTCCCCTGCCCTCCCAACCTGCTGTCACCTTCCTGTTCCAACCCTGGAGCAGGTGGCAAATTGGTGGAATCAGCCTTGGGACACTGGTGGCAAATCACCAATGTAAGAAGGTTTATAAGTTGGGGGCTTAAAATCTGCCACTGAGTCTTGGAGGCACGAGCTCCAGCCCTGCCTGAGGAGCAGAAGGTTGCACCTACAACTGCCAAATAAAAATTTTCGGACAAGAGCGAAACCCTTTTGGCCCTGGAGGTGTGCTATGGGAGGGCAGGAAGGCGGGATCCAATGCACCTGAGATTTTCATGCCCCTCCACTCCCCCCACTGATCCTGAGAGCTCCAGGGTGGAGCTGTGGGACGTCCCGAGTTACCTTTGTGGGCGTGAACCCTCTGCACCCAGGAGAGAGGGCAGGTCTTCATCACAGAGTAGGGCACGCTGATGGTGTGCAGCTTGTTCATTACATTCTGAAAAGCAGCAGAGAGGTGGTCAGAAAGGGGCTCATAAAGCTTTCATCGAGCAGAAATAAGAGTCGCTCTCGGTCCCCATCAACCCCCACCATGAATTCACAGAGGTTTAGTGAGGATGGTTCTGTGATTCCCTTGCAGGTCTGGCAGGGAGGTTGGTTTAACAGGGAATGGTCCTCCAGCCACGGCCTCAAATGCTGCCTTTATCCCATTTCATTGACTCTTGGAATCCCAGACTGGTTTGGTCTGGAAGGGACCTTAAAGCTCATCTCATTCCACCCCCCAGGTTGCTCCAAACCTGGCCCTGGACACTTCCAGACATGGAGCAGCCACAGCTTCTCTGGGAAAACCACTCCAGTGCCCCCCAACCCTCACAGGGAGGAATTCTTTCCTAATTTCTAATGCAATCATTAACCATTCACCTCTCCTTGATGACAGAGGGCTCTGGGGATGCTCCGACTCACCGTGAGAATGCCGTGCCACAACCCTGCATCCTTCTTAAAGTCCAGCACGTTCACTATCGTTTCACCTGGCAAAAGAAAGCTGGAGCTGTGAAGTGCCACGTGCCAGGGGCAGCTGTGCCCAAAAGTGCTGCTGGAATGTGCACATGGAAGAGCCTGTCACTGCCTCATGGAAGAGCCTGTCACTGCCTCTGTCAGAGCCCTCGCTGCTGCTCCCAGCTCCTTGTTATGCAAAGCAACAACTGCACATCCACTGCTGAGCAGGAACACAGCCCAGAGAGCTGCCAGGAAATCACAGCCCAGCCTGGAACGTCCATCAGCGGGACAGGAGGGCTCGGAAGGGGAACCTCAGGAGCAGGGAAGGGGAGCAGGGAACGTCACTCGAGCCCTGACTCCCAGAAGCGATGGAAAACCCAAAGTGATGGCTTCCAAAAGGCAAACTTTGCATTTTAAAGCACTTTGACCTACAGCTCTATAAACAGTTTCGCTCGTGGATCAAGGAATTAGCTCGAATTACAAGGCAGACCAGACTAAAACCATATCCTAGGGCAGAACTCTCCGGAATCTCACCCAAGTTTTCCCATCTCCACTTCTGGGTTACCCAGAAATGCCTCACGGGACCAGAACAGCCCCAGCAAGGGGCTTTGGTATTCACACACTCTCAGGAACAGAAGTCTGGGGAGACATTTCCATGGAGGGCCAGAGGGGACTCGAGCTCATTGGGAAATGGTTTCAATTCATTTGTTCCCCTTTTGGCTCAGTAGAACAGACTCAGTAACTTCCCAGACAGGATGCAAATCCCACTTCTTATTCCTCTTCACTGTGGCTGTGAAAATGATGCAATTTTGGATGGAAGGAGATTACACTCAGCCTTCACTTCTGGGGGAGAATCAACCTGTGCTTTTTTCATTTCTTTCTTTTAAGCAGCTCTTGGTTACTCAGAGACTGCCGTGACACACGTGAGAGGCGACCACCCAAAGTGACGCTGCTGCCCCTCCGTCCCTGTGACGTTCTGTGCCCTCACCCACCTTCAGAGTAGTTGCAGGCCTGAGACAAGGCTTGGCAGTGGGCCAGCATGGCCACCCGAGACACCGTGACCCCCATGACGCTGCCCTCCTTGCTGGTCTTGTACTGCAGGAGAGAGGGGACAGTCAGGGAGGGACCTGGATCCCGGGGGTGGAGGAGATTCAATCACAAAACCCAAATTGAATCAAGTTTCCTTCCTCTGAAGCTGCTGGGACAAACCCCAAACCCACCCTCTGGCAGGGTCAGCCCTGAGGGTCGTTTCAGTGGCAAGAAAGTGGGGATTTTTAGGGAGTGAGGTGAAAATATTCTCTCTCTGGTGATTAGAACATCAAATTCAGCTCATGGAAGCCGCTTTCCATTCCCCATTCACTGCTTACCTCAATATATGCTGGCTCAGTTCCTGCTGCTGAGATGTTGGGCTGCCAGTCCTTGGGAGATTTGGAGAGATATTTCGAATCTGTCACAACCCATTTGAGCCTGGGCCAACCTGGAGCCAAAATTAAACGGCACATTAATATCAGTTTATTTGCTGAGGGATTTACATTCTGCAGGGAGGCACCAAAGCCCATCCTCTGCCCAAGTTCAGTTACACAAGCAGAGCTCCGAGCCAAGCCCAGCGACCAACCAGAAGGTTCATCTCGTTTCTCATCGGGGAGTTCAGTGGGCAACGAGGCACTTCCTCTCCATCAGGAAAGATCCCTGCAGCATTCCTAAAATTAACCTGTTGTATTGTGAATAAACTGCCTTGGAACCTGCCAAATGCCACTGAGGGGGCCTGAGGACAACCTGAGGTGGCTCCTCGTGGCTTCCAGAACCCCAAAGCCCCACCAGACACGTGGACCGATCTCAGCACACACAGTTTGGGGACAGGATCAGGAGTTGCCCCCTTTGGCCCCCCAAAAACGCCTCCAGGCTCCTGGAAGCTCCTTTCAGACAGTTCAGCTCCAGCAGAGGCACCACCAGAAGCTGGTACAGAACTGACTCACCTTTGAACTGCACAATTTCTCCGTTCTGGGTTTTTGGAAGCCCTTTCAGACACACTTCAGTGGTGAGGGCCAGAGCAATGCCACAGCTCCCCAGCAGGAAGCCAATCTGCTGCCCACCAGCATCCTGAGGGAAGAAGGGGGGGAAAAGTCACTCCTGTTCTGAGGTGACATGAAGTGAGATTCCCCCTCACCAAAATCCAGGGCTTGGTAACGCTCTGGGAACTGGGGAGGAAGAAGAAAAAGAAACAACCCACTCCCACAGACACCCAGAATCACAATCAGAGCAACCTGGCCTAGTGGGAGGTGTCCCTACCCATGGAAGGGTGGAAGGGTGGGCTTTAAGGTGCCCTTCCAACCCAAGCCATCCTGGGACTCTGTGAAACATCCCTGGCAGGATTAAAATGCACTGGATGTGAAATGCAGAGAGAACAAATGCTCCTGCCCAGCATCCAGGCACGGATCACACCCCATCCAGAGCCATTAATGGAAGCCCAGATGCTTCAAAGAGGAATCAAGAGGCAAAAAACCCCAAACCAAAACGTGTAATTACACTGAAATAACGAGAGCTCTCTGTCCCCAGGAACCAATTCCTGCTGCACAGTGATAAAAACACCCAAATGAGGAGGCTCACCCGGACACTGATTGGGCAAATCCTGCCCAGGTTTGAATTTTCCATGTGGAAAATGCTACAGTTTGTGCAGAGAAATGGAACCAAAGCTCTGTGATCCCCCAGTGTTCCCAGACCAGCTCCTGCCACAGGTTTGCCAGGAGCCTGTTTGCTTTTGTTTCCCTGAGGAAATCCCATGGTTTCCCCACAGGTCTTGACATAATTATGGCAACAACAGTGCAGAAATTCTGGCAAGGGGCAAAGAAAATGCTTTTGCTGAGCAAACAACTGGCAAGAAGTGCCCTCAGAACCTTCAGAGACACCGAGCACCTCCATCTGCAGCAGAGGCAGAGCCTGGCAGAGCCCAGCAAGGCTGGACTGAGCCCCCTCCCATCAACCAGGGGGCAGGTCCTCGCTGCCAGAGATGACCTGCAGTGAGGGAATGGGGACTGCAGCTTTCAGGAGAATGGAGCAGCCCCAGCTGCTCAGCACAGCTCTGGTCAATACGTTTTTCCACTCTGAAATGCCATTCCAGGCTCCCCAGAGGTCCTTGGTGGGTACAGGAGCTGCTCAGGCAGCACAGCTGGAGGCTGTGAAACGCCGTCAGAGGCTGATGGTCTGCCTTGGTTTCCATCCCACATCAGCCCAGGGCTCCTCCAAGTTCCAGCAACGTTACCTTTCTGGTAAGAGGTACCTCTATAGGCACTGGGATCACTTCTGCCAGGAGACAGCCATAAAATGCCACCATGAACATCACAGGGTCGTTGTTGGGATAGACAAGGGCCACCTGCAACCCACACAGGTGTGTTGTTACTCGAAACAGGAGTCAAAATCGCACGGTTCAGATCTGCAGTGACTAAAACTCGAGGAACTTTTGTGTTTTTTCACGTTTTTAGCTCCCACAGAACGTAAGGGATGGGCCTGAGCTCCTCACGGAGTGACACCACCATTCCCACATGGCCCTGCACGTGAAGGTGCTCACAGAGCCAAAAAACACAGGGATCAGACCCTGGGTCTCTCTCACACAGCTCTTCCTCAGATGGATTTCAAAGCCCAGAGATAAAAAGCTGCTCCCTGAGGAGCCAGATCCACTGCAAAATTACACCCATTCCTTTCCCAAGTAGCCTGTCCCTGGGCTCAGAGAACTGCTGGGGAAAGAACAAGATTCCTGTGCCTGTGGCAAATTAAAGCCCCTCCCAAAACCCCCTCCTTTCACTCCAGAGGCAGAACCAGGCGGCCCCAAAGCCCTTACCCTGTCTCCAGGTTTTAACACAGGCTCATTTTTGGTCCCCAGTTTATTGAGCAGGGTGTAGGCCAGCTTGAGACTCCTGCTCCACAGTTTGCCTGCAACACAGGGAACACAGATTGGCACCAGCCAGCCCAGGGGGAACAGCTCAGCTCCTGCAGCCACACC
The DNA here is from genome assembly GCF_022539395.1 of Myiozetetes cayanensis. Classification (NCBI taxonomy): domain Eukaryota; kingdom Metazoa; phylum Chordata; class Aves; order Passeriformes; family Tyrannidae; genus Myiozetetes; species Myiozetetes cayanensis. The sequence goes on along the minus strand of NW_026087709.1, from coordinate 237,771 downwards.
GGGGTGTCCACAACGCCCTCAAAGCCCAGGGAGGTTTTTGGGACGGGCCCCGTGCTGTCCCCACTGCTGCTCTCTGAGCAGGGGGCGGGATCTCAGGCCCCACTCACCGTATGTGAGGGTATAAACGGGCTTTCCTGTCACATCCAGGGCTGTCAGGCAGGGACACTTGGCCTGGGTGGTCCCCCAGCGCTGCAGAGCCGCTTCCAGGGCGGGGGGCCAATTGCACACCACGCCCAGGGGCTCCCCCTTCACCGGCGTCATCTGCCTGCCCTCGGGCTTGGGCTGGTTGGGGTCGGGCTGGGGAACTGAGAAAAGGCAACGCTATTTCCAGTAGATATCGGGATGTTTCCAACACAGTCCAAATATAACAATATTCCCGCTCCTTTCCCCTCTGTCAGCTGAGAGCTGAGCTGGAAGGGCACTCAAAATTAATGTCAGGGTGATGAGGAAAAGCATTTAACAACCCCAGCCCCCAAAAACAAGGCCTGGTGAGCAGTCCTCTCCCAGGGTGCTGCTTCAAGGTGTTCAACACATCAAGGGAGGAAAAGGACACCCAGAACTGGAGAAAAGGAACCCTGACAAAGTTAACAGCTGGGATGGAATCTCCAGCAAGGACAAATCCTTCTGGGGAGTTAATTCACGTGGCCTAAGCAAAACAAAGGGGTTTTAAAAAACCTACTTCAATAGTTTTGTTAAGTTTAGTGCTGAGGAGGTCCCCCCCAAAGCTCAGCAGAACAGTAAATTACTTCAAACACTGGTTTTGTGTCAGACTATTCGTGGAGGCTGCTGCAAATACTGAATGAGGGTCAACCAGGTAACGAGGGCACAAATGAGTTCAGCTCTTTGCACGTGTAACTGGAACAAGTGATGAACAAAACCATCAGCTGTGCCATTACCTTCCACGATTTCTTCAAAATCATCCACGAAGAATTCTTTCAGGGGCGGTCTTTTAGGCCTTTTCAAGGTGTTAAGCAACTGCTGGATTTTCGTGGAGACTCTGCTGCTCACAGGGACACCTGGAGGGGGGAGATTTGGGCCAATAAAAGTGTTCATGTGCCTCTTACAAACATTTACACCTCAGCTCCTTCCAGTGCAGGGCAGCAACTGGTCCAGTTTCTGTTATTAAAGCTGTGCCAGTGCAGGAGGGACATTAATTTTACATCAGCTCTCTATTAACTCAGCGGCCAGAAAATGCCATTAACAGAAATTCATTTTTTAAGGCGCTTCCTCCCTTCCAAATCCTGATTTCCACGTGCCAGCAGAGGGGGACACAGTGGGACATCAAGTGTCACCTCCTGCAGAAAGCTTTCAGTCAGACAGCTTGGAGTATCTTCAGCTTCGTGGGAGCTCAATTAGGAGTCAAGAATTACATTCTTTCTTTCTTTTCCTTTTTTCCAGGACAAAAAGCTTTTAAAAACAATTAGCCCCTCCATGCATTTGTCTCTTTTTTTTTCTTTTTTCCCCCTTTAAAAGTGGCAGAGGAGAGCCTGTTATCCCTGCCACGGCTGCCTGCAGTCCAGCACGTGGCAGGTGATGGGAATGGGTGAATCCCAGAATCCCTGAGGTGGGAAAAGCCCTCCCAGACCACGGAATCCAAGATAACCCCTGGCTGCTGGGGGGGTTCCCCTACCATCAGCAGTGTCCATGAGGCTGGAGCGGTTGGATCCCTTGTGCATCCCCTTGACGATTCCAGAGGGAGGGAGGTCGATCGCCGCCGGCCGCGCCGAGGGAGTGGAGGTAGTTGCTGTGACATCTGGGGGAACTGAGAAATTCTCTAAAAAGAGGAAGAAATCAGTTAAATCCTCCTTTTAAAGCAGGCAGAACGAGCAAAAAGCGTCAGTGTTACCTGTTAACCAACACTAAGGGTTGTTGAGCTAACAATGATGGCTGGGGTTGTTATTAATGCTAAACACTCTCATCCCTAAATGTTAAGCACATTTATCTGCTCTGGGAACCAAAAGCACAAAGTTTTGTCCGTGTCAGGAAAGTGGTTCAGCAAAAGAGAATTCCTGTTCTTGGTTTCTAAACCTTGAAGCTCAATCTTGTGACATTCAGGACTGTAAAAAAAAATAAATAATATATATATATAAAACATAAAAAAAAAAAAGAAATTTGAGATTCACGTGAGCTCTGCAATCTCCAAAGCCCTCCCTCACCTATGCACTGATTCCTCTTGCTGGAATTCTACTATTTAGCTTTTTTTGGTCAGTCAGGGCTTTCAAAAACAAACCACGTGAGAGTTTGACCAAAGCAGATCAGCAAAAATCAAGTTGGGTTTCAATTCCTTCCAGCTGGGTGGTTACAGAGCCTGTCCAGCACTGACAGAATAAATCCAACGAACAGTGGGAGCTGCTTGAAGTTGCAAGACCCTGTCCTGCCTTGGAGAGCAGGCTGGAACTGCATCCTGCAGGAATTCTCCAAGGAACTTTCTCTTAAATAAAGGGGTTTTTGCTTACATGGGATTTCTTCACACAACCCAGCGGGTTCAATCATCTGATAGGGCGAGAATATTCTATTCTGGCTTAACAGCACCAGCAACTGGTGCTTACAAAGGGAAAAAACCCAACAAATTCGAAGCTCAGAGAGTCTGAAGCCAGATCCTGCGTAATTCCCACTGAAAGGGTTTTGTGGTTGATTTCCCTTTTTCCAGGGATTAAAACCAACCCATTTCTGTATCCCTTTGGAGACACAGTGGCAAGGAACAGTTCTCATGCACTGAGCTTCTCAGATCACTGAGAAGGACCTGGATTGGTACAATCCAAACATCTGCAGGACTTTTTATTTCTCTCTCCAGAGAGATGCACAGAATTGTGTATGTGAGAGTTCCACTCACTTAAATCAGCTGTTAACCCGGGGTGAACGTGGCAAATATAATTCTGACACAGATTTAAAGCTTCTACTTTGCATAAAACACTAATTAGACAGCAGATATTCTGTAGGTGAAAAGCTGTATTACCTTAATTCGCTATGAAAGGTAACATGGCTTTCTGCATTCTCCAATTAAAAACAGCCTCTCTGCCTCAAAGACATTAATTATATTGACTGTATTTTATGGGCAATTTCCTCAGTTTCAGGAAACAGTTTGCACCCCAGCAAATAAACAAACAAAAATAACAGCAGTAAAAAAAAAAAAAAAACAACAACCCCAAAATAAATTAGTGAAACAGTTCAAACCACCAGCACTTCTATGCACTGCTCGCCCCCAAACCAGTTAAGCAGAAGCAGAGAGCACACGAAATACAGACACGTCCTGCAGTGCAGGAATCTCCTCCCCCAGCAGCTAAAAAAGGACAAACATACACAGAGCAAAAACAAACTTGGCCATTTCATACAGAAGCATCAGCAGCAAAGGAGCACCTCAGAGCCTCAGAAAACTGAGCCTGGGGTATCCAGATCTGTAGATTCTGCTCCGTCTCCTCAGGACCTGGATGCTCTGGTTGTTCCTCAGCCAGTCAGGGGAGAGCTGGGCTAAAGCTTTAACTCTGATTAACCCAATTTCTTAAGGACAGGTTCATTTGTTCACACACAGGGCGGGGTGGGGCTCGTTCTCTTTTTCTGATCTGACGCAAACAATAAAACCGTCAGGGCTCGGAGCGAGATGAGGATGGCAAACACAGCACTTCCCCACTCCACAGGCACAGACACCCCCAAGGAGCTTGTCAGGACACAGGATGGAAATGCCACTTGCACAGGGCAGCTTTGTGCCCACAGGAGCTCCCAAGAGCCGTAGACACGAAGCAACACAGTACAGAGGTTGTGCCTCCTGCTCTGTCCACACTGTCCCTGGAGCCTCCTCTGCTGCCAGAGGCTCCTGCTCCCACTGCCCCTTCTCCAACAGCCTCAAACCTTCCAAAATCCTTCAGGGGGAAAAAAAAAAACAACGTGATGGTGCAACTCCAACCAATCCTAGCAGGTTCCATCAACACCAGCTAAACCCTTGCTCCGAATTTCCCCGTGGGAATGGACAACTCCAGCTTTTATCAACACAGTCTGAACTCGAAGCGACCGTTCTGTTGGTAACCCAGCTCCTACCTATTCGAGTATTGGCAAATACATCAGCTAGTGACCCACTGGTCCCTTTGCCTTCTCCATGGGAAAGTGTAGAGGATGCTGATGAGGATGTGGATGACCCCTGAACAGATCGGTTGATCCAAGACTCAGCATTCTGTAAGCTCTGGTGCAATGCAGCAGAGAGAGCAGCCTGGCGCCTGAGCGAGCCCTCGTCCTCGGAGGCGGAAGACGTGTCTGTGTGGAAGCAGAAAGAAAATCTGACTGCTCAGGGGAAAGCACATGGCACTGAACATGCTCTTTCCAGTCACATTATCAACAGGCTTTCACAGAGGGTCTGTTTTCCACGGCTGTCACACTGGCCAAACTGTTAGAGCAGCAGATGGGTCGGTGGGAACGCACTCACCCCTGGTTTGATTCACCTCCTCAGGCAACATCCTTCCCCTGGCTTCTCCAAGCCCAGGACTTATCCCTCACTTACTTTTCCCTTCATATTCCATGATACCAGATGCTGGTTTGCCCATTCTGAGCTGGGTAGTGAGGGGTGAGTGTGGTTGTCACAGAGCAAACTCCCCGGAACAAAGCAGAGCTCGGGAAAGAGCCGTGCCAAGGCCACAGCAGAAAATGCTTTTGTCTGGGGCTCTAAATGGGGCCCTTTCAACAGCAGAAAACAAACAAAAAAGCCCAGCCCCAAAAACAAAACAGAGAAATCTGCAACAAGGAGCTGCTCCTGTGTGTCCCAGAGCACGGATACCTCGGCTGTCCCCAGGCTGTGAGCTCAGTAGACATTTACCACAAAGCCAGCACTCGGTACTTGGGATGCTGGTGCTCAACACAAACCCTCGGGTGGCTCTGGCCTAAAATTCAGGTGCTCTCAAAAGTGATTTTCTGCCTACACTCAAAGTGGTAAATGAAACTATCAAGCCATGTTCTACCCACTTGGCAGAGCGGAGTGCTGACCTTTATCCATGTGACACCCCCAGCTCGGGATGTGCTGCAGTCCTGGACGAGTGAGCACAGAGCTGAGACCCAAAGCAGACACCAGGGACGTGCACCAGCCCCCCGGGGAGAGGAGAGAAGGGAGAGAAGGAAGTGGGACAAAACAGGAGGTAGAGAGGAGGAGGAGTGACATGGCCCAGCAGAGCAGCTTCAGGGCTATGAATCCACCAGGAGATGGGAATTCATAACATTCGGATGACTTTGTCAATCCAAATGGCTGCGATGCTTCTGCACAACGAGGCACGACACAGAAAATCCACACGGACTCGTTTGGAAGCCAGAGCATTCCAGCTGCTGGGAAACAGAGGGTTATCCATGTCTGCTGCACATGCACCACACCAGACACCACGTTATCCGGGGGGGGAAAAAAAGGGGTTCTGCTGCAGCCACTACACGGGAGGGGTGGGAAAAGTCCTGCAAGTCTGGAATCCCCCCCAGGCCCCTCCGAGGTCCTTGCCCAGAAATGTTCATCACTGCAAATCCTCCTCCTGTGTGCTGAGCACTGAACCTTAACGGAATCAAGACGTGAATTACGCCACAGGAACAGGAGCGAGGGAAGCAGAGCCAGCCTCACTGCAGGCCTGGCCAGTGTGAACCCATGGAACACCCAGAGCTGGACCCACAAGGATCATCCAAGTCCAACTCCAGGCCCCGCAGAGGACACCCCCAAAATCCCACCAGGTGGTTCTTTAGGAACTCCTGGAAGAGGAGCCCCTTCCCCAGCCCTGACAGAGCTCCAGGACCAAGAGGCTCATGCTGGTGCGTGAAGAGCTGGAACACTCAGCCCGCTGCAGCCCCTGGGCTCGCCTGGTGTGAGCCCCTGGCGTGGCCAAGGCTCACCTGGGGGAGTGCAGGCGTCTGCTGGGGACTGCACGAACGTGGAGCGTCGCTTGGTGGGCATGGGCAGGGCCATCTTCTGCTCCTTGTGCTTGGCCAGCGCCGCCTGGACCGCTTCCGTGTGGATATCTGTGGACAGCAAGGGTCCCTGAAGTTTGGCAAGCTGAATGCAGGGCTTTGTGAGTCTGGAATGTTCTGGATTAGTCATTATTATATCCTTGTTGTCACCGGCAACTTCCAGAGAAACCTCAGCCCCACCAGCTCTTTCCCCTCAGCCAAAGATTATCCTAAAATATGCCTGTGCACAGTTTAAATATGCACAGAGTGTGTGCAGCCCCAGGTGCACCCAGGTCTGAGAACTGACAGTTGTCTGGTTTAGGAAAAACCTTCTGTTCCCAAACAGATGCAGATTTCATGTAAATCTTGGGAGTTTAGCTGTGGTCGTAAATACAGGCTGATTAGGAACTGAAGCAGGCTGGGACTTGAGGCTTCCATCCCCCTGCAGCCCCCAGAGCTCTTTAAAGGAAGACACACCACTGGTGAGGAGGAATCAAGCTTATTAAAAACCTGCCATGGCCAGGGAGAGCTCATCTGCATTCACTTCTCAGACTGATGCCTTTTAATTATGCTTTCTGCAGAACCCAAACTGGGCTCTCCCAACGCTCCACGGAACGCTGGGATGTGATGGAGAAGGGAGATTTGATCAGCTTTATTTGCCCACATTGAGAGGGAATTGCAATTCCTGCTACTGCAAAGTGAGAAACAAAACCAGGTGGAAATAAAAAATTAGCTGCCACCAGTTTTTGCCTGTTCCTGAAGCGGAGCAGGAGCTCGGGAGGTGCTGGAAGGCCCCTCCTGCTGCTCTTTGGAGCAGATGTGCACCCTGGCAGGTTGTGGAGTCTGGATCCCTCCAGAGGACAGAGCACGTTCCATCCCAAGAAGAGGAGCCCAGGGGACTCCTGGCCTGCCCTTACCGGACCGATAACGTTCATCCCGGGCTCCCCCGGAGCGGGCACGGTGGAATTTGGAGGAGGAGGACGAGGAGGAGGATGCTGAGGCTGGAGCTGCAGATGGAGCGGGCATCTGAGGTCTGGGTTCCTTCTGTAACGCCGGGTCAGCCCCTGGAAAACAGGAAATAAAAGGAGCTTTTTCTAAACCCCCCCTCTCCGGCCTTTTCCCGTTACGGGTGTTGGGAAGCTGCTTTGTCACTCCACGTCCCACTGACCAGCTCATTATTGACTGCAAAACCAATAATAAACCAGCAGCAAGAGCCTTTGCTGTTCCCACTAATTACAAACCCAAAGAGACCTCCAGCTGTCCAGTTCTGGCTCCCTTCAGCATGCCAAGTGTGTGGCTTCACCCCCCAGGAAAAGTTTGGTTTGCCCATGAAAACAGGGAGCCAAACAGATAATCCGATAAGAAATTATCATTCTACCCAAACCAGCGAGAGCCACCAGGAATTGCCAGCTGCCACTGGAAAAATCCAGTTGCTGCTGGAGTTTCAGCTCCAAAATGCATCTGTGTGTCAGGGGGAACTTCTAAAAGGTCACCCAGCCGGAATTTCCTCCAGGTTGTCACCTGGAGCCATGTAAAAACAAGAGCAACTGTGCCACCTAAATGTGGAATTCTCCCTCGGAACTTCTCCAGCCCCTTCTCCTGCTGCTCCAACCCCTCAATGTCTCTCAAACAAGAGGACATTTTGTTTTCATTCTTCACCTTCCTTCATCCATCTCCTGCCCCTTCCAACATCCCAAAGAGCACGGTTTTAATTGAATGTTACAACTCCCTTAAGCTGTGGATGGCTGATGACTCTTTAAACTACCACGGGGCAAAACGAGAGCCTCTGTTAAAAAGATCTGCTCACCAGAAATCCCCAAACCGTGTCAGGGGGACAAACAACCATTTCCAGTGGGACTTTTTGGATGCAATGATGTATATCAGAGCTCTGCACTGGCTTATCCAAACACACCCTGGGCAGAGGTGGCAGCAGCACAGAGAGCTGAAGGGAACAGAAGGGATCCTCTGGTTGGGCTGCAGGACCTGGACTCCACAGCCAGGTTATCAATCCAAGGTGTCACTTCATCACCTTCCCAAAGCAGCAGAGTTTGTGCCCCTTCCTGTCACTCTGCAGCACATTCCCACTGATGATAACCAGTTTAGCACCTCTGCAGTATTCATTTGCCATCACCCAGCCCCAGAGGGCTTTGTTTTGATCCAAGGACAACAGGGGCTGAGCCAGGAGAGCCTCGTGCTTTCTGATCACCCGGCTATTTACCAATCCAGGCACCCACTAGATGTCAGCAGCAGATTTAACACCGTTTTAACATGAATTATTAAATCCACAGTCAGCTCCTTTCGTAAGTCTTGCAACAGCCCCTCATCTCTCCGCGGGGCATCACATGGAGAACACGACATTCCAGTCGGGAAGGGATCAAAGGTGGCTGCAAAGTGACATGACACACGAGAGAACGAGCCCTTTGTTTCGGTATTTTGCTCTGACATAATAACACGTTACAGTTGGCCCTCACGGAGCGTTCAGGGGAGGGAAAAGTGTAAATCACTGATGGTTGCACAACAAAGCAGCAGAAGGGAGCCCGAGCCTGGCAGGTGACAGGTGATTTATTTAACGCTCCCTTCGGAATTATCCTGCTACAGCCGCGCTTTCCGCTGGCAGAAACGTGACAAGACACGGCAGAGAGATGAGAAATGAATTATTTATATTTGTTATTTCTCGCTGGCTTTTGAAGGATGCTGTGGGTTTGTTAATTGTCCTCGGATTCTAACGAGAATTGACTGTTCTGTGATCCCTGCGTTTGGAGATTCAGAGTCTGAATCACTGGAAGATCAACAAGGATAAATGTTTGCATTAATGACAAGGACAGCAGGAGCCACATGCCCAAGGAAGCAGCAGCCAAACCTGTTACTCTGCCATTTGCACTGGGAATGGAACAGCAGTGGGACTGGCTATTCCCTGGAAAAAGGGTTTTTTTTCTCAAGCTACATGCCCGTAAAAAACATGGAAGTAACCAAATTGGAGTATCCAGGGTTTCCAGGGCAGCCTGAACACACTCCCAGAACCCAGGGACACCCTACCAGGGCTGCAAATTCCAGATTTTGGGATTCCCCAGGTTTCAGAGACTTTCCAGGAGTTTCCAGCTGGACGGACCTGCCTTCACAAGGAGGAATTCAGGTGCTGCCTTGATTTAATGACCTGGATCTGACTTCAGGATCCTTTCCTGGAGTCCAGTGCTGAGCTTTATCTGCAACTGTGACACCCCTCAGACTGGCTAAGGAGGAAAATAACCCTCCAGCTGTGGGAGCTGGGAGGCAGAGCTTGGGAATGGGTGATTTAGAGCTTCAGCCTGAGCCATTTTATCACTGGCACTGGTCCCCCCCCCAGTTATCCCCCTTTGGGAGGACACGATGCTCAAAGGCAGGGGGAGAAAAGGATAAAACAAATAAAACAGCAAAACTTCCCAGCAGGGTTTTTTCTGCTGGATTTTGGAGGGGGCGAGGGAAGGAAGGACAATCTGGGCCAGGCAATACAGGCCAGGGAAGCACAGAAGGAACACTTCTTTCCCAAAATGCCACCAGGAAAAAAAAAAAAGATTCATCTCAGGGCTAACTGTTAACTGTGCTGCTCGAGAGGCCGTGGATGGGGCACAGATTCAGCAGGAGGAACATCCCAAATGATCCTGCTGACGTGCCCTGACACATCACCTTCCCTCCCTCACCTCCCATCCACGAAATGGAGACACTGAGCCAACAGCAGGACAGTGCTGGGAGAGCTGGGATGAGCTGAGGGCCAGCACTGAGTGCCCTTTGTTGGTTGTTGTTGTTGTTGTTGTGGACTGAATTAATTTTCTTCCCATTCCCAAGGTGACCCCGATTCCGGATCCCTCACGCGTGACTTCCACAGGGCTGCTACAACACCAGGACATTCCCAGGCACTGGGGCAGCTGGGTGTGAGAGGGGCAAAAAGCTGGGGGGGGAATGAGCAGGAAGGGCAATTAAACCTCTGTGTTAATTGGTGAGCTCCACCATCCCGGATTTCAGCTCCATCTGCAGCTCTCCGAGCCCTCCATTAGCAGTCCTGCCAAACACTTTTCTTTTCTCTCCTAATTAAGGGTTTTCTGAGACAAACCCAACATGTGTGAGCAGTGCCAGGAATGAGGGGGCCCGGGATTGTGGCATTTTCAGCCTGGCCCAGGCCTGGGACAAAAGCAGAGCTGCCCAGAGGCTCCCGAGCCACCAGAGGATCCCACCTTTCCTCCCCAGGCTCGGGATCTCCACGGGCACAAACGCTGGCCTGAGGACTCTAAAACCTCCCTGCTCCCAAAGAGGGATTAGCCTTATATATTATTATATCACTTTCTGGGTTCTTTAAACAGAAAAACAGATTTGGCACCACCGAGTCTCCAAGATTCCCATCACACCCCGGCCCAGGGAGCAGCCCTCAGTGGTAACAAAATCTCCAGTTTGAAGGCTAAATTACAATATTTTTTTGCTTGCCTTGCTCCCTTCAGCACGTGGCTCTGACAGAACACACTGATCTTTTGGGTAGAAAACCCAAGTTTTATCTCTGAGAAGGGGACAGGTCCCAGCTTTAGGTGAACTCACAACCAAATCCAACCTGAAATTAGCACGGCTGGAGAGCAGGAATGGCACCAGCCAGTGTGGAAGGGTCTGGAAGTTGCTCCATAACAGCTTCATGTTCCTCCATCAAGTGTCTGAAGGGAGCTGCTGTCATTCCCCCCACCCAGTCCTGTGGTGCTGGTGGGCAATAAAGGCACTTGGAGCCTTCACTCTTTACTAATTATCTTTTTTTGGCAGTAGCTCAGACTTGGGAAAGCCCAGCAGGTCCGTTCAGGACTCCCCTTCATACCCAGTAAGAACCAGACACATCAGCTGTCAGTGGTTAAAGCTCTCAGCAAACCAGTGGCACAACAATTCTGGGTGAGCAGCCCCACAGAAACGATCAGACACACGTTCAGCCACGTCCATCAGTTCACAATTACACGTAATTATCCCACATCCAACGAGCTGAGCTGCCCAGGATCCCTGGACCAAGGGAAAGAGACGGGACCAAAGCAAAATAAAGCAACAAATGATGAAATTCCTCGTGTTTCCCCCACGAGGAGTTAAGGTGGCCGAAGGACACGGCACAGGCCACGTTCAGAAGCTCTGGAGCTGCCAGGAATCCCTGAAGTTCAACAGGAGCACAGGAACCACAGGCAAAATTCCTGGCAGCCACACACACACCCCCTCAGTGGGATTAGCAACTCAGGGAACACATATGGAACAGAATAATCCAGAGCTGGCCAACGGGGCTCAGCGCTCCACAGCCACCCCCCAGATCCCTTTAGTAACGTCACAGCTCCACAAAATCCTGATGCCAGACGGAACGAGGACCTACCTTGGGTTTGTGGGACATATGGAGCCAGCAGCTTTGCCCTCTTCTTCTCATACCCCTTCTGGGTGATGTCCCCTAAAACCAAGCAGACAGAAATCATTTCGTCCCGTTGGAATTGTTCACTCTGAGGTCTGTTGGCTTTTCTTCCCAGAGCCACGAGGGTTTCACCTGAAAGAGGCTGAGGAAAACCCGAAACCCAGCAAATCCAAGAGCATTTCAAAGCTCCACATTAACAGAACTTGTGCAGTTTCCCTTGGGATCAGAGACCTGCACCATCCACTATTTAAATGCAGTGCCCTGGATCAGAGCAGCTATCTGGGCGGAATATCAAAGCAACGAGAACCTGAAAAGGGAAACTGGGAGCGCAGGAAAATATTCCCTAACCACAGAGCCAACCTGGGTGAACAGAGGGGAGCGATTCCCAACCAGCAGGGCGAGGGGAAAGTGCAAATTTGGAGCCTCACCTTCAACACTCCTGCTCGCCAAGCACAGGGAACCAGACTTGAAATCACACCTATCTGATGCTCAGTGAAAGCAAACTGGGGTTGGGGTTTGTCACCTGCTGGGGGATGTAAACTGCACAGTGGTCTCCTGGCAGGAGCTCCCATAAAGACTCCCCAGAATTAGGAACTCCGGGATCATGGAATGGTTTGGGTTGGGAGGGATTTTAAAGACCATCCAGTCTCACCCTCTTCCATGGGCAGGGACACCTTCCACTAGCCCAGGCTGCTCCTGAATCCCCCTCCAGCTTCCCTGGGGGCCCCATCAGATCCTGGAAGGTGTTGTGAGGTCCACACACAACCTTCTCCTCTCCAGGCCGGACTCTCCCCTCTAACGTGACCATTGTTAGAGTGACTATTCCAGAGAACAGAACAAGTATTTGTAAACTTTTCCCTTTTTTTAAAAAAACTAATCTGTCTGATCCTGGAGATGCACCATCTGGCTGCTGTCCTTTGTTTTAATTTCTCACGTTGCACCAGAACCACAAGAAAGACGGAAACCTTGAAGGGATTAAAACAAAAACCCCGGCAGCGTTTCAAGCCTTTTCACAGCACTTACAACCTCTTATCTCTGGGGCCCCGAAGATGGGGAGCCATCAAGCACAGCACTAAGGAAACAGAGTGATTTGGTATCAGGCTAAAATCAAGCCACAGGTCCAGGATGACAAGCAGGGAGTGATCACAAACAGGATGTTTTCTTTGCCGGATCCCCGTGAGGGAGCAGCACCAGCCACGGGGTTTGCTCCCAGCAGGATCCCCCTGCCTGAGCTGGGGGGCCACAGCACAAAAGGGGATTACAGGGATCTCAGCCTCCCAGCATCACCAGTGTCTCTGCTCAAACATCCCAGCTGGCTGCCCGGTTTGGTTCCAAAGGTGAGCTGGGAAATGCCTGGGAAGGGAACAGACTCCTCTCCGTGCTGGGCACTCAGATGCCAGTGGCACTTGAGACACTCACACCAGGACTGTCAGAGCTGGAGTGGGACTCAGTGGCTTCAAACTAACAGAGATTAGATACCAGCAAAAAGCCCTTCCCTGGAAGGGTGGGCAGGCCCTGGCACAGGTTGCCCAGGGAAGCTGTGGCTGCCCCTGGATCCCTGGAAGTGTCCCAGGCCAGGCTGGAGCGACCTGGGCTCGTGGAAGGTGTCCCTGTGCACAGCAGAGGGTTGGAACTGGACGGTCTTTAAGGTCCCTCCCACCCCAAACAGCCCATGGTTCCCTGACTCGTGGTGCTGAGCGCAGGGCGAGCCTGCACCCAGAACTTTATCTCCCTCCTCGCCCCGCGCCGCAGGCAGGCCCCGACAAGCCCAAACAAACCCAGCAGCTGAAAGGCAGAATGGCCACGAAGCCCTGAAACGCCGAGCAAAGCAGGAATTCCAAGGCCTGACTGCAAAGCAGGGCTCAGGTAACGCTGACCCAGCTCCCCGGGCAGGTCCCTGCCAGGGCAGGGGGACACCCAGGCCAGAGCCACCAGAGCTCCCAGCACGACCTGCTGAGCCACTGCAGGAGCTCCAAACCCCACCAGATCTGCCTCTCCACTTGCAGAGGCACTTCTCAGCGAGAATCAGGGAATCTCCCAAGTGTGAAGGGACCCACAGGGATCTTCCAGCCCATCCTGGCCCTGCACAATCCCACCCCAACAATCCCACCCTGTCCAAACGCTCCTGGAGCTCTGGCAGCCTTGGGGCTGTGCCCACTGCCCTGGGGAGCCTGTTCAGTGCCCAACCACCCTCTGGGGGAAGAACCTTTCCCTAAAATCCAACCTGAGCCTGCCCTGGCACAGCTCCAGCCCTTCCCTGGGTCCTGTCCCTGCTCACAGAGAGCAGAGCTTGGAGCTGCAGACCCTGAGGAGTCTCCCCTCAGTCTCCTCCAGCTGAACAACCCCAGTACCCTCAGCTGCTCCTCCAGACCCTTCCCCATCCCTGTGTCCCTCCTTTGGACCCTCTAAAGCAGCAGCTTTAGACCTTTTTTACCTCGTGGTGCCCAAACTGCCCCCAGGACTGAGGCAAGGCCGCCCCAGCTCAGAGCAGAGCGGGACAATCCCTTCCCTTGCCCTGCCCCGGGGACACCCAGTTCATTTGGGAGGCACCCGGAGCCAGGGGAGGGACACCCGCACCGAGAGGGGAGGGACTTCTCCCTGGGATCCAACCCACAGGTTTGTTTGGAGCTTGTTATTTGGTGATTAATTTCTCCACGAGATTTAATTGGACTCTTGGCATCGGTGGTTACGCTCTGCGTATAATGAAACACTTGCCATGGAAAATGGCTGGAATTACTCAGGAATACAACACACACAAATAATCCAAGTACATTATGAACAAATGCCAGAACTTTTAAGTGTAAGCCCTGGTAGCATCCCTTCCTGTTTCACGTGCTGGGAAGCAGAACATCCTCATTAATTCCACACTAATATCCCACCAATACAACAAACCCATCCTCACCAGAACACAAGCGGTTCCCAGACTGGCACCTGGGAAATCTGAAGCTGAGATGACAGATACTACTGAGAAACAAGAAGGTAACTCAGGGCAGAACTCTGCTTGTAACTGAAACGGCCCCGTGATGCAGATCACTGACACTGCTGCTGAGAAAAGGATTTTCTGAGCATAAGCCAATAAAAAAATAAAAGCCTAATGCTGTTTGGCAAGTTCCAACCAGCAAATCTCAAGCAACAGAAATAAAGGTGATAAATTCCTGGGGCTTCCCAACAGCTCTGTGTCCTCCTAGTGCTGAACCTCCAGGTAGAGTCTGTGGTAATGCAAAGAAATAAATCAATCACTGTTTTAGCCAACAGGGTGATGGTCTCAAACACCTGCACAGGGTTAGAAAACAGTAGAGCTGCAGTTTTGAGACCAGCCCTACTGAGGTGGAATTGGGCACAGACTGGAAGTTGGAGGAAAAGAGGGAAATCTGAGCTCTTTCCCAGAGTGCCAACCAAAACACCATCACCTGAAATAAAAGCTCCAGCAACACACAGGGATTGTCCTCCTGGGAAAACCCTCGTGTGCAGAGTCACCTGAATATGATGATGTGATTCCTGCAACCACAACTGTCCTGCCCAGTGACATCCTGAGTCCTTTTGATGGATTTATGGAATAAAACCTCTTCTCCCAGTCATGTACAGTCCAAATTTGGTACCAGAGACAGAAACTGAGGAATCCCTGAAGGAGAAGTTTTCTTTCACCCCATCCCTTTTCCGCCGATCCACGGGAAATGGAAGTGGCGAGATCCGGACACGAACGTGAACTTCCTCATGGAACACCACAAATTACAGCCCCAGGAAGAGCACCAGGACCATCCCCAGAACCTCCAACACAAACCTGCTCAACCACTGACCCCACTTCCATCCACTGAACCCCCCCGTGGCACTCGGGGTGCTGGATCCTCCCAAAGCCGAGCGAGAGCCGACAACTCGGCTTTCAAACGGTGCTGGCTCATTCCTGGGGAAGGAATCACAGACACAGGCAGTGCTGAGACCTCCCCCTGGCTCCCTCCCAGCTCCAAGCATCGCTCCTCGGGTGGCTCTATATTTATCTGCATCCTAAGCGGAGCCTCCCCGAGCTGAGGAGGCCCCGGGCAGGAAATGGGGGCTCTGCTCGAAGGGAAGCAGCTCCAGGGCGGTTTAGGGGACACGTGACAGGGAGCTGAGCTGCTGCTGAGGGGGAGGAAGAGGCTCTTCTTCCTTCCTGTCACTGCTGTGGCGATGCCAGGTCTTGCAAACACACCTGAGATGCCCTCTCTGTGCGTTCAGAGTAGAAATCAGCATTTCTGCTCTGCAGACACGAGACCAGCTCCACCGAGGAACAAGGATTTTCCTCACGTGGCACGCCTGGATTATAATCCCGAGTGCCAGCACCTCCAGGATGGAATCCACGAGGCCCTGCTTGTCTGGGATTACACAAGTGCACACCTGAGAGATGGAATTCCGTCAAAAAATGGATCCTGGGGTTCATTTTTTACCCTGATTCTCCCAATTTCCTGCGAGAAAACCCAGAACTGACCCCTCGTGGCGCAAACCCAGCCAGGGGATGTTTCTGATCCCTGGCAGTGGAAGAGAAAAGGCTTGACCTCGCAATGGCAGAGCACAGGGGAGCCCAGGGAAGCCTGGGTGTTCCACCTGTGTTCAAATCCTGCAGCAGAGGAGCCTCTGGAGCCTCTGGATCCTCCAGATCCCGGGGAGCCTCACTGAGCGCCCACTGACGCCAGGCGGCTTTTCAGCAATTAGCGCTGATGATCTTTGCTAACCAGGGGTGCTCAATCAGTGCAAGGTGGTAACACCAGCTAATCCTGCTGCGCTCAGACAATGCTCCTCTTTCAACATCCCTGCTCCCCTTCCCCCATGGAATGAGAACACTGAATCATTTACTGTCTAACAAAACCATAATTACTACAGTGGAGAAATTAGGGAAAATGATCACGTAGCATCTCCCCAACAAAGCCTGCAAACACTGGGCTGGGGCAAGGGAAGGGTTCCAATCTGAAAGCAGTTTGTGTGCAGTTTCAGAAACTGTTTGTATGCTTTAAAAGAAAACAACAACAACAACAACAAAAATCTGTTGATGTTTCCAGCACTTTGTGGGAATCGTGGCGGGGGCTTCTGGCACTTCCACCAGCCCCAAAACATCGCCAGCCACTCTGCTAAGGGCAAGTGCCATAATGAGGTTATAACAGAGATAATGACATTATTCCATCATCGCTGCTGCAGCTGCTTGTCACGTCTCAACCCCAGAAATGACCTGATGACTTTGCCTTTCTTGCCCCTGTTGATCCCCAGGCAGGGCACAGGCAACGTCTCCCCTTGGGTGGTTTTATCACCTTGGACCAGCTCTGAAAAGAACAGAACACCCAGCCTGGGTCTGCAGGGCTTGAGTTTGGATGACCTGGCCCTGAACCAGGAGACAAGGAAGCCCAGAAGTGCTGCTGGGAGTCCAAAACGTTCTCTTGTTGCAGATAAGAGGCTGGAGTGGCAGGGGGCACCTCTGAGGAACCTGAAGTGAGGACTGAGGGCACTTGTGGCCTGGGCAGAAATTGGGCACAAATTTGGGTAGAAAAAAAACACAGCTGGTTTTTTTCTTTTTTTCTTATAGAAGAAATTCCTCCCTGGGAGGGTGGGGAGGCCCTGGAATGGATTTCCCAGAGGAGCTGTGGCTGCCCCATCCCTGGACATGTCCAAGGCCAGCTTGGAGCAATCTGGGCTAGTGGAAGGTGCCCCTGCCCATGGTGGGACTGGATGAGCTTTAAGGTCCCTTCCCACCCAAACCAGTCTGGGATTCTGTGATTTTCCTGGAGGACTGGCACCTTCTGGGCATCCTTCACCCTCCCCAGGGGTTAGAGCTGGCACATCCCAATCCCAGGCCCAAAACACAGCATTTAAACCTTTTTTTTTTTTTTTTCTAAGGCTGTGTGTGTTCAAACAGGCTGTACCTGTGGAATGGCCTTCCACTCCTACCACTCTTTGGCTACAACTGCAGCTCAAAAGCTACGTTGGAAACAAGTTTAGACAATTGCCTCGTTCTGTTTGAGGCCAAAGGATGATGCATCTTCAAAGATTCCTCCTCCTTCCTTTGGGTGAAGCTGTATATCAGGTTTCCTTCTTGGAGATAGTACTGAGGTCTGGAAACTAACAGCCTTCCAGACAGCAGTGTGATTTCTTGAGAGAAATAAATGCCTTTCTCGACCCTTATTTGTCACCACAAAAAACCAAAAACAAAACCCCAAACGTCAGCAAATCAAGGAGCACAGGTTTGGCTCCCCAGCTCCCCTTTAACAGCACCATTCTGTTCCCATTTAGGAGCATGAATAGGGCACTGAAAAGCCCA
Organism: Myiozetetes cayanensis; assembly: GCF_022539395.1. Classification (NCBI taxonomy): domain Eukaryota; kingdom Metazoa; phylum Chordata; class Aves; order Passeriformes; family Tyrannidae; genus Myiozetetes; species Myiozetetes cayanensis. The sequence goes on along the minus strand of NW_026087709.1, from coordinate 220,198 downwards.
GCCCGGCTCACAAAGCTGTGTTTGTTGGGCACAAGCATTAAAACTGCTGCAGTTTCGGTGCCGAAAGTTTCGCAGACAGATCAGCTCCAGATTAATCCACACACGCAGGACAAGCCGCCTTGGCCCCAGCACTGTGGGGACTCTGTTCTGCAGCTCCAAAAAACCCTCTTCTGGAGGGCTTAGGAGCGTTGTTTCACCCAACTGAAAACTATTTTAATCCCCAACATTTCATTATTTCGAAAGGATGCAGTTCCAGAGGAGGTTCCTGTGCCACGTCTGGGTCGTTCCAGGTCACAAGGTGCTCTTCCACCCTCAAACCTCAAAAAAAATTTTTTTTTACTGCGTTGTTTTGACTGGAAGCAATAAATCCAACTCCTGGAAGTGCCCTGAAGAACGCCTTTATCTCGCAGCAGCGTTTCCCAGGCGCAGCAGATCCTCTGTCCTCGGCTCAACCCGTCTGGGCAGGGTATTTCCAGCAATAATCTGCCAGGCCATATGTGATGCATCACCCAAAGTGGGTGAGCTCAGGACAGGGCTCTGTCCTCCCTGGGAGCCTGGGCTGGGGGTGACCAGTGACAAGGAGGTGCCACCAGCTCGACCTCAGCCGCAGACCTTCCCTTCCCCACCATAAAAACACGCCTGTGGTAACTTATCCTAGGCACTCCTGCTGGGACCTGCACTGTCCAGGCTCACAGGAGGAGCTCCCAGAGGCTTTGGAAAACTATGGCTGTCAGTAAAAGAGCCTCTCGTGGGTGTAACTACGCCCTGGTGGATTCTCCTCTCACAGCAGGCACGGAAGAACATGCTCACATGTGACCCTGTGTCTCAAACAGCATCACTGTGGTCTCCTCACTTAAAAGTTTATTTAAAGGCCTTCCCCAGCTACAGCTGCTCAGACCAAAATCCTACCACCCAGCACCTTTATGGGAGATATTTCTACTGCAGAGTGCAGCCCTATAAATTTTACATGTTGCCCATAAAACTTTATGTGCAGCACATGCACACAAACAGCTGAATCCCATGCACAAATAATAAATCTTGCATGCAACCCCATCCCGGGGAAAACCACCTAAAACTCCTTTAAATAGCTCCCACTTGTCATGGAGGGGGCAGGGGGAATGCATTTTCCCTCCTGAGTGCCACAAAGGGCACAAACCCAAGGCTTTGTCACGAACAGGATTTTACAGAATGGATTCAGCAGAAATGTTTCCATCTATTTTTAATCAGCAGCCCAACGAGAAGCGAGTGAGTTCAGAGGCTGCACAGTCTGTAACCCCAGAGCTGCCTGCAGAGGGGACACACACAGTGTCACACACGCTCCCAAGAACCAGCTGCTCTCGCAGGCTGAGTAAAGCATGACAGCTCAGAGCAAGAAAAAAAAACCCACTCAAGTGATTCTGGCCCTGAATAAACTCCCTTTGCTGACTAACCTGCTGCTCACAGACAGGAACTCCCAGGCATTCAACCCCCTCTCCCCCACCCCGAAAAGCCAAATTCCCCAGGAAATGACTGCACTCTGTGACAGCCCCGTGACTCAGCGCTGGATTCAGGTGCTGCATTGTCTCCCTCCAGGTACAGACCGACTGATCCCAGCTGGGAGTGCTGATAACTCTCTGCCAGGAGCTGCCTGTCCAGCCCCACGAGAGGTTTCACACAAACACTCACACAGCTCTCCCAGTTTGCACTTTCTCCACGGGACAGGCGAGTGTGGACTCTCCAAATCAGGCCTGGTTTTAGCCCGGGAATAAAAACACAACCAAACCCATGCAGGCAACCCCAAGAGACTGAAACAGAAGTCGCTGTGGGTTTCAATCCCACACACAGTTCCTGTCGCCCACCTTTTCACGGCTCTCGGGTGCCAACATTTCATCACTCTCTTGGCTTCAATCTCTAACAGAAGGCAAGTGCCACAGGCACTCCTTGCTGCTAACTCTCCTCCAAACCCTCTCCAACCATCCCAAGGGGCAGTTTGGGTGCACAGCCCGGCTCAGCCCAACTGGACCCCAAGTTACTTCGCTTAATTAAATCCTAAATTCTTGAACAAGATGCAGGAAGGGGAGGAGAAAGAAGTGAGGAGCAATTATTGTCCTATCTAGTGATCAAACACAGCTGCTCACACTGAGTATTCAGCAACTCTGACCTGCCCTTAAACACAGCCTTCCAGAGCACTAACCCAGTTGGCACCACCTCACCCTGCAGAGTAATGATGTATTTCCAGATGGGAAAATGCTATTCCAAGTCACAGGGCGATGAGGTCGATGACTGGGCACGATGAAACAAAGAGAGGGATCTTGATGGAAGCACTGGCACTTACAGGATCCCCTCTCAGACAAAACCCAACTCAAAAAACAGAACCAACCAACCAACACCAAAAAAAAACCAACTGCAAGAAGGAATTTTTTCAAAAATGGGGAGGTCGGACACGTGTCCTACACCCCTCCCAGCCTGCTCTTCCCACAGGGACAGTACCAAGTGTGTGTCCATAAGGATGTTGGTCCCATTCCACAGAAAAAAGCAGCAGCCAAGTGGAGGCTGCTCCAGAGAGCAGATGATGATGTTTCTCCCAAAGCACTGCAATCTGAAACACAACCCCCAGTCACTGCAGAGCTCTCCCAAGCGCTCACTCGAGGACAGTCACTATTAAACAGGATTAGTCACCAGAGCAGGATCCCACTACTTAAAGGCAAAGCAATACAATTATTAAACTTTTACCAGCCTCCAATTAGTGTGTGACACCCGTAATTTGACTGGAGGAAACTCCCACTGAGTTCCCGGGGTGTCCCTGACAGAGGCAGCTCCCGGAGCTGTGCTTGGCTTTCCCGGTCCTTCCCTTCAAGCCTGAACCAAAGTGGGAACCAAAGCCCCTCCTTCACCACCCTTAAACCCTGCTCTGCACTCCCCCCATCCCACCCCAGAGCTGTATTCCCGGGAATGGGAGCAGCCTGGGACTCTGCACGGCCTGGGAGAGCAGATTTAAAGCAGAGAGAGCGGAGGAAAAACGCCCTGCCCAGCCTGGCAGGAGCTCGGGATGGGCTGTGTGGAGCCTGCAGTTGTGTTTACATGCCATCCACGGCTCCCTGAGGAATGCCAGTGCTAAGGAAACCCTGCTGGCACGTCCCCAGCAGGAAGCCCATTATCCTGTCAGCTCCTCACAAGAGGGATCACTCCTGTCCAAGGGCTCCTTGGGCAGAGTCACTGCCTCCTTCAGCAGCGCTTTGTTCCGGGCTGGAGAGCAGGATGTGGCAGATCCTTCTCCTGTGAAAGCCCTGAAAGCTGCGTGGAAGATCAAAATAATGAGCAAAACTCCCCAGCAAAGGGGAGAAAACCCCCCCTCCCCTCAACTCCAACGAGACAGAACCCACCCTGGAGCCACCGAACTCCTTCCTGGGAAAACACACCCTTTTCCCTCATTAATAAAGCACATTCATAGCTCTTTAAAGGGGATGGCATTCCCCTTTTGGACACAAAGTGGCCCCTTTTAGCAGGGAAATCCTGCTGTGGTCACAAAGAGAAGTAAATCAGTTTATTGCATTGCGACATCACACCGATATTCCTGACATTCCAAACACCAACATCCTCACAACGTGGAATTTTCTTGCCCTCTGTCAGAACATCACCACTGCCACAACATATTTTCACACAACTGGGAAGACAAATAGCCCTCCTACACTGACACCAGTGGACTTCAAACCAAAAAAAACAGGCTTCAAAGTAAGAAAGGTCTTATTTCAGCAGCCGTTTCCAAACCCACAGCAGCTCCTGACAGAGGATTTTCCTCCCGTGGCCTCTCTCAGGGTGCAGTGTCTCCTCTTCCAACTTAAATAAACTGAATTCTCACATGTCTCACTTGTGGAGGGAAGGAAGTATGGGGAAATCAGCGGGATTATTTAAGAGCACAGAGTCAGCAACTTGACAGAGAGAAAAAGAACACAAACAAAACGAACAAAGGAGCTCAGAAAAAAAAAAAAAGAGAAGAAAAAAAGACTGTGCAGTTACAGACGTGACTTAGTTTGGAAACTTCGGTCTCTAACAACAAATTAACACAGGAATTACCTACAGTGCAATATTCTTGCACTGGAAGGGGCTGCCCAGGCAGGTGGTGGAGGCCCCAACACTGGAGGTGTCCAAGGACGGGGCACTGAGCCACCAGAGGAGGACACAAAGCTCGGGGCAGTTGTTCACACAGTAACTCCAGCATCTCCAGAGAGCCTGAGGAACACCTCTGGATTCCTCCCCAGCCCTGAGGAGCTGCTCCAGGCTCTAAATGGCTCCAAAATCTGACGGTGCTTCCCTGGGGAAGGGAAGCTCACTGCAGTGGGCACCCTCTCCACGAGCCCATGGTCTGCTGGACACACAGGAGTGACTCCCCTCTGGAAAAGCAAAGCTGCCACCACGAGACAGGTGCTAAGCCAATAATCCCCCCTGGCAGAAGGACAGACTGGCCCCTTTCCAGCAGCACTGTCTCCACTTGAGGGGCTGCTCCTCACACAACACAGGAGGCAGTTGTGACGTTCATGAGTCAGCTCAAAATCCACCCAGGAGAGGAGGAGCAGGGGAAGGAAACCTGGTTTACACCTGGTTTACACCTGGTTTACACCTGGCAAACACTGCTCTGGGTGAGCAAACACCTCAGTGCACCCGAATCACCCTGCAGACTGTTCTGGCTGATTTTGGTGCCTCTGCACCCCATTCACACCAAGACCACAAACACTGGACACAGCGAAAATAAACTCACTGGGGTTTATTTGTTGCAAGAAAAACAAGCATGCTCCCATCGAAATGGCCTTGAGCAGGTAGATGGGAAGCTCCCTGTGGGTTAATTCAGCACTGAAAAGCATCGAGAGACACGGTTGTAAACAGATTGTTTTAAACAAGGGATGGCCTGACCCAGCAAACACTGGTCAGCTGGAAAGAAACATTCCCTGGTAAATAAAACTGGCAGCTGCACAGAGGGAAAAATCCCCAATCAATCTCTAAACTGGATCCAAATGCTTGTCAGGCCAAACCAACTCCTCTACTGAAAGGCCACCAGAGCTGCCCTCACAACCTGAGCCCTTCTCTTGAATAAATTTGGAAAAGAAGGAACTTTAGGTCCAGCAACAGGTAAAAATTCCAGGGTGTATTTGCATCATGAGGTGCAACCTCTCCAAGGCCAAATTTATTGTAAAGATGGGTCCAAAAAGACAAAATATCATTCACACAAACCCCTGACCACGTAAGAGCAGTGAGAACAACCAGGTTTCTGCCCTCACCAAGTGAAAGCTGGACATTGTCACCCAAACACAGCAGTGGCTGGGCTGGACTGTCACAAGAGGAGAAACTGCTGGCTCTGTTGTCTGGTGAAGTTTATGGCAAAGTCACCCACGGAACAGGATGAGCTTCTTAAAAGTGCTTCAGTCACAAATGCAAACAAATAAACCCCATTTCCACCCTGTAAGCAGGTCCAAATGCTCTCCCCAGTTGTCCTCACATCCACCACCACAGGAAGCCTGCCTGGCAAATCTGCTAAAAGCCTGAAGAAGCCTCAATTAAATATTCATACTCTGAAAATGATGAAGGCAGCACAACCCCCCCTCCGAGTTCTCCTCTGCCTCCCCAGCTCTCTGTAGCCCAGAGCAGGAGATGAAAAGAGCTGGAATCTCCACAGAGGAGGAGGACACTGGTGGCTCTGCCTGCAGGAGTTCAGGTTTGGGTTTCCTAGGGGGGGATTTTCCTGGGATGCTCCTTTACCTTCCCGTTACCTCCCAGAGAACGATCCCCATTCCCTCCTGCTCAAGGATCCTTGGTCAGGTCTTTAAAGACAACCTGGAAAGACTTGTCAAAAGCTCCTGAAAGATCTTGTAATTGAATGATGACATCAATTACCTCATTTTAATGAGAGTGAGATCATCTTTTAATTTTTCACCCCGTGCTAAATTTCAAGCAAAGGTGACTGTGCAGTTTCTCTCAGCAATAACCCAAGGTCCCTCCAAGGTGGAAGCAGAATTACTTTCAATAACAAACTAATCTTTATTGCTTTATTTCCCATTAGCACTTAATTCTACAGAATTAGCCTGGGTTTATTACTATGCAAAAAAGACACGTCAGCCCTTCAACTTTACTCATGGAAAACAGACACCCAAGACTTTGAACTCGCTGGTGCTGGCAGCAGGAAAAGATCCTGCCAGCTAAATCCCCTCCAGGCACGGGCAACTCTTAAAATGTCCACCAAAATAAAAAAAAAACACCCCAAATTAAAAATAATAATAATAAAAATGAGCCCAAACTTAACAAAATCATCACCTGAAAAAGCAAAGTAAGGCTCGCAGAGGGTGCCTAAGGGAGCCGTAAATCAGCGGGTATCAAACATCCCCAGAGCACTCCACTGTTTGGAGAACCAGGGTGTCAATGGAATGACGTGGCCAGGGAGATGCTCCTATCTGTGGGATAAAACACGATGCTCACAGCAGGCTCTGCTTTCAGCTGCAAACGTGGAGGCCTCTGACAGCAAAACCAGAGCAGCACTGCACAGTCTGGGGGGGTGGAGGGGCAGGAAGGGCCAAGGATGTGTTGACAGCAATAATTTAGGACAAGACACTCTGCCAAGGGAGAGAAAGTAAAGGATTAACGTCCAAACAGAAAACTTGCAATTAAGCAAAACCTTCTGAAAAAAAGGAGGGCTGTGGACATGGGTTGGATCCCTGCCCTCCACTTTGCTCTCCAGGACTCCTCTGCTGGCTCCACATGTTTGGTGGGAGTCAAATTCGTGCCACGCTACGTAAGAGCCCCTCAGGAGAAACGATGATGCTGGGGGAAAATAAAACAACCACTTCCCTCCAATCTCCCCTGCACAACAGGATTGTTCCCTCTCCAGCACCGGGATTCTGGAAGCACAACACAGAACTGCCTGAGAAACGCAGAAAGAAAATAAACTGCTCGGGGGACTCCCAGCTGAGACAACACTGACCTCGGTGGCAGCCCAAAGGGGCCTCCAGAAAAGCACCTGCAGGCTGTGGCACCTCAGACAGGTAGGGCTGAATATTTCACGTTGAAAGCTCTAAAAGGAGGAACAAAAAAAAAAAAAAAAACAAAACCCAAACCCCTGGCCCAGAAACGCCTGCCAAAATCAACTGCTCCACTGACAGACAGTGCTGCACCCAGCAACCCTCAGCAGCCTGGTGTGACAGCCCTAAAATCACCCAAAAACTCCTTTCCATGCAGAGGAGAGGGAAGTGGTAGGGATGTGAACAGGGGAAGTGGCAGGGATGTGAACAGGGGAAGTGGCAGGGATGTGAACAGGAGAACCTGCCTGTCTGCGACGTGCTCGGCTGCACCGGCTCAGAGCTGACACCCATTGGGATCCTCCAGTTGGTCTCTCCCCTCTGGTTCCCGCACACAGCACGCTGGAATTCAGCCCACGGAGCAGCCAGTCATCCCAGAGGCACAGAGCCTTCCCTTCCCTGGGAATCCCAGCACAAGATCCTCGAATTCCAAGCCAGGCAGGGCCCAAGAGCTAACGGGGCCTGACGAGCACAAGTGCCCGTGGTTTCCAGGCGGCTGCATCCATCTCCTTCCCAGGGAAAGGGGCTGCACCAGCCTCCAAATGGGCACAGGATCCCTGCAGTCACCACAGCTGGCACTTTGCCCCCTGGCCTCGCTTCCTCCTTCCCCTCAGATGTGCTTCCATGCCCAGATAACGCCGTGGAATTCGCACCCAGCCCAGCCACAGGGGAAGGGCAGCGCAGGAAACCCCCGGTCAGCTCTTTCCCCTCGGCCAGGGAACTCCCTGGAAGAGCCAGCACGGTCCATCCCTCACCCAGTGTCCCAGGGAGACAGCAAACAGTGTTCCCAGCTCCACCATTAACTGGTTTAGTGAGTTAAGGCACAGATCTGTCTGCAACTGCTCGGGGCAGAATGTGCTGAAGGAGCAGAAATCCACCTTTCAAGTAGGAAATCCACGAAACAGCTTCAAACAATCCCTTTAAAAGGTGGAAAGGATCCAAGGACTGCAGGCTTATCCCAGTGTGACAGTAACTCCTGGGGACTTCTGGTCGCACTTCACCCACAGGAAACCTTGCTGCAATAATTCTTCCTGATGGATGGAATTACAGAAAAAAAACCAGCTCTGACATCTCCCAGATCTCCCCACTTCGCTAGACCCTCTCCCTCTCCCTTTCCTGGCCTGTTTTACAGGCTCCTCTCGTGGTGTCAAGGATTCCACAGCAACTCTGGGAATTTCTGTGAGCTCCTCCACCCGGACCCCGAGGTTGTCACTTTGCAGGGCAGGAGCTCCCAGATCCTGCAGAACCCAGATTTGTTCAGATGTATTAAAAATCAGCTCATCAACCCTGACACCCACACTATGGGGCGAGTAATTACCCCCCTAAAACACAGGACATCGATCCCAACACATCCAGCAGGACCCTGCTGGATCCAAGTGCTCTTCCTTATGGATTCCATGCTCCAAGGAGCTACTTCTAAAAGCGTTTTACCAAAGCTCCGTCCAGTGAACGAGGATTTGATACACAAAAGGCAAAGGGTAATTACATCTTCCTGTTTGCTCTTCCAGCCAGACTTTTTTTAAAGGCCTGCTGCAAAAAGAATTGCCTTGAAAGCCTTCCAAGGCAACAGCCCGGCTCCAGGGTTATGGATTTTTCTGATTTTGGGGGGGGAAAATATCAGAGCAAATGAACTCTGTTCCAGCTCAGGCCTCCGTGCTCCTGGACAAAACGAACAACGTTCCCAAGTCTTTAATGTCAGTGGTGACTGGCCCCACACCATTTCTACATGCTGCAATTTTAAAACAGGACTTAACAAGTAAAGTGTATCAAACACAGGAATAACTCCACAGAAATGTTTGCTCAAGGTTTCTAGGTGTGGCTGCAGCCAAGACATAATGGCATTATTTATATCTGACTCATTTGCTTCGCCTTCATCCTCAATTCTCCCTATTTGGGACTCAATAATTGACTTTTCTTTTTTTTTTTTCCCCTGCACCGCAGGACTTTTTACATTTGGGGTATTTTCGAGGAGGGCTCGAGAATTTAAAGCAGAGAGGAGAAATTGCACAAGTACAGCGGGTTTATGTCGTGTTTCAACCAGAACTCACCATCAGCATCACCGATAAACTCCCTGAACATGCAAATTCCCAGACATCACTGCTGGTCAGCCTGCAAATGGCACAGTGGCAGTGAAAACTCCGTGACCCAGGCTCTCACCTCAGACCTGGGCATCTCCCCCTCCTGCCTGGGAAGTCACAACAACAAGACTTCCCCCTTTTCACCACGGCAACTTCCAATCCCAAACTGCGCCAGAACGGGGAGGGGGGGAGGTTTTCGTCCCCATCACAATAAGAATTGTTCTTTTTTTTTTTTTTTTAATCCACAAGGGATCACTTGAAGTTTCTGCCCTAAGAATAAACACTGCTCTCAGGCTCTGAAAACACCCACACCAGCACTTGCCCATCCTGAGACCTCCCTTTTGCAACACGAGAAGCTTCAGTCTCGCCTTCCGTATTTTTCCGGGATCGGCACAAAAGCCTAAAAAAAGGTCTTAAAATACTCAATAATTCGGTTACTCACAGATTCTTTCACTGCTCCTGAAACAACATGAAAGTTCAGGTATCTTTTTAAAGGAAGCAAAGCTTAGATTCCTAAATCTTTCACCAAGTGCCCGGTTTGCCAAAGCTCTCGGCTCTCCGAGGTGGAAAGAGTGAGGTGGAAGAGGTGAGGGCAGGCTGAGCCAAGCCTGCTGCCCAGGGCTTTGTTGGGAAATCTGGGATGCAGCCCTCGAGGACACACCATGGAACAGGCAGGATTTCTCCAGCCTGCAGCATGGGGCCATCCGAAGTGAACTCACCCACGACACCCTTCCCTTTTCCGTGTCCCACAGCCAGAGCCACCAGGCCCTCGCTCCAACCACCCCCTGGGACACACAGCGAGCTCCTGAGCGCCAGAAACGGAACACCTTTCACAGGCATTTTCTGCTTGTGTTCAATTAAGGTGGTGGTGGGGAAGCAGCACAGTTTAATAACCTGCAGATCTGTTTATTCTCTCCGAGGATCAGGGACTTTTATCTCCCGCTCCCATCACCTGACTCTCCATCACAGGGTGAATAATCACAGCCTGGAATTTGCCGTGTCACCTCCCAGCTCCCGGGAGGAATTCTGCCGCTCCTGATCCCAGTGACAGCGCACACTGGGAGCGGGAATGTCAGCGGGGACAGCGCTCCCTTCCTCACCCCACGGCCCAGGGCGACCCCCTACAAGTGTCAACCAACTTATTTCGCTCGCACGTTCCAAAGGCGGCACTGCCAAAATCTCCCGTGGCTTGTCCCCCCCGCAGCATCTCTGTCACCCCTTCCCAGCCTTCCCCCCAGTCACCCACGGTCCATCCTGGTGGCAACCACGGCCATGGCTCACGTGGAAAATGAGCAGTAGGAAAATCCTTGTTCTGAGCTTCCTGCGGTGGCAGGAGCAGCTCGGGAGGAGGAGGGGGAAGTGCCACGTGGGGGTTGATTCCCAAGGGAACAGAGGGATCTGTGGGCACCACAGAGGTGTGGGACTGCAGGGACAGCCATGCCTTCCCTTTGGAAAAGGGGAGCTCTGTCAGGTCCCTTCCCTTTGGAAAAGGGGAGCTCTGTCAGGTCCCTTCCTCCTCTCTGCAGAAGTGGAGGGGATGAACCAGGACTTCCTCCAAAAGTTCCCTGTGCTGCTCTCAGAGGAATTCATTATAAACCTGTAGCAGAGGAACACCAGTGCTGCTATTCCCAAGGAAATTTTCCAGTGCAGTGAGCTGAACTCCAGGAACACGGGCTCTGACTTCACCTCCTTGCAGCTTGTGCTTTATCTCCAGTAAAAGCCTGACTTTCCCCAGCTCCTTTAGGATGAAGGAACAGGAACAATGCCCTTCTTAGGGGAGAAAGGCAGGAGAAGCATCCCCAAACAATCCTTTTCCAGCGCTGCACTTTAGACCCTGGTTGGTGTGTGACATTAGTCCCGATCCCAGAGGCAAAACAGGAGCACTCAGCCACCAGCTCCCACGGCTCCAGCCATCCCAAATGGAATGCATTATTCCTGCATTAAAACATGTGTTTTTCAAGGCAGCCAGCCATCCATCCGGCCCTTTCCGAGGGAGATTACAGGAGACCTAATTTTATCAGGCAGGGATACAATTCTCCTGGCTGTTTTTTCGCTCCCTAGGGACACGGGGCTGGGGAAAAAAAGGGGACAATTCTGGCGCCGATCACTCAGGCAGGAAGGGGCATCCCAGGCTCACAGAATGGATTAATGGATGCCCCCTAGGCCCTGTGGGCTCCCATCCCCGTGGAATTCAAGAGGCCAGAAGACCCAGTTTGCATCAGCAGTTCTCGAGTCGACAAGAATTGGAAAAAGTTTATGTTGGCGGAAAAGTGCTAAAACTTAAACTTTTTTTTTTTCTCTTTTTCCTTTTTCATCAGCTCAAGTCACACTAAATAAAAGGAGGTGTTTGCTCCCAGCAAGGGCAGTGAAGTTGCTGTTACACTCCTATCTTTGGTATAAACCCCCTGTAACCTAAACTAACGTCCTGCCTGTGTTTACTCCAAGAGGTGCTCCCCAAAACCCTCAGCTTTGAAGCTGGAGAGGAACACCAGCTGATGGAAAGAGGCGTTTTGCTCCCAACACCAGGCGAGAGTAACAGCCCAGCACACGATCCAGGGATGAGAAATACAGGTGTGAGGCTTCTCCCAAGGTTTTTCACCGGAGTGCAGCGGGAAAACCCGCGGAGCAGATGGAATGCTGCTGCCTGTGGAGCATCCCTGAGCCGCAAATCACCCTTTCCTCACACGTGGTGCGAGCATAAAGGCTCCTCCATCCCAATTAACACAACCAGACATCCTGGCCTGATGACTCTTCCCTGATTTCACAAGCTCTCCAGAAAATGTTGGGCTGAGCCGGCCCCGACAGAGGAACGCTCCAGTCCCTCTCCCTCCGCGGATCCAGGTCCAAAAAAGCAAGTGAGCAAAGTCACTGAGAGCTCCAGGAAATGCTTTTTCCAAGCGAGACACGCGGTGGAAAGGAAAGCAAACCATCCTGAGGAGTTATCTGCACGCTGTCTCCGGGAGAAACGCAAACAGGAACCCTGTGAGCTCCCGTCCGTCCCCCGGGAGCGCTCGCCATGAGTTCACTCCCTGGCTCCTGGAACCTGCCACTGAACAAACACGATAAACCCAGCGAGCAGAGCACCCCACCACAAACTCATCGGGGAGGGGGCACCAGGAAGGAGCTGTCGCCCTTTCCCACCCCATCACCAGCGCTGGGAAGAGCGGGCAGCCTCTCTCTCGCCCTGCAGCTCCTCTGCCAAACCCATCACATCTGCTGCTCAATATTTCATTGCTCCAGAATTCAAAATAGCAGGCTGAGCAGCGGGTTATGTAGGACAAACCCTGCTCTGGCGCAGATGGGCCAACAGGTCTCGGGGAGCATCCCCAGATCCGGCTGAAACGGAGAATGTCACCCCTCCTGGAAGCACTGGGAGTCATAAAGGACAAGCTGGGAATCGTTGCTACCCGGCTGGCCCCTCCTCCCAGCCCAGGGAACTGGTTCTAACTCCTGCAGAGCTTCAGAGGAGCGACCAGGGGAGGAGGTGCAGGACTCTCTTTAAAGCCTCTAATTTCCTCCTCTCCCCCAAGGCAAAGGGTCAGGGCTGCAGCTTTTAAAAATAGCCCCAAACTCGGTCCTCATTTCCTAAGTGGAAAAGGGACAACACGAAAATATGCACATTCTCTAACTCTGCTGGTTATCCTTCATTATTCCAGCCCTGGATGCTCCAAAAACCTCCCTCCTCTTCCCCGTGGGTTCAGCCATGCACCAGCAGCAAACCCCACTCCCACTCGCAGTAGCCAAAATACTTCCCCCCAGTGTCTGTGTTTAACTCCCTCTCTGCAAGCCATTAACCACTCGAATCATTCTGCTTTGGCAGAAATCTGTGATCATCCTGGGGACCTTCTGCTTGCCCCCACCGGGGATCTGGTGCTTTGCTCCTCGTGCTGGCGGCTGGAGCTGCATTTCCTCTTTCCTGTGGCACAGACACCGCGTGCTCCACGTTTGCCATCGCCTCTTCCTGGGTTGTAAAGGCTTAAAAACAAACCCCCACCGTTCCATCTGCAGTGAAGGATCCTTGTCAGGATCTCTGCAGAGCCAACCAAGGCTGGGAGGGTGATCCCTGGATGAGCACAGCCAGCTCCCTGTGACAGACTCCAGAGGGGTTTGGGGGCATTTCAAAGCTCCCAGAGCTGTGCCTGTGCTGGCTGCACGCACAGACACAGATTTCTCAGCAGATCTGGGGCCCATCCGCTCTCAGTCCTGCAGGTAAATTAAGGAAGCAACATAAAAGCTTTCCCAGTGCTGGTTTTGCCTAATGCAAGACTTGTGGGTGAGATGCTGCATAAATGCACAAAAACCACCTGCAAGTCCTGTTACAGCTACAAGGCGATCAGATCCGACTTGCTGATGTTTACAAAGCTCTTCTTCACCCTTTTCTGGGCTTTGCCCACAGTTCCCCTCCGAGTGGGGGGAGAAACTCAGGCAAAACCTTTCTGCTCACTCAGCACAATCCAGCCCCTGCTCAGACAACGACTTCCCCTGACTCTGTAATTTAAATTCTGTGCTTCAGCTGCTTAACCCATAAAAAAGGGCCCCCACCTCCTCTGACAGGCGCCTGGCAATCAGGGGCTGCAAACCGAAACGCGCCATTTCTGAGAGATCACAGAAATCCCCCCATTCCATCGGAAACCCTCCAGCCAAACAAAACAGAGGCTCTACCCACTTTAGCTTGAGTCAACACGTTCCCTTCCACTGAGGTTCTGTCCCACTTGGCTGCCCTTCAGCCCTGGGGCTTCCACCCTTCTGCTGATGCTCCTTTTTTCCACGAGTGCCCACCCATCCCCGGTGCTCCTGCAGCCTCACACACCGCGAGGGACAACGAGCACAAACCCAGGTGCACTCACAGGAACACCCCCACAGGATCACACGCCAGACAGCAAACGTGTGTTTGACTGAGAACAGCAAACACAAACCAGCTCCTTCTGCCCACAGGTAACCCCGTCACAGAACCCAGAAGGGACTGAAGTGGCACTGGAGGCCTGAGCTGCTCACAGCAGATCCTGTTGCTATGAGATGGAGTTCCCCTCCCTCCTCCACAGCCAGACCCCACCAGCTGGACTTCACTCCACTGCCACCCCTTTCCTGCTAAACAAACATCAGGCAAGGCAGAAACCAGGGGGGAAACAACCCCCAGCAGCCAAATCAGTTCTTTAGGAGGGGTTTAACCTTCACAGAGCCAGGCTGGGCCCTGCAGTGGGGGCTGGCAGGCAGCTGTGCTGCTGTCCTGCTGTCCCTGCCAGAGCTCCCACACCTCCCCACCCAGGCAGCACCACAGTGCCCTGTCTGAAACAAATCCTCCGACGGTGCTTAATTAGAGCCTTTGAATCTGGGCATTCCAGAGTTCCCCATTAATGGCTGGGAGGAGGTAAATGTGAGAGGAAAGCCTCAAAATTTCACCCAAAAGTGGAGGAGCACCCCAAGCAAAGCGCAGGAGAGCTTTAATATCAACGTTTTCCACCGAATGTGGGGTGGATTCAGCCCTTCACCCTGCTCTGTGAACCCCTCAGCACACTCTGAGAGCACCTCAGGGAGCAGCATCGTGTGGTGGATCCAAAGTCACCTTCTCTCAGCGCTGCAGCTCAGCTCCAAGGTGTGAGACTGAGCTTCCTGCACCCACAGCCACGTGAAAACAGGGAGGAAAAGTCTCCTTTAAAGTTCACATCCCTGGCACTTTCACTCACGAAACAGAGGCAGATGCAAATGCAGAGACAGCCCTTCCCAACATTAGAGATGCGGAATTGTGGGCGTCCCTGACAGATGAAGAAAAGCACTGGAAGGAAAAATATCCCAAAAGCGAGGAAAGGAGGAAAACACGAGCAATGAGCAGGTTCCAGGTTTCCCACAGCTCCGTGACCCAATTCTCAGCTGATACACAGTTATTGTTACTTGAACATTCTTACTCAGAGGCGGCCACGCCGACCCCTCTGCGAGGGAACGGGGGTCTCTCCAAGTTCACATTTGGGTAGAATGTTCTTCACACCCACAGGAGACGACTGAAGAAACAAACGAGTTTGAATCTAAACCACCTCTGAGGCCCAAGGCTTACAGTGAGACGCCGTTTCTGCTGATTACTGAGCAATTCCTGCTCCCTGAGGCACGTCCCCCCTGCTTCACTCGGACACTTCCAACGCAGCCCGGCACGGGACCGCTCCTTCCACGCTGACCACGAGGAATAATCCAGAGGTACAATCAGTCCTGCTGCTCTGACTGCACAGGCTGTTCCTCTGAGGAAGCCTCACGGCCCATCACTGCAAACTCCTGATTTCTATTTCCAGCATGCATCACACTAATCCCGCTCCACTTTGCATCCCGCTCGCTGACGCGGCACCTCGGCGAGCAGGACGCCTGATAACATTTTAATTCTGTATTTCCCCCTGTTTTGTCATCAATTCTCGGCTCTGGGGTGGTTAATGGGAACACAGCCCTGCATTGAAACCCTCTGCAAGGCTCAGCATGCAGCAGCCTGTGTTCCCAGGCAGCACTCCCTGCACCTGGAGCCAGGTACTCCCTGCTGTCACATCATCCATCAGGGACACAGCCACCTCCAGCCCCTGCTGGCAGGGACCCCGGGCTGCTCCCTGCAGCTGCAGGTCCTCTCCTCTCCCCAAAACAGCGTGTTCCTACCCAAAAAAACCCGACAGAAACATTTACACTGTCAACAGTGAGGCCCGGGGACAAATAAAGCTGCAACAAGGGGGTGGGAAAAAAAGGGATCGAGTGTTCTTATCTGAGCAACAACTGAGCAGTTACACAGGGAGCCCTGCTGCCATTTTTAATAAAATGCTTCTATTCAATATTGTTTACTGTCAACAGCCCTTGGTTATACTCAGCTGAACAATGCACACACAGCCCTGGAAATCCCTCAGCTTAAGCCTCAAACTGGGGCGTATTTTTCAAGAACTCCAGCGTGACATCACCTTACTCCCCTTTCCCAGGTCAGATCTCAGTCACCTCAGCAACAACAGCCCCTGAAATACGTTCCCAAGAGCTTGGGGACACGGCCACCCAAAATTCTTTGTACTCACACGGGGGGGTGTGGGGTTTGTTTTATTTTTTGTCAGAAAAAGTGATTTGCACAAACAAATCCTCGGCACGCACGTTAAGAAATCCGAGTATTAAACCCACAAAAGGGGGCAGTGGATTTAATATTCGGAGAATTACTTACATAACCCACAAAACTTCACTCTGTGGCACCGAAGTTGAAGGCGTTTGAGGAGCTCATTAAAGATTAGTGGGATGTCACAGCAGCCAGTCCAGCAACAGCAGCTCATTTATTTCCAAGTTTGCAGCACAATCCATCCCAGGGCGCTCAGTGCCACGAGAAACAAACTTCAGACAACGCTTAAAACGCTCAGAGAATTCTCTAAAAAGCATAAACCCTCTACTTAATTCTGCATTTTGAGCAGTAGGGGAGACAGTCCCTCAGTGCTTTGATATCACGGGGTCCCCCAGACCCAACACCAGACACTTCATCGCTCTAGTTCAGTGTTTGCTGCAGGTAAATCTGAAAAACACCTCACCAAAACCCCAACCAGCCCAGCACCAGGGGTTTAACTCCAGCCAAGCCCTGCCAGGAAAGCAGTGCCATGGCCTTTTCAGCTGGCAGAACCTCGAGTGCCAGCGTGGGCAGCCCCCAGCTCAGGGAGTGAATTCCTCATCACCAAAGGGTGAATAAGTGTCTTTTATGCCCTTTTATGCTCTGGGATAAGCAGAGCAAAGCAGGACGTTCCTGCAACTTCATTTTTCTTAATTTTTAATGCTAACAGAGACACGGATGGTCCCTTCCAGCTCAGGATATTCTGATTTTATGATTATCCCAGCCAGGGAATGGACCCTCCTGAGAAGCCACTGATTTTGGCATCGAGCTCCGTGCCCTGACAGAGGGAGGAAAATTAAAGATATGCAAATCTGAGCTACCTGCTCTGCAACCTTCCCCCCCCACCCTCAGCTCCATCCCGCAAGGGAGGCTCACAACAAAGCTGCACCGAGAGCAGCATTTGAAACGCTGGGAAACAAAGACGAACCCATGGCAAAAAAAAAAAAGAACAAAAAACCAAACCCGAAACAACACCAAAAAAAAAAAAAAAAAAAAAAAAAAAAAAAAAAAAAAAGCGCATGCTCCGAAGAGATTATGGCAAAAAAAAAAAAAAAAAGAACTTATTCAGAAAGTGGGAAGAACACGGGGTTTGTCTTCTTTTTGTGCCCGAAGTTCCTGCGGCTCCCCCGCCCCAGAACGGGCTGTCCCGGGGTGTCCCCCTCCCGCCCCGCATCCTCCGCTCGGGAACGAGGGGGAAGAGGCCACGGGGAGGAAAAAACCCTCCCGGGATGGATGGGGAGGGAGGGTCGGGTCACCCGGCCCGGAGCAGCAAAGGCTCCCAGATTGGGGTCTGCTGGGGGGTCCCCCCGGGGTCAGGAAGGTCCGCCCGGGGTCGGGGGATTCACTCGGGGGGTCCCCTGGGGGTCAGTCGGGGGGTCCGTCAGGGGGTCCCCTGGGGTCTGGAGGGGGATCCCCCCCCACAGACGATGCTCCCAGCGCGGGGTCCCCGGGGAGGTTCAGTCGGGGGCTCCTCAGACACGACCCCAACCCCGCAGCCCCAGGCGCTTCCTCCCTCCCCGCGGCCCGAGCCCGGAGCCTCGTCCCGCTTCCCCGCCACCTCCCCGGCCATTCCCGTCCTCCTCGCCGTCCCCACCCGCTCCCCCCGAGCCCAGGATGACTCCCCTCGCTCACCTTCCGACAGCTCCAGCTCCAGCTCGGCCAGCTGCTCGCGGACCTCGCGGGGCAGCGAGGAGACGCCCGCGGGCGCGGGCTCCGCCATGGCGGCGGGGCAGGGCCGGGCCGGGAAGGGGCAGGGAAGGGAAGGGGCAGGGAAAGGGCAGGGCGGGCTCGGCGCGCTGCGGGCTCAGCGGCCGCGGGGCGCGGGGGCAGCGGGAGCGGCCGCAGCCTCGGCCGCCATCGCGGAGCGCGGCGCCGCCGACACGTGACCCACTCACCCCCCCTCCTCACAGAGCGCGCCCCCGCAGCGCCCCCGCGCGGCCCCGCCCCGCACTGCGCTGGGCGCGCGACACCCCCGGGCGGCGGGATCGCGATATGGGATCGCGATATGGGATCGGGATATGGGATCGCGATATGGGATCGGGATATGGGATCGGGATATGGGATCGTCCCGGGGCCCCCTGCTCCCTCGGCCCGCAGACGCTCCCGGTCCCGGAGCGGCTCCCGATCCCCCCCATTCCTGCTCCTCGGTCCCTGGTCCCACTCCAGGTCACCGGTCCCGGAGCCGCTTCCCGTTCCTGCTCGTGGAGCTGCTCCCGGTCCCCATTCCCGCTCTCCCATCCCAGTTCCCTCTCCCGGTTCCCAGTCCCGCTCCCCCATCCCAGTTCCCTCTCCCGATTCCCATTCCCAGTCCCCCATCCGAGTTCCCTCTCCTGGTCCCAGAGCCGCTCCCAAGCCCCGTTCCCTCTCCCGGTTCCCATTCCCAGTCCCCCATCCCACTTCCTTCTCCTGGTCCCAGAGCCGCTCCCAAGCCCAGTTCCCTCTCCCGGTTCCCATTCCCAGTCCCCCATCCCAGTTCCCTCTCCTGGTCCCAGAGCCGCTCCCAAGCCTAGTTCCCTCTCCCAGTTCCCATTCCCAGTCCCCCATCCCACTTCCCTCTCCTGGTCCCAGAGCCACTCCCAAGCCCAGTTCCCATTCCCAGTCCCCGCTCCCACTCCTCATTCCCATTCCCAATCCCATCCCTGGGTGTGCAGCGGGGCAGGTGAAACCTCAGCCCTTCCCGGGTACCCCCCATTCCCCCATCCACACACACCACTAAGAGCTCAGGGATTTGGGTTTTAGGGGGTTTTTTGTGGTTTTTTTTGGTTTGTTTTGTTTTGTTTTTCTCCTTTAAATCAGCTTTATTTTTCTAACTGTTATTTCAAATTTCCCATAGCACCTTGGCAATGTCAAAAACAAATACAAATACATGTATTATCATTTGAACATTTAAAGCATGAACCTACTTTACACTAATTTTCGTTTTGGACAGTTTTGACAACAGGAATAAACCAGAACAGACAGTCTAAAAGCCAGATAAAGTCGCTTTTTTTCTCCTTTCCTACCACTTTGAAGAGAGATCGTCAATGCCAAGGGGAAGCTGGATTCATCCGGGAGGAACAAGATGTCTGTAGTAACTCGAGCTCAATATATTATCTGAATATTTTGTATTCTATAAAAATTAGAACAAAACCCATTTATGCACAGTCTGTTTACATTTGAAGTTGCTTTTTTTTTTTTCCTGGAAACTGTATCCATAACTGAAGCTCCATAAAAATAAACCTCTGGTTCTTAAATATAAAACTTTAAAGTTGTTACAGGTTAGTTTTGCAGATGGATTTTTTTTATTTTTTATTTTTCAGAAATAAGTCGCTTTAACTCCATTTCAAGTCCTCCCAACTGTACATTAAAAACAGACTCAATGAACCTCTTGAAGTGCCTGAGCTAAAGGCACTTAAGAGAAGAGCCAACTAAAATACTACAACAACCCAAAATTATGTACCATCCTAAAAGGAAGCTCAGACTATATGTAATATATACACGCAAAGAAAAGCACGATAAATCATTCAGATTAATGGCAACAATCTTACGTTTGAGAAGGAAATATCAAAATTAGAAACAAACAACAACAACAAAAAAAAACACCTCTATTGCATATCTGTAGTAATCAAGGATTTACAAAAAAAAAAAAAAACCTCATCAGAAGCCGTTTCCCCCCGAAGTGCATTTCTGTTGCATCGTCTGTAATACAAGGGTGCATTTTACAAATTTAAAATATCATCTGTACATACCAGATATCTCAGCCCAGGGGAACCCACCTGGGGACAGTAAAAATCGCGGACAGTTTCAAGACAATTAAGCTGCTATCGACAAAGAAGTAAGGCCATAGCTATTTAACTACAGTAAAGCATTGATTAAGTCACTTATTTGCTACTGATCTGCCACAGTATCATCTTTCTCTTCTGGTTAATAAGTGGGTTACTTTATTTTATTATTTTTTTATATATTTTTTATTTTTTTTTAAACCTACAGCTAGAACTGCACCATCATAAAACTGTGCCAGGCTAATTTAGGAAAAAAAAAAAACAAAAACCAAACAAAACGAAAAACAAAATGAGAGCAGGAATGTAAGATACTATAAAACTAACTCAACGTTAGAAATCCAAAGAAATAGAACGTTTTTTTGCACTTTTAATCTATCACATGCAAAGAATTCCTCCTCTTTTCGCTCCCCGGCAGAAGCACAAGAGAGGGGCCCCATCTTTTCTGGGAAAAGAAACTCAACCGGGAGGTGTTTCTGCCGCTACCAAACCTCTGAAAACCAAAGTCCCAGCTCCTAAAACTGCACCTTAGGTGGGATTTGCACCTCCTGGAATTTGAGACCAGCAGAGCAGGGCAATTTGCCTTTACATCCCCCCAGGGACTGCCCAGAAGGGACCTCAAGTTGTCACCTCAAGTGTGACAGGGACAGTTTGAGCTCTGCTGACGCCACGATCCAGCTCCAGTGCAACCCCTGAGCTGCTCCAGCAGCGGGCCTGGCTCCAAACCTTTGCTTTGTCCCAGTTTGCCCAGTCTGTCCCAACAGCCAAACTGGTGGGGAGGCACTCGAGGCCCTGCCCAAGCCCAGCCCGAGGAGGAGAAGGGAAGAGCCAGTGCCTGAATCCTGGTGCACAACTCCCACCCCACTGCGGTGTCACAGCCTCTGTGTCGACTTGGGAACTTCCCCCTGCTTGGAAAAGGATGAAAAGAACCAAACCCCGAACCACAGCTGGAAGGGAAAGTGAAATCCCTGCACCCAGGGACGAAATAAACGATTCCCAGCACCCCAAGCTGAGAGAAGCTGGGATATGCTGGGAACAGCCCAGTCACTGCCTGACTTGCACCCACGGCACGAGAGCCACGATCTGCACTCCCAGGACACACAGAGCATCCCTTCCCCATCCCACACCAGGGCTGAACCGCGGCTGGTTGGGTTTTCCCCACCCCTGATCAGTGCAGGAGTCACCATTTCACCACCCAGGTCCTCTCAGCACCCCCAGGTCCCTCCAGCAGATGGATCAGGGAGTTCTGATCAACACCTGCAGCAGCCCCTTCCCACACAGCTCCCGCCTGGATCAGCCAACAGCCATCAGGGCACATCTCCCCAACCGCCTGTGACCATCCCACAGGTTCACTTCGTTCCAGCTGGGCTGCAGGAACAGTTCACAAGCCATGAGAACGAACCCAACTCTGCATTTTCATGGCATTTCAGAGCTTTTGACACACGAAATGTTTCGAGCTTCCCTGTCATTCCAACCAGCGCAGCGTCACCCAAGCAAAGGGAGAAGGGTCTGGGAGAATCCCTAAACTGTAGATGTGACCATTAATTAAAATTAATTAAAAAAAAAAAACAAAACAACAAACCTCCCAAACCCAGTACAGGTAGTTTCAAAGTGAACAATGGTTTTGGTTTTTAGATAGATAGATATATATATATGTATACATAGCAGAGGATGGGAGGGAAGGGCAGGAAGCTGAGTCGGGGGAGGTTTTAGGTGGGATCTCAGGAAAAGCTTCTTCCCCCAGAGGGTGGGTGGGCACTGGAACGGACTCCCCAGGGAGGTGGTCACAGCTCCAAGCCTGTCTTGACTTCAAGAAGCGTTTTGGGCAACGCTCTCAGGCACATGGTGGGATTTTGGGGGGGTCCTGGAGTTGGACTCGATGATCCTGACGGGTCCCTTCCAACTCAGCCTATTCTATGGTTCTATTGACAATCCCATGCGTAGAAATGAACAGTTAACTGCATAAATACATTATATCGTGTTAATGAATCAACTCAAAGCAATTGCCAAGCTGAATAATAAGTTAGAGAAATGACAACTCTGGCTTTATATATATATTTATAAAAATAAGATATGAGTGTTCTCCCAAGCAGTTGATAGAGAATTCCTACTGAGGCCCAAGTCGCCGAGGGTTATCTGGCTAAGAACTCAGAAGATGAAAAATTTCACAGTTATTTTAACTGCCACTTACATTCATTCTATGGCAACACGAGCATATATTACTAAGATGGTTATGGAATATATCACAATTGAGTTTTCCAGTGTTCACAACTTACGACTTTAAATTTGTACACTTGCTATTCACTAAAACAAAAAAAAAAAAAAACAAACAAAACAAGAAAAAAAAAAAAAGGAGAAAAAAAATAAAGATGTGATTCTTACTGCTGGAAGCTACTTTTCCCCAACGCTTTTATACAGAACTCTGAACCCTGGCATGCTGATTTTGGCAGATTAATGCGCTGAATGTTCCTATTTCGGTCATTAATCACCCTCAAACTTAACCACTTACTGCACAATAGTGTTGCAAATTCAGTCAGCACACAGCTGGCAAGGTGCCACCTTTCCAGTAGCTTCTCTGAACACGAGGGGGGGGGGTTTCAACTCTTCACTTTTAGTTCCACTTTGAACACTCACAACAAGTCAGTCTCTACTACATGAGCTGTAAACAACGAGTTCCCCAGGTGTAAGAACCCCGATTTCTGGAGGCCAACAGCCCGTTACAGAGGCAGGACAAAGAAAACCCGGCCCTGGTTTTTGCTGCCAGCCACCCAGAGATGATGGTGAGCGCCCAGAATTCCCCACCTGTAGCTGGAATTCCGGGCTCTTTTTACCTGTGCAGCCACACAAGGTGCTGTGGAGCCACCTGTCCGTCCTACACTGGGCCTGCCTCAGGAAAAATGCACTAAAGTCTGTAATAAAGAAATCAGAGAAAGTAACAAGAGAGGGAGAAGAAAAAAAAAAAAAAAAAAGGCAAACAAACAAAACCCCAAACCTAAGAAGTTGCCCTCAAAAGGAGGCGAGGAAAAAAAGGGCAAATTAAAAACTCTGACGTGCTCCTTCTGCCTCCTCCCGTCGCGTCTCCCAAGATGCTTTTTGCTGTCCACGCCCCTCTCTCATCTACAAGTCCAGTATCCTGCAAAAATTACACTTTAAAAAGCTTGCTGAATGAATTATTAGTAAGGTCAAGAGACTCTACTTCAAGCTGGAAACACAAGGTTTACTACAGTAGTACATTCAGTTTCCATCATCAGTGACTAAGGGATGACGGCAGCTCTGGCTGCCCTCGCTCCGCTCACGCCGCTGCAGAGGGTCTGCAGTGCAAGGCCGTCCATGGCACACACACCAGCCCACAAGCCAAATGTTAAATAGGTTAAAAAAAAAAAAAAAAGTTCTAATTTTACAGAAATGCTCATTATCTTTTTTTTTTCTTTTCAAAAATAATAATTCTCTTATCCTTTTCCTCCTACGCCGAGGGACAGGTTAATTTCGTCAAGTCAGATCCTTTCGCTCTGTCAAAACGCTTACTTTCACAAGCCCCAAAAACCGATTTCAAGCAGGAAACCCTCTGCAAATTAAAAACCAAAAAAAAAAAAAATACAAAAATTATAATCTCTATATTTATAGTGATTGGAATCCTCCAGCATTTGTGAGATCGCTTCTTAAAGAGATGAATTTTGGGACCCCCTCCACAACTCCTCCAACGCCAGCCACGCTCCACAGTTCAGAATTCCCCTTCCCGAATCCTTCCTCCTCCTCCCAAGTCTCTGCTGCTCCTCAGTCCACAGCTCCAACTAAACAGAGGATCGTTGGCTGGCCCAGCGTTACTTTGGTGACCGCGGTGGCACGAACTGCTCCTTCCCGACGCGCCGCGGGGCTCCCTGAGGCGAAGATCTGCGTCCAAACTGGCGCCTCTGTTCCCTGATTTTCCCGGCGGCCCCCCTGGGGGCTCCGCTGCCGCGGAACCCGGAGAAATCCTTCCCTCGACCTTCAGCCTTCTCTGGGGGGGCCTTCTCGGCAGCCCTGTCGGCCGAGCCGTTCTCCTCGGCCTTGGCGGGGGCGACGATGTTGGCGCGGTGCTCCCGCAGGGGCTGCACGGCGGCCGCGGGCGGCTCCTTCGGGGGCTTCTGGCAAACCTCGGCGTAGCTGAGCTTGCGGGGCTCCTTTGGGAACGAGGGGAAGAGCGAGGTTGATGCGCCAGGAGCGCCTCCCAGCCCGGCCCGGGGCCCGAAGGCGCAGCAGCGACACCGGGGAGGGCGAGCAGAGAGAGGGTGTGCTGTGAGGAAGCTCCCCCTGCTCCTGCTCTGGGCCTTACCTGAGTCGACAGGGCAGGAGCTGCACTTGCTTGAGCAGAAGGTGAGGAGGAGCTTGTCCTTGGTGGCTTTGCTGCACTGACAGGGGACAGGGAGGCTGGCGGGGAGGCCTGGCTGGCCACGTCCTTCGGAGCAGACACCTCTTCTGGTTTGCTCTCCGGCTGGACCGTGCTGAGAAAGCAACAACGACTTCACATTAAAACCCACTGGCACAGAAATGAACATTTCAGAGAGTATTCCCTTGCTCTGGAGTCACAGCTGCATTTCATCAGAATGGAACGGCACAGCCATTCCTGCCACCATTTGTTATTTCCATCTGGTGGCCTCTGGAGAAGCTGCCAACCACAGATGGAGAAACAACAAACACGATTGCCACCGTGCTGGACACTGCTCTGAGACACTGCTAAAACAGGCAAATGAGTCAGCAGTGCCCTGGCAGCACAAAGGGTCCCCATGCCCTGGGGGGCACCAGGCCCAGCATCGCTGGGCAGGGCAGGGAGGGGATTGTCCCGCTCTGCTCTGAGCTGGGGCGGCCTCACCTCAGTCCTGGGGGCAGTTTGGGCACCACGAGGTAAAAAAGGTCTAAAGCTGCTGCTTTAGAGGGTCCAAAGGAGGGACACAGGGATGGGGAAGGGTCTGGAGGAGCAGCTGAGGGCACTGGGGTTGTTCAGCTGGAGGAGACTGAGGGGAGACTCCTCAGGGTCTGCAGCTCCTCCTGAGGGGCAGCTCCAAGCTCTGCTCTCTGTGAGCAGGGACAGGACCCAGGGAAGGGCTGGAGCTGTGCCAGGGCAGGCTCAGGTTGGATTTTAGGGAAAGGTTCTTCCCCCAGAGGGTGTTTGGGCACTGAACAGGCTCCCCAGGGCAGTGGGCACAGCCCCAAGGCTGCCAGAGCTCCAGGAGCGTTTGGACAGGGTGGGATTGTTGGGGTGTCTCGTGCAGGGCCAGGAGCTGGACTCAGTCCCTGGGGGTCCCTCCCAGCTCAGGATATGGAGTGGTTCCCTGGATTGCCAGGTTCTCTGCACACCTCAGCAGCACAGGCTCGCTCTGGCTCGGGGAGCTGGCGCTGCTGGCGGGCGGTTGGGCAGCGCTCGGCGTCTGTTCCTCGGGAGCCGGAGCCGGGCACGTGGGCAGCGAGTCTTTGCCTTCCTGGACACAGAGCACAAACAGGGCAGATGGGCTTAAACTGCTCCTCAGCACGCCACTCACTGCAGGGCAGCTGAGAAGTGGGATGTTCCCAAAGGCTGCTCAAGTCCTGGTTGTGTTAATTTGACTCCTTTGGGAGCGTCCCCTCTAAAGCAACCCCTCCCTTCCTACGGGCAAACCACACAGTGTAGGAAAGGAGAAACAGGGCTGGATCATCCCAATTATCAGTGCTTAGTCCCACCAGCCCAGAGAACAGACTCATCTGGAAAGATCCCATGCCCACGCTCCACCACACTGCTCCTACTCCAACAGCCACCACTCCTCATTTCCCTGCTGTATTCCTGAACATCACCCAGCTTACAACAGCAGAAGCGCCAGAGCTTGGGCTGCATTCCCACAAAAAGCCAGGAAAAAGGCACTGTTCTGGGATCAGACACAGCATGAAGCTTGGGATTAAAGCATTCCAGTGTGTGGCTCTGACAAACTGACTCTTTAGCAGGGAAAAAGGGAGCCCCAGCCCAGGGATGCTCCTGTGTGTGTGAGGGAGATGGGACTGGGCACCTTCTCTTTGCAGACTCCTTTAACGATGTCGGACATCCTGCTCTCCAGCACAGGCTCCCCTGGGATTTTCACTGTGCTGCCAGGCAAAGGTGGGAAATTTGATGCAAGCAAGTCAAACTTTGGTGTCTGAGTCTTTGTTTCTGCTGAAGGCTGAGGTCTCTAGAGAGGGAAAACACCCGTTAGCAGAGCCGTGACACCGAGCAGGAAAAGCCCCGAGCACGTGGCCAGGGAAACTCCTAGAAAAACTGTTAACCCCCAATTTAATCCCAGGGTTTAAGGGCTCTGCCACTCCTTCAGTAACTGCAGAGCCAACCCACTGCCCCCTTTGAGCAAGTCCCTGCAATAAGGGAAGGGGAACTTACTGAAAGCCGGTCGTCGTCCCGTCTCCTCCTGCCTCGGAACACGTTCCTCCTTGGAAGGCAAGAAACCCTCAGTCAGTGCCTTGACCCTGCTCTGCACGAGGGAACTTGGGTAGGGGATTCACTGAACCCCCAGACACAGCCCTGGGATTCCAATCTCAGGAGGGGTCAAGGCTCTGACGCTCTTGGAACAGAGCAAATACAGGAACTACTTCTCCCTCTCAGCCCCAGGGATGAGCATCGTGTCACCAAGCACAGGGACAGCTGTAATTCTACAGTAACCAATTTATTAGTCTGACTTCTCACCAATCTGCCCTGGACACTTCTTTTAGTGTCCAGTGTCTTTTCAGTGTCTTAACCCTGAATTAACAGAGCAAAGATAAAACCACCTAATCTTAAAATATTGCAGAGCACCAAATTCCCAGCTGAGGATTTGCTTATTATTTACAGCAACGCAGCTGCCAACTTCACCTCAGCAACTGGTTTAATTCTGGGGACAAACCCGTGATTTTAAAATTAAGAGCCCTCACTATCTTACTGCCAGAGTAAATAGCAGGTGGAGACTCAAGCAGGAAGCTATTCCTGCTCCCAGGTCAGCTTTTATCCCTCCTGGTTTAGTTCAGTGCCAGTTTTCTCGAGGTTGGCCTTTCCAGAAATGCCGTTTTGTGCCCGTGGTTGACGACAGCAGACAGGCCCCAGCTCGTTACCTGCCCCTGCCGACGCCGTAATCCCCGTTCTGCTCCAGCTGTGCCGTGGGAGAATCCTTCTGGGAGTAGCCTTGGTCTTGGTGCCCAGCTAAGGGGCTGCTGTGTCTCTCCATCACGAAATTCCTGGAGCTGGCTCTGCCCGGGTCCCCCCCGGGCACGGCCCCGAGGGCGGGCGGCCCCTCCGCGTGCTCCGAGCCGCTGGAGGAGCGGAAATGGGGCTTCACCCTGCGGAGACACGACATCCTAAGGGACCCCCAGGCTGCAGAACCCCCACACAGAGACCCCCACCCACGGCCCACGCCACATTCTGAGCTGGAAGGGGCTCACGCAGGGGTCGATGGCTCAGCCTTGGTGTTATCAGCACCCTGCTCTGACCAGCTGAGCTCACCTCGGGGCCAAGAGGGTCAGGAAGTACCACAGCTCAGAAGTTCTTCCCTATGTACATTCATGAGGAATAAAGATATTTGCTTTCCCCACCTCCACCTGTTCCTCCCGCTATGGTTTTCCTGCAGCCTCCTCTCCAAATGTTGCCATTTACAGGAAATATTGAGATCGTTGCCCAACAGACACCAAAGGGGGGAAAAAAAACCCAAAACAACGAATCCAAACCCAAAGAGGGATTTTTGCTTTGTCTGGGCCTGCAGCACAGGCACAGGGCACTGGAAAGGGGCCTGGAGAAATGAGCTGAGCCCAAGGAACAGATCTGGCCACAGGTGAACAAACTGAACTGAGAGATGAGGGCAGGAGTAGATGGTGACTGAACACGGGAGATCAGGCCAGGGCAGCTGAGCCCCCCTCCAGGCAGAGCCAGGCCCAGCCCTGCTGTTCCCATTCCCAAACCCCCAGCACTGACTCTGCAGTTCCCAATCCCCAGACATTTCGCCCTGTTATTGATTGTTCAGCATTAAAGCTGCAGTTCCCTTGAGCACAGACACAGCTTTGCACGCTCAGTGCTGCTGCCAAGTTCAGGCACAGGGTCCTAAATGCACAATTCTGCAGAAAAACTCTGCCCCAGCACGACATGGAACAGTTTTCTGAGGCAGCATTTGGGTGCCTTGGACTGTTTTCCACTCCTGCCTTTTCCAGCAGCACCAACCAGCTGCAGAAATAGAGATAAAGAACTCAAACTGTCTCTCTCCCCTCTGGTCAACTCTGCACACCTCCTAATTTAAGGACAGCAGGAGGATTTTGCACACTTATTGTTTTTAAACAGTCTCATTATAACATTCTGTGCAATCAGAAGAAACTCTCCTATTGCCAGTCCAAACCTGACTCCTCCATCTCCCTTTCCCACCGTGATGTTGCAACAAATCAGGGCAAAATAAATACAAGTGGCTTAAACAAATGTTTAGCTATGGAGAAAAACCCAACACTTAACTATTAACTGCCTGCAGGACGAGACAAATCAGGCTTAATGGGCCAGCACAGAAACCCAAAAGCAGTAGCTGAATGAACCCCTCTGAACGAGCTCTTCTGCAGACCAGAGATTAATTCACATTTCACAGTTTTGAGAAGCACCAAGAACCAGTTTTAAGGCCCACAATAAAGTTCAAGTTTTCCATCAGCAGAGCCCACGAAGAAGAGGAGGAGGGAAGTTAACTGAATCCTTCCATTTTGCTCAAGTTGCTCTCAAAATGGCAGATCCCCAAGTGCTTGTCCAGCCCTCAGATCTCATAATCTTACCCGTCATCGAGAAGGCCGCAGTCTTGTCTGGGCAGAAGAGCAAAGCAGGAAAGATGAGGAAAGATAAAGGAGGGGAAAGGAAAAAAAAAAAAAAGCAGAGAGAAGGAGAGATGATGTGGAGAGAGCAGGAGGAAGGAAGAGCAGAGGAAGGAAGAGCAGGAGCAAGGCTGCCCAGAGCCCGACCGTGACCTGTTCTCTCTTAGCGCGATACTTGATCATCACTGGGCCAGAACCTGCACAGTCCCACCCTGAAGCTGCTATTGAGTTTTACAGACTTTAGTTTGGGCACAACTTAAGGCAAAAAAAAACAACAAAAGAGCCAAACCACCTTTGTAAAGATGGGAGCTGAGCAGCTGCAACTGGAGCAAGAGGAGTCGCCCTCCCAGTCCCACAGTCCAGACTCTGCTGGGTCACCGCAGGGCAAATCCTAAAGTTCCCCTTCTGCCAAGAGCCCCCGACCTGGGCTGCACCACAGACCCACTCACAGCCCCGGCAGTTGTCAACTGATTCCTCCAACACCATGAAAAGCAATTCCCGTGGCCCCTCTCCGAGCTGCACACAAACAATTCCCACCCCCAGGTTACTGCTCCATTGTATTCCCAGAGCGCTCCAGCAAGACAAAGTGTTTCCTCCTCCCCGGTGTTTATATCCGAGCTGAGTCCTCACAGCTCTCAGGAAAGATGGGGATAAAGCAAATAAATTACAGGAACAGACAGCAGAGCTCAGGGCATGCGACTCCCACTGCAGGAACCCAAGGGCTCTGCAAGGCTGATCCCAGCAGGAAAGGCTTATGTTAGTGCTGCTGGAGTTCATAATCTGCGTAGAACAAACATAATTACAAGTATTAACTTAAGAGGAAGTTATTTATTTGTCTGCAGAAATTCCTCTGAGGCTTTTAAAGGAGTTACCTTTGCTCTCTCCAGCACGTGTGTCCATTATTTTAATTTTTTTTTATTTTTTTTTTTTAGGATTTTAAGTTGCCACCATGATTTTTTTTCAAATCAAGTTGAAAAAGCATCACACACGTTTGATAAGTGAAATAAACAGCCTGGTCCCACCAGCAGGCCCTGCATGTGACACACAAGGAACACCTGAGGATGTCAGCAGTGTAAGTTTTTCCAAGAGCTGTCTTACCGATTCCTATGGAACGGGCGACCTATACTCAGGGAAGCAGCATTTGTTTTATATGATCCTGGTGTATTAAAGCCATTCACAAATCCACCATTGGGAAAGGGGGCCTGCAAGAGACAGAACACTCTCAGTGGCTGAGCTGCAAAGGAAAACGTTTGCAGATTTACGAGGAGCATCAGCAGGTTGTGATTTCACACTGGGCTGCAGCAGCATCTCCTGTGGTGTGAACTCGCTGCTCCAGACAAACCAAACCCCCCTGGTTAACAGCCTGAACCTGCTTCAGCAGAGTTCCCCCGCTCCTGGAAAAGCTACAGACCCTTCCAGCAGCACCAGGTGCTGGAAAACAGAATTTCACACCGGATGCCCCCAGAAATAAATGGCAGACAGCGGCGAGACTGAGAGCCTGTCTTGCTTTATCAGGTCCACAACACAAATGCCATAAAAGAGAGAGGTCTGACCAGGAAACCAGGGCACTCTACAGCTGGAACAAACCCCCTCAGCCTCCTGATGATGAACCAACCCATCCCTGGGCTGCTCCCCTGCTCGACTCACCAGTGGTGTCTCAAAGTAAGGTGCAGGATTTGGAGACCAGGTCTGAGGCACGATGCTGTAGATGGAGTACTGCTGAGGGCTATATACAGGCTGCATGAACAGGGGGGAGGCAAACTGGGCCTGGGTCTGCACGGGCTGGGGGTACACGCTGGAGTCCACCACCCGGTAACCGTTCTTAGCGAAGAACGTGTTGATGGCTTTTATCCTGGCCTGCAAGACAGCACAGCACGGCCCTCCTCAGCCCAGAGAGGCACAACACGGAACCTTTCCTGCCCACTGAGTTGAAACAGCAGGGATGGGAAGGCTGGTTGCTGCTCCTGACTGAAAACTGGTAGAAGTCAGCCCGGATCACACCCTCACACAGCGACAGGGGGAAGGACACACGGTGCCTGAACCATAAAATCTGTCAAGCTGAGGATAAAAGTGCAGCAAGGGCTGTCCAGACTCCAGTGGTGGCAGCTCCTCTCACAGCACAGGCGGCTCTGCTCCAGCCTGCTCTTGTGCTGCAGCCAGCTCAAGGCTCACAGGGGCAGGAATCCCTCTCCTGAGCTCTGCAGACCCAGATTCTGGGCAAAGTGGAGAAGGGAAGACGGCACAGGAATGTGTTTCAGCCCCTCTGGGAGCAGCGCTGTGAGTAACCAGCAGCCACTGAACTGTGATTTGTCAGAGCTACCCATGACCTCATTCATGTTTCCAGCCTTCAGAGCAAGAGTTAAGGGCCAGCCCACTGCTAATTCCCTGATCCCACCCCCTCAAAAATGATCCCCAGCATCCAAACAGAAACAGCACAATTCCAACAGAAACCCCAGCTAAATAAAGCAGCCTCACCATTACTGGCTTGCCCTGAAAGGTTTTCACTTCTTCCCTTAGGTATTTAAACGCCTGCAGATACAAAAAAAGAAAAAAAAAAAAAGATCAACATTAGAATATCTTGATAAAATTTTACTTCCCAAAGGGTATTCCATGATTTAACACGAATGTGCAGCAATGTGCTTCCCTGTTAGCCCAGATAAATTCATTAACACTTAAAATTCAGGGTTCCAGTGCCAGCTGTGGTCACTGAGTGCTGAGGCAAGACAAGGGAATAACCTCTCAACTTCAGCCTTATTGATCAGAATTTGCCAGCAATCTCTTAGAACAACAGAAGGGGGAATCAGTACATAAATATTTCTCTCAGCTACAGGAAGCACATGTGCACTCCCCTCGAGCAGGGGAAGGATTGAGCACTGGGATGTTGGGGTTGGAGGAGGCCTTACCTGCTGCGCGTCTGTGTCGGACTGGAATGTGACGTACCAGTTGTTGTTGTGAGCAAACTCACAGCTGATCACCTTGGGGCAGTTCTCGTTCTTAAACAGGGCCTTCACCTCCTGGGGAGACAAACCCAGGGCAGTTCAGGGCACTGAGGAGATGCTGAGTTCGCTCTCCAGCTCCTCCCTCCCGTGACCGGGGATGTTCTTTTATTCCTCTGAGAGGCTTCCCAGGCACCCCCTCATCTCAACCCACAAACCCCACCCCAGGCCTCCCAGGGTCCCCAGGTAAATCACAGCAGGATCACACGGTAAGAAAATCAAGACCTGTGTAGAACTGGTGATACTTCCATAGGAAACAGTGCTGCTTAAAATCAGGAGAGTCACAGAGACAAGAATGATTCCATTCCAGTCAAGGCAACCTGAGAGGGTTTTTTTTAATATCTTTGCAATAATCAGATTGGAAAGAGGGGGACAAGCAGCTGTTCGGTGTTTGCATTAAAAGAACTCATTAAAAATGCTGGTAGACAAACACCCTGTGTTACAACTTTAAAAAAACAAAGAGCTAAATCATTCTGTTCGCCAAGTATCAGGAGGAATTTTATTATCCTCCCTCCTCTGAACATAATGAGCTCAGCTCACGCTGGGGCACAATGAATGAGAAATGTTTAGTAACATTTCTTGCTGCCAAAACAACCGTCTGACTTCAAGTAAAGTTACTGCTGTGACAAAAATTCAGCCTGAATTCCAAGCTGTGCCCTGGACTGATTTATTTTTGGATCTGAAAAGAAACCAGTTCAAACTTCCTTCCAGAAAAGCCAGGCTAGCTCAGCTTTGGTGGAAAAGAAAAAAAAAAGGAGTTTACTTAAGAAGGTTTAAATATAGTAGTAAATATTGGGAAGGCACAATGGCAGTAAATTTTTGTTTTGGCTGTTTTGACAACGCACCCGGGCGGAAAAAAATGACTGATGTGGTTCACAAGAAAAATATCCCTGTTTAATCACATGAAACACCAGCTGACCTTTTCCTGGTGCTGTTTGAAGCCCTGTTGAAGATACCTCTCAAAAACACCAAGCTTTATTTCCCTCCTCTCCCCGTGTTTACCTCTATGGGTGTTGTCTCAGGGATCTCACGGAGGATGATAATGCACCGCTTGTGGTTTGGTCTGACTTTCTCCCCTCTCTCATCCACTTGTACCATAGGAGAAGCTGAAAATTCAAAGGGAAAAAGTGGGACACCGCGCACATCTCGGCAGGAACAGGCTCTGTTATGGAACTTGGAACAAAGAAGGGGAATTCAGGAGTCTGGAACAGCCTCTTACTCAGCCACGTCTGCAGAGTGAGGGTCCTGTCACCCTGTTCCAGCACAAGAAGCCACAACCAGCTCAGAGACTGAACCACCTCCCTGAAGCCCAACAGGATTCTTTGTCCTGCTGATGCAGACCCCCAAACCCCCAGACTCACATCTCAAAACTTCAAGAATAAGGTCCATATCCGTTGTCAGCTTCTTAATCCCTTCCATGTTGGCAATTGTCCATATTGGAACAAACTGATCGCTGTCCATCTGAGACATCAAGTAGAGATCCTTGGAAAGATTCTCGCTAAAAAGACATAAAGTGGTGATTTCATAAAAAATCCTGAACTTGACTCCCAGAAGACTCAAAAAACCAGGATCACTACAGATTTAAATACTCCCCAACTCCACTCACAGCCAAAACACCCTCAAACTCTGTCTCCTGGAACAGATCCCAGCAGATCATTTTAGTAAAGGGTTTATACCACGCTGCACCTACCGGGAGAAGCAGAATTCAAGTTGTTTCCTCAAGCATTCCCTGATGTCCTCTGTGGACACGGCGGAGGGGCCGTCACCTGGAAGGGACCACACCCCCTGTCAGATCCCAGTTCCACATCCACAAAACCAAGGACACGTCTCATTGCCCAGGAAAAGGATGAGTCCCTCTGGGTAGGACCAGGAGGAAAAGCCCATCTGAGGTGCTCCAAGAACTACGAGCTCTCAACACGGCTCCGACCCCACCGTGTGCGCCTGCTCGGCCGAGTGCTGGAGCCTCCTGGGCACCCATGGCCATGCCAGGATTCCTCCTCGGTCACATCACAGCTGCAGCGAGCTCCAGGGGGTTACAGACACCGACAGCAGCGGCTGAACCCGAGCACTCACCAGACACTTCATAGATTTGGTATCCCAGGTCTTCGGTGGCCAGGACAATCCCGTTCGCAGAGGCTTCATCGGCTCCTGTGCCGTTCCTTGTGGCTTCGCAGGACGGGGAATACATCACTTCATACTGCTTGCAGCTGTCCTCTGAGAGCTCTAGGTTACCTGCCAGAGGGACACAGCAGCAGCAGGGAAACCCCCGTGAGCTCCAGGACACTCCCCACGGGAAAAACCTTGGCTACCAACACTAAAACAAATACCCAAAACCTGCTGCAACTGAGAGCGTCTCGAGTCAGTCTGTATTTCTTGGACTTTGTATTGGAGAGGACTTTCTAGTTCTCCAATTTCAGAAGGGTCTTCTGGTTTGCACCAGGCCCTCGGGGATAAGTAAATAAAAGTAAATAAAGGATCCTGACACTGATCCCCAGAGTGGGAGAGGATCTAAAAACCAGTCTTTCTACGTGAAATTTAAAATATTTAAGCGAGGTTCCTGAAAACAAGGGGCGAAAAATCGCTTACACTGCCAGGATTGCTTCACTTTGTTATGAAGAGACAAACGAGCTTCTGTCGGGCAAAGCACAAACGCTCCTCGCTTCTGCTGACTTACCAGAAACCTTTGACAGGGCCACACCAGCTGAATCCTCCCTTCTTTATCCCTAACTTTGACTGAACTGTTTTGCAGGGAATCTTCTGCCTCCTCTGCAGCGCTTTTGAGTCACCTCAGCTACCCCTGGGGTCGAGTCTGAGCCAAACCAGAGCGCTCAGCTCTGGGTGACACTGCCCGTGTGGTCAGGATGGAAGCAGCTGAGATGGAAGAGGCTGAAGGGAGGGCAGCAAACTGTGGACACTGGGCACTCTGAACTGCAGCACAAGCAGCTCTCAGCAGCCCCTCGGTGCTCCCCAGGACTGCAGGTGGCCCTCAGACCTCATTTTCCCGTTCACAGGGTCCCCGGGTGCCAAAGTGCAGCGACATTTCCACACATCTGGCACCCTTGCTCCCTCTTAGCGCGTTACAGGGTCATCACTGGGCCCCCTGGATCCTGATCCCTGCCCAAGTGTCCCGTCCCAGTGGAGCTCTGACACCTCCTTGACCCCCCAAACCAAAGCCCACCGGTGAGACCCATCACCTCTGCAAACCCCCTGCTGCCTCCTCACATTTACTGCACACTTTTTGCTCCCTCAGCACTGAGAACCTCCAGGACAAGAGCCAGGGAGGCCGAACACGCCCCGAGTGTCCCCCAGCACGGGACGTGTCCCAACATCTCACCCTCGGCCGGAGTGCCCGGGGCCGCCGCCGTCTCCTGCCACGTGTGCTCGGTGCCATTTGAGGGGGGCACGGCCTCACCACTCCCCTGGGGGACTTCTTGCCACACTTTGGCGTTGGGGTTCAAGCCAGCCCCCTTCGATGTCACCTGCTGGAGAGACCAGAACACCTGTGTGGGTGAAAACAAGCCGGGCGAGCCCCACCCAGAAGCCAAGCCAGACAAATACAGGAGAATTTAGTGATTGTCTCTAGAGTTCCACATCTCAAGTTTGTCTACCCAGCTATTAAAGCACCTATGTGATTTTTTTTTTTTCATTAATCAAAACAGGAAAATCCTTGGTGTTTTCCAAGTATTTCGTTTCTACCTCCATTAGAAGTGTTGCCTTCAACCTCTCTCTATTGACATCCGACAACATCAGCGGAGGCAGCGGCTACCGGCCAGGACTCTGGGAACTCATAAGCTTTTAAAGACTTGACTGTCATAATGCTCCAGTCCCCTTTCACCAGAAAGGGAAATTTTCCCTCCTCCAGACCCCTTCCTAGAAAGGAAGGTAAAAAAACATATGTCAAGGAGCAGAAACTGTATAACTCAAGGAATTAGTGACATCTCTACTAACCAAGCACCACCTGAGCTGTGCCAGGGATTCCTCCTGAACTTACCTGGGCCCTGCCCCGTTCCCCCAGGAATTCCCTACACCTTGCACACGTCAACAGACACAAATCATTTCCCTGAACTTGTAGCCAAGGAGATTTGGAAGCGCCAAGACAAACTTACACACCATCCCAGCCTGCTGGGGGGGAGAAAGGGATCTCCTCGCCTTGGGATGGGGCAGCAGGGACCACCATCAGAGGGAGAGGGTTGGAAATGGGACAGACAAGAGGAACTGCTGGATTCCAGCCTGGAAGCTGACACAGAGAAATGCTCCCTCCCACAGCACAAGATGGAGCCCTCCAAGGTCCCTTTCCCAGAGCTGCTCACGGGTATTTGGGTGAGGAGCCCGACAATCCAGCACACAGGAGGAACGTGGCAGTGGCTTTGGCTCCTTCCATGCAGACAATAAAGCCACCCTTTATCAGAAATTCTCCCCCCAGGACATTCAAACACCCCACAAGCCGCTAATACAGCTCCTCCAGCCACTGCACGATGCTCCACTTCACCCCTGCTGGACTTTAAAAGGTGAAAGCCATTAATCCAGCTCACATCCACAAACCCCCAGATAAGGAACTTGGATATTTCAGAGCCTGGGTTCTGAAGTTAAGGAGTGGCTCGCTACCAGGCCTCAAGCACAAAGCACAAGGATAAGGAAGCAGTTGCAAAAGCTTTAGAGATAATTCCTCTGCCAAGGTCACACCTCGTGCCAAAGCTGTTTGCTGCAAGGACAAGCCCCAGGCCGGTAAGGAGAAGCCTCCAAGCACAGGAGAGGTTCAAGACAACCACGAGAGAAGCAAAACAAGGGCCACGACTCCTGCAAAGCTCTGAGACTCAAACCCCTCAACACACAACGAATTCACACAGCAAGCCTTCCCCTCAGAGCAGTTCCCCAACAAAACAACCTGAGAGGGAAGTCCCAGGAACCTGCTGCACCCCCAGGCTCTGTCCCTGCAGCTCAGCACCTCCACACTCCACCCTGCTCAGCTGCTGGGACACAGCATCACCCATCCACGTGGACCCAGGGACCCAGACCCAGCAGGTCCCAGTTCTCTGACTTTACTTCTCATCAAAGCAAAATGAGACAAGACACAACCAGGAGATGATTCATTCTTCCCTAAAAATAAACTTCTGCCTCGCTACCTCCATCTCTGAGGGAAGCACTGAGCTCAGCCTGAAAGTAATTTGAAGGAATAGCTGTGATAAAGTGAAACTGAAACACTTTTGGGGGCAGTTACTGCACTCCTGGAGGTGATCAGGACTAAAAGCAGCTCTGGGCATGGCAGATGATGCTCCTCACCTTAGGACATCACCAAAGGCATAAGTGGTACCCCAACTGAAATCTCAGGTGAGAAGGGCTCAGAAACCAAGCAGATTGGGGCTGGTAAGGGATGGGTGGCCCCTGAACAATGGCTGGGACTCACACCTGGAACAGAGCATGGGCCACTTCCCCCGGGCTGGAAACCCTCAGTGAGGTGGAACACAGCTCTGCACAGCCCAGCCCCGCTCTCAACCCTCTCAGCAGCAAAACCCCAAGGCCTGGAGAGGGTAAAAAGTCCCCTAATTCACATCAGCTTTTGGGAAGTTCACTGTGCCGGGCCCCAGGAGCGGCTCTTCAGAGGAGAAGGCCAAAATATCACCCCTTGCTTGTTTAACTGAGGCTCCAGAGCCCTGGCCTGTGGGATTGGCTGCAGCACGATCCTCCCAGCTGCTATCGGGAACTTTCATGACGAGGTTAAAGCTTTACAGAGTGACAAAGGTTGGGAACACTCGCTGGGATCCACGAGCTGACAAAGCTGCCCTCGGCACAGCCTCCCCTCTTTCAGCAAACGTGGATCAAAGATCTTCCTCCAGCAATTCCCCCCCCCAAAAAAAATGGGCTATTGAAGCCAATTCTCATTCTGAAAGGATGGCAGAGGATATTTTTCTTATTGTAATTACATCTAAATTATATTTAACCAGAGTCAATTAAGCCAACAAAAATGCAAGCGCTCAGAGGTTTAAAGCATTCAATTTTAATATTAACTCAAATTATCCTGCAACCAAAATCTTAACCCTGGGCTCGTGACACATTTCCCAGAGCAGACAGAGAACTAAAAGCTGAAAAAATCCAGAAGAGAATTTAACAAAACTTGCGAGGGGGAGAAACTAAACCTTTTCCAGAAGTGGAAACGCAAGCAGATGGAAAAACCCCAAGGTCAGCAAAGCCACGGGAGGCGGCGGGAGAGAAACCTTGTGCTGGCTGGGGGAGAGGCACGAGGGAACACCCCTGTGGGGGGCTCAGACACGCTGTGGGCTGCTGGCACCTCCTCAGACAGCAGGCACTGTCACCTCCTCAGGGGGGAGTCACCTGTCACCTCACAGAGCACAGGTACCTGTCACCCCCCCGAGGGGAGTCACCTGTCACCCGCCCAGAGCTCAGCCAGGCTGTGGGGCTGCACAAGGAGAAGCTCCCTGGGAGCTGCCAGCAGGTCTCAGGTAACAGTTCTGTGCTCTGAATGTCCCAGGGAACTCTCAAAGCCACATTAACTCCAATGCTCACGGGAGTGTCGCTCCCACCGGGTTCTCCAGGGGCTGGGACGGGTGCCCCCTACCCAGGGGGGCTGCATGAGGGGGTACCTGTGGCAGAGGGGTGTGAGCAGGGGCAGTTTGGGGGGGCTGCTCAGCCAGAGGGAAGCCAGGGAAGCTTGCACAGCCCTGGATTTCCAGCCTTTCACCCCCCTGGAACACACAGCCTTCCATTTCCCCAACAGACTACAGACAGATGGGATCAGGAGCATGAGCCCACCTGAGCAGAGCCCCCAGCAGCCACTACCAATCCCATTTTCCCCCAGTGCATTTAATAATATTCCTAATGCACCGAATTATTGACTGTGAACAGCACACAGGTCCTGGCTGTGAGGGAGAAACAAACATCAGCGTGTGACACAGCACAGGCCTCACAGGGCCCTCACTGCAGCAGGTTTGGAGATAAAACACCTTACAGGAAAACCCAATTCCAGCCCCCTGTGCATCCTGTGAAAGGCTCCACTCAGTCACCATGACCACACTTCAGGTGGGTCCAAACCAAACACCTACAGCAAAACACTCAATCCCCCTGGAAACCTCGAGGCCTCCACCACTGTCCTGTCCTGGGCCTTGTTTTCCAGGCACCCCCAAAGATCCTGAGCTAAAGCTGCTGTTTGCTCCTGAGCATCCAATTGCAGGGTCCCAGGACACCCAGCCCTGAGCTCCAGCCCCTGTCCTGCCAGGGAAAAGGCACCTTCAGAAAGCCCAGATGGTCTCCATGAACTCAAAACTGAAATTACTGAGGCCTCCAGAACGAAGCTCACTGAAACTCCCAACACTACCAGAGAAAGGAGATCAGACAGAGCAACCAAAGCGGAGTTTGTGCTTTCAGGGGGACGCCCCGAGGTGGGGATGTGCTCCAGCTCCCTCTGAGCTCAGCCACAACATCACCACCAGCCATGTGCTCCCCTGGCTGATGGGCTCCAGCTCCACTGCTCCCTTCCAGAACCTGCCTCGTGTGCTCCAGGGCCCTCTCACCACGCTCAGCCTGGGCTCGTGGCTCCCCCCAGCCCGAGCAGTTCCTCTTCCAGCCAAACGCTGCAAACCCAGATCCTCGAGACCCGTCACCGTCCTCACGACAACTTTTATCCCTCTCGGGTGAAGCCACGGAACTTCCAGCTCAGAGCTGAGGATGGCGATCCTTCCGCGGTGCCTTCGCTTAAGAGAGAGGGGAGGTGTTTCCCGAGCCTTTTTTATGCAGAGGGTCCGAACCGCAGAGCACGTGTCGGTGTTTCGTGTTAAGAGCCCACCAGCACCACCACCCCCGAGAACCCCCGAGCAGCCCACCCAGGCAGAACCCCCCCCAAACAGGGACCCCCTGAGCTGGAACCCCCCGACAGACCCAGCGCAGCTCCCCCGGCCCCCTCGGTCCCCTCAATCCCCACCCCCCGAGCCCGCAGCTCTCGGCTCCGCGCACGTTTCGGGACAAAACTCGGTGCAAAGTTTCCAGCGGCCAAGCCTCGGCCGTCCGGCGAAGGCTGGAACGGCCTCGCCGAGCCCGTGAGAGGCCTCGAGGCGCCGCAGCCCCGTCCCGGGGCCTCCGGGGACACCGCGCCCGCCCTCCCCGGTGACCTCCAGGGCCGGGCCGGGCCGCGCTCCGCGTCCCACCGGGCCCCGCCAGCGGCGCGGCCGCCCCTTCCCCCGCCGCCAACCACCCCCGGGGGGTTTAATTAGCGCAATTAACGAGGCGCCGCGCTCGGGCCCTGCGCGGCGGGGCCGCCCGCGCCGCGGAGGGCCGGGCCGGGGAGGCCCCGGGGAGGCCCCGCGTGTCCCGCGTCACCTTCACGGCCGGGCCGCGGCGGCCCCCGAAGGTCACGGCGGCGCCTCCCGCGCTCCCGGAACCTTCCAGAGCGCCCCCTCACCCCCCCAAGCCCGCCGCGCCCGGATCTGCTGTGTCAGCCCCGTCCCCTCCCCCGGCGCGGCGTGCGCGGCCTCCCCGCCGCCTCCTCCTCCTCCTCCCGCGCCACATGGCCCCGCGCCGCCGCCGCCTCCGCCTCACCTCCACGAAGAGCAGCATCGCGCCGCCGCGGCCGGCGGGCCCCGCGCTGCTCGCCCCGCGCTGGCCGGAGCGGCGATCGGGACACGGCGGGACACGCGGGCTCCGCCTCCGGCCGCGCCGCCCGGCCCGGCCCGGCCCGCCCCGCCGCCTCTTCCGCCCGCTGCGAGCGCGTCCGGGGCACGGCCGGCGCGAACCATTCCCCGCCCGCCGGGGGGGGGGAGCGGTGAGGTTCCCGCCGCGCTCCGCCAGGGGGCGCGGCGGCTGCGGCGCCGCGCGCGGGAAGCGGCCCCCCCTCCGCGCCAGGGGGGAAATGGGCGGGTCCGGAGGCGCGTGGCGGGGGGGGCGGAATTGTCGGGTTTTGGGGTTTTTTTGGGGGTTTTGTTGTGATTTGGTTGGTTTGTGTTTTTTTAATTATGGGACCCAAAGTACTTTTATTTTCCCATTTTTCATACACAGACACACCCCAGACCAGACTCCGCAGAGACCCCGCCGCGCACGTGGCCCGTGACACCCCCCACCTTCCCGAGCCGCTCCCCTCCCGCCGGTGGGAATGTCCCAGGATCGGGATTTCCTCCCGACAGCCCCGGTATAGACGGGGTAGGAACCCATGGGAAGGGTCCTGGTGAAGCCAGGCCCTGGTTCTTCGCGGGAAAGGCTTGGCTGAGCCCCCTGGAGCCCCAAGGATCCATCCTGTGCCTTGCACGGGTCATGCTCCCACTGCAGGTTGGACACACCTGAGCTCGGGCATCACGCGGGGCTGAGCAAGGGCCAAACCTCACCCGCGGAAAGCCCCGAGCACCTAATCCTGCCCTACACCCTGGCTGTGCTCTGAGGGGATTCCTGGCAGGAAAACACACCCTGAAACAACTTTGCCTCAGGGGGAAAGATCCACAGAATTTGTCACAGAGCACTGAGAGGAATCTTGTTATTTTGGGTGATGGAGAAGCTGTTCTGTAACAAACCATTCTGGTGTGGGTGGAGGATGGAGTTTCCAGCCCTGGGATCCCCGGGATCGCTGCTCTGGAAGTGACCCCACCGACACCATCACCTGCAATTAGGCCCGGGCAGATCCAGGTGGATAAGTCAGAGCCAGGGAATAATCAGGGTCCATTGAGGAGATTAGACAGGCAGCACAAGCTGCCTGGGAAACGCAGCCCAGCTGGCAGGTTCTGTGGTGTTCCACAGGCAGCAGCTCCGGGACACGGAGGAGTGAAAGAAAAGGAAATTGGAGGAGTAGAAATCAAATAAATAACCTGGAGCAGGATAAATGGGACTGCAGAATCCGCTCTGGAACCTTCTCTCTGCCAGGGGCTGCCCGGCCTCAAACCAGCTCAGGATATTCCATGAGTCTCTGATTTAGGGAGACCTCGTAGTTCCAGCGTGGAACTGAGAACCTCTTCCTCCTCCTCACCCCCTTCCCCCAGCAGAGCCCATCCAGCTGAGCACTTGTCATCTCCAAAGCCCTTTGCAACCATTAGCTCGTTAATCCTCACACCCCCCGGGAGGCAGGGGCAGGTCAGCATCCCCCTGGCCCAGAGATATCCCGAGCTCCAAAGCTGCTCCTTAATTTCCAGTGTTCTCAAGCAGAGCCCCTGAAGGGACGGAGGAGTCGCGGCACGGAACGGTTCTGAGCCCCAGTTTCAGACCTGCCGAGCACCTGATACCCTGCAGGAGCCCAGCACTCCCGACCCCAGGCTTTGCTGGGAGGTAAATTATCACTAATGCTCGGATTAGAGCCTTTCCCAGCCCTTGGTTCTGCCCCTTCCATTGGAACGCTCAGCTGGGGAGGGGCGGGTTTGGAATCCCGGCAGGAGCAAGAGCTCCTCCTGCTCAAAGTGCTCCGGAGAACCGATGGACACACCGGAATGAGAGTCCCAGGGGGAGAGGGCACGGCAGGAAGCTCCTTTCCTACAGCAGGCCCTCACCCAGCTCCCTGAAAGGAGACTGCAGAGGGATTTATTCCCTGTTAAAGGT
Organism: Myiozetetes cayanensis; assembly: GCF_022539395.1. Lineage (NCBI taxonomy): Eukaryota > Metazoa > Chordata > Aves > Passeriformes > Tyrannidae > Myiozetetes > Myiozetetes cayanensis. The sequence goes on along the minus strand of NW_026087709.1, from coordinate 177,907 downwards.
CGAATTATCTGATGTGAGCTGGTGCCAGTAAAAACTGGGATTTCCTGTCCCCAGCCTCCCTCTGCTCGCCCTGTTGACTTTCCCTTGCTTAGGGTGCAACTGCTGGACTCATCCCTCATTCCCCAGGAGGAGACAGTGATCCAGCTGGATTCAGGGGACATCTCCCCCGCTCCTCTGGACCAGGAGCATCCCAGGAACATCCCAGCACGTGGGGTGGGGCAGGAGAAAGACAAGGACTGTGACAGGGCCACCTGAACAGCGAGCAGAGCCTTTCCCAGCCCTCGGAGCCACCAGCACAGGACGTTTTTGGCACCCGCTGACTTCACGAGAGGAAACTCCACCTCGGGGTAGCGCCGAGGGCACCGGGAACTCGGCTGGAGGAGGCCAGGAGTGAATGTTGTAACCATGAGGCAGAGGGTGCAGGAGCAGCAGGAACTGTCAGCAGCCCGGGGCGGCCGTGCTGGCAGAGATTGATGACTCCTGGGTGTGAGCTGGGACCTCCTGCCCGCCAGCCCCGAGGTCTGGGCGCTTCCTCGCAGTGGGAAGCGCTGCTCCCTCCCCGGGTGTGCTGAAACGAGGAGGCATTTTCCCTTTTCCTGGTGTTTCACCTCTGCTCCATCCATGCCCTGTGCCTGCAGAGCCGATGCCAAACACGGCTCCACCGCCTCTTGGCCCCGGTGTCTTGTCCAAAGGTGCTAAATTTGGTCACCACAGCCCTGCTATCAGCGAGGAGCAAATATTCCGAGACAGGGAATAAATACTGAGCTGGCAGCACTGTCTGTGCCCCAGCTCTGGCTCCCTCCTCCCAGACAGCCAGGGAGCCTCCGGCAGCACGGAGGAGCCTTTGGGATTACAGGGTGTTCCCACCACGGGGCTCTGCCAGGGCCTCCTCGGTGGCTCCATCACAAAAGGGCTCAGCGGGCGGGTGGAAACATCTGGCTTCAATTCTTCTTTAAAGCCACGACTTTCATTTGGCCACCAAACCACTTCCCTTTCATCTCTCTGGAGGACCGACCCTGTGGCAGGGCTGGCTCTGTCCTTACCCTGCCTCGTCCTGCAGGAAGGAGGTCCCAGAAAATCCAGGGGAGAGATTTCAGAGAGGCACCGACTGACACATTCCTGCCCTCCTCCCTCCCTAGAGCTCCTTTTCAAGTCCTTTCAAGGCACACATTTCTCTGTCAGCGCATCTCCAAGGGGCTCAGATCCAGTTTAGACCTGATTCCCCCCTTAATTCCCTGGGATGAGAACCCAACCTTGAGGAATCGGTTGTGCTGAGCAGGCCAGAGTGTGCCCTGGGGCTGGAGGGAGAAGCTGTGTCTGTCTGGAAATCCCTTTAACTGAGGATGCTCAAGGTTTGTGGCAGGGCTGGCAGGCTGGGAAGAGGGCTGGGAAAAGGCCTGGCTGGCTGGGAAACACAAGCAGAGGAGTTTCCTCAACAACACTTGGCTGATAATTCTGCTGTCAATAAACAATTACCCGAGCAAAGAGATGCTGTTTGGAACTCTCGACGTGTTTTTGTGCAGCAGGAGAGGCCTGAAGCAGGAATGCTGGAGGCTGGAGAGATCAGCTGCCATCACATGATCCCAGGCCGCCTGTAACCACAGCAAAGTTTTATCCAGAGCCAGGGAGACTCTTGGCTCTGCTTCTGGGCCTGAGCTCAGCAGAGATTGTGCCGTCGTGTTTTCACAGCCTTCCATCGACGCTGAAGTGGCTGAGTGGCTCTGCAGGCAAAGCTGAGCCCCAGCAGTGTGGGAGAGGAGCCTCAGGAAGCCTCAGGCAGCTCAGAGCCATCGTGGGGGCTGAGCCCAACATGCCGAGCAAACCCACGGAGCTGCAGCTCCAGGGGCAGCCAGCCCTGAACAATCCATCTCCCGTGGCAGGCTCTGGCTACACCCAAAGCCTTGGCAGTGCTGGGCTGTGGAAACTGTGGCAATAACACCAAATAAACCAGCTCTTCCCATCTGCCTCCTGCCCTCCTGCTGCAGCACCGTGTCCTTCGCACCGCGCCGGGGAAAAGGGTTTACCTTTTTTATTTCATCAAATCAAAATAATCCAATAAAAAAAATGAACAAATAATCCAGGACAATAACAGGCTCACATGGATTCACAGCTGCCTGGGAGGAGCGAGGACCTGCTGTGGGGCATCAGCCTGGGCCTGCCACGGGACGTGGAACCCTTTTCTGCAGCTCAGGTGGGTGTTTTGGTACCTTGCTGCACCTTATTCCAGCCAGGAAACCCACTGGGGTGTGCAGCCATCAGGAGCTGACCTCCAGTGGCACGTGCAGGAGAGCTGAAGTGTCCCTGTGCCACCTTCCCAGTGCTCCATCCAGGTCAAGACTCCCTGGCAGCGGGTGAATCACTGGGAGAGAGCGGGAGCAGGAAATGCAGCTGCCAGGCTGACTCAGCGTGGCTCCCTGCTGGACCTTGGACAGCTGGAGCTGGGCAGGACGTTAATGTTTAACTCCACTGGAGTCTCCAGCCTAGCAAAAGGCCTGGGAGACACCAGCAGAAGGCAGGGACATCCTGCTTTGCAGGAGCTGTGCTGCTGACGGTCCCTCAGGGCTGCATTTGTGCCCCAGAGGCAAGAAAGTCAAAAGGCAAAAGAAGTCCAAAGGGCCCCGTGACATTTGATAAGCCCCAGGAAAGAGGTGGATAAAGGGAATGGCATTAATGAGTTCATCTGGCCAGCCCTGCCCTGCCCTGGGCACACCAGCTCGGGGCAGACCCACACCATCAGCAAAGGAAAGCTCCTGGGTTGTTTGGGAGATGCTGTTATCGACTCTCTGAGCAGAGTGACCAGCCTTCCTGCTCTTCCCTCCTTCTGCATCTCTCATTCCTCTTCCCAGGGGTATTTAAATCCATGCAGGGCTGTCTTGGCTAAGGAGGAGCACACAGTGCCCCAGGGGGAGGGCAGGACCCCAGGACTTCAGTGCCAGCTCTGGTTACTCAACAGTCAGGCTGGATTCCTGTTCCTCACTTCACCCTTGTAAAACGGGGATGGTGCTTCCTGAATTCCCAACGCTGCCAGAGTCACCTTCCAAGGGCTAATTAGGAAGATCCAAAAACACTGCATGAGTGGCTGTGAAACACTCCCTTGTCAGAGGACCAGGAACCCTGGGTTTCCTGCTCCACAGGCCGGAGCTCCAGCCAGGAGCTGTCAGGAAAGGGCCCAGCAGTTCTGCCTCTGTCCCCAGGGAAGACACATCCTGCAGGGAATCCGTCCTTCCCTTCTCTTCGTGGCCTCTGCAATAACCTGACACGGGTACAAAGGGAAGGAATCCATCACCTTGTTCAGCAGGGGGATCCAATATCCCTCCCAGTCCCTGAGGGCTGGGGGAGAATGGGTTCTGTAATCCAAGAAGCAGCAGCTCTGACTGTCTGGGAATGAAAGAGTCACAGTGAGCACTCACCTGGCTAAAGTTACCTGCAGGCAGAGAGGGAAGAGCTCAGGCTGTCCTGTTGGAACGGCTTGGAAACGGCGTGGCTGTGCTGGAGAGAGCCTGGGATTTGTTCATCACGGAATAACAGCAGCTTTTGCTCTGAAAATCACCTCCATCATAAAGCTCTACCCGTGCCCAGCCCCAAACTGTACAGCACAGGCACCAAGGAGCTGCAAAAAGAGGCAGTGATGAAGTTTCCATGCTTGCTGAGGATACAAAATGCTTCAGGATATCCAAACTGCATGGAAAGGGCCAGAGAAGGATCTCCTGATGCCGCTGGAAGACACAATCCTGGAGTCCTGAACTGGATGAGAGCTTAGAAAGGGCTGCAGGACCCAACAGAGACACTGGGACAGTCACTGAGCTGTGCCAGGGGAGGGTCAGGTGGGACATCAGGAAGAATTTCCTCATGGAAGGGGCTGCCCAGGGAGGTGGTGGAGCTCCTTTTCTGGAGCAGCTGCTTTTCATGGGGCTCAAAGCTTCTACTCCTCAGCCCTGAAGTCACCAACCTGACCCAGGTGGGCAGTGCCACCTCAGCAAAGCTGCCCCAGGAGCCTCAGGATGGTGTTTTCCTGTTGCCTTGGCTTTGTCACAAAACAAAAACAGGGAACGCAGGGGCTGACAGAGTATGTTTGGAAATGGAAGCAAAATTCCAGTTTAATCGCTGATTAAACAAACCAGTAGTGCTGTTGGGAGGGGTCACGTGGAGTTCACTGCTTGGGTGGAGACCTCAAAACCAAAAAAACACCATGAGGGTGTCCGAGCATGGGCCAGGGGTTTCTTCAGCTGCTGCCTCACCCTGTCTGCTGGTGCTGGGCCTGGGCTGTGGGAAGCTGAGGAGCCCCAACACTGGGAGTCAGAGCGTGCCAGCGCCTTGGGAAATGCTGCAACACCCAGAGCCAGACCCGGATGAAACACTGAAAAGGGAGGAGTGAAGACAGAAAATGCTTCTCTGGATTCTCCCCTCTGGTATAAACCTACCAGCCTGGCTCCATCCTGCAGCTCCAAGGCTGACTCCAGGAAAGATGCCATCCCTGGAAAGCACCACCAACACATTAGTAATCACCCCGAGGTTATTTCCCCAGAACAGGGTGTTTTTATCTCATTGACTCATCCCCTTTTACACCAGCAGTGCAAAACCTCTCACCAAAGCACCAGAAAACCCATTTTAGATCAGTGCTGAGCTCAGAGCCCTCAGCTGCAACTGGGGAATGAGATCAGAGCTCAGAGCTCTCAGCTGCAACTGGGGAATGAGATCACAGCATTGTCACTGCCAGCTCTCTAAAGCCACTGGCTCCTGGTGCTGGGGCAGCCAGAAAAGGCAACGGGAGGACACTGAAGTGAGGCCAAAGCCCAAAATCCTCAGAGCACTGGAGCGCAGTTCTGCTCTCAACTGCTCAGTCTGGAACCTGGTGCCACAGAAGGCCATGGGGACAATGTCGAGTTACAACAGGAGCACACGAATTCACACCCACAGGGTCATCAATGGCCTCTGAAAGGGCTCAGACTCTCCCTTAACACCTCTGGGATGCTCAGGAGAGGGAATTGGGCAGCAGCAGGAGCTGAACTTGGCTTGTTCAGCTGGAGAGGAGACTGAGGGGACACTTGTTGGGGTCTGCAGCTCCTCCTGAGTGGCAGCTCTCTGTGAGCAGGGACAGGAATCCAGCTGGAACTGTCCTGGTCACCCAGCCCAGATAAACAGGTGAGTTCCTGTACAAGTCCCAAGTTCAACAGCAGCACATCCAGGTTTATCTGACACGCTCCAGCACCATCTGCATCACCTGGACCTGCCTCCAGCCCACCAGGATCCCATCCCTGTGCCGCTGTTGGAGCCTTGGAGCCTGTCATTCACAGTACATGGGTCCTGGACTCCAGGAAATTTCCTGCAGTGACTGGGTTTCACATGTCAGTGCTGAGACTGCCATAAAAGTAACACCAACATATTAATTTAATTAGTCACTTCCTGTCTTAATGGCCAGCAGATCCTGAGCTGCTCCACAGGCACAGGACAAGGCACAAATATATATGTCCCATTAACTTGGGACAGCCCAAAGTGAGCTGTGGGGACAGTGTCCACATCCAACAGTGGGAGACGGGGCAGGAGCACTGGGCACACACAGTTTGTTTTTTTTTAACTCAGGAATTTGGTACTTGACACATTGGGGAAAATAACAAGGAAAGAGAAAGAAACAGACGCCTAAAGCTGTTCCTGACAGAACTGCTGGGATAAACCCCTGGAGGAGCCGCAGGGCTGGCTGGGAGCAGCACTCACATCCCACTCAGGGAACACAACACGGGGATATTCCATATCTCAGGAATGCCAAGTGCCACCTCTGGCTGCTGAACCCTCCCTTATCTTGTTTTCAAACAACCCCCTTTTCGTTGTTTCCCAAACAAACCGAGGCTGTGGGAGATTCTGAACCTGGAGCGGGCACAGCTTCCCTCAGGCCTCGGGAGCCATGGAAGGGCTTTGAGGGTCTGACAAGCACCAACTCCGAGACCTTCGCTTCGCCAGGCTTAGGAAGCACCTGTGACCCCCAGCCCACCTGTGTATGGGAGTGGGGGGGGAGTGTGTGATTTAAGCTGGGGTACCCTCAGCCCTGGGGAGGCACCTCTGGAATCTGTGTCCAGTTCTGGGCTCCTCAGGACGGGAGGGACAGGTCCAGCGGGAGGCTGTGAGGACGATGAAGGGACTGGAGCATGTCTGTGATGAGGAACCCTCAGACCCCCCCTATCTCCTCATGGCCCCTCAGAGCCGCCCCCCCCTCCCCTCACGGCCCCCTCAGAGCCGCCCGAGGGCGGGAAACGGGCGGGGGCAGACCCCGGTGAAGGGGCGTGGCCATGGGCGTGGCCATGCGGGAGGGGGCGTGGCCATAGGGCTGCCCGGCGCCGCGGCGGCTGAGGCGGGACAGTCGCCGGTTCGGTCGCGACAGGTGCGTTGGGAACTCCTCCCCCCTACCCCTCCATATAGCTGGGAAAGGTGAGTGGGGACCCCTCCCTGTATAGCTGGGAAAGGTGCAGCGAGACCGCCCCTCCCCACACACACCTCGGTTCGGCTGGGAAAGGTGCGCTGGGACTGCCGGTTCGCCCGGGACGGGTGCGTTGGGAACGCCGGGGCTGGGCTGGGGAAGGTGTGCTGGGGTTCCTCCGTATGGCTGGGACAGGTGCTCTGAGACTCCCCCGGTGGGGTGGGGGGCAGGACGGCCGGGACCCCCCTCCCGACAGCGGGACAGGGGCGGGGGGTCCGCCCGGAGCTGGTCCCGGTCCCGCAGGAGGGTCCGGGCTGGACCCGAGTCCCCCCTCCGGGCTCCTCCTGCCGCCCCGCCGGGCTCGGCGCCGGTTACCGTCGGGAAAAGGGGGTCTGGGGGCTCGTCCAGGGGGCAGAGAGGTGGGGGTCGTGCCCCCACCTCTGGCTGGCGGCGCGTTCGTGCCCGAGCTGCTCGGGGCTGGCCCGTGGGGTGTCCCCTTTCCTGTGATGAATCACCCACTTCCACCTCGGGCGAGTGTTCAATAAGGAGTTTTTCTCTCGGGAATCTTTCCAGACAGAGAGGGATTTTTATGGAAGTTGTATGTGGGGGGTGGGTTTGGTGCTTTAAGGTGGCTAAATCACAGTCCTTGCCTCCCCTAACATCTGGCACACCTCTGGCATCCCTGTCCCCTCCTCCATCTCGTCTGTGCTCGGTGCCACCTCCCACGTGTCCCGTCTCCGTTGCAGAATGCTCACGGTCTTGTTGAAATTTTAATGTGTGTTTCCTGAAGTCACTCGGAATAAATCACTCAGAAGGAGCAGCAGAGAAAGCCCAGGGATGCTTGAACACACCAAAACTGTAAAATGAGTGAGAAGACCCTAAGAATGTGGAATGGCGTAAAAAAAATGTGGGAGCACAAGTTTCAAGGCATCTCAGGGCTCTGTTTTGTGTCATTTCTAGCAACTGAGATTCCAGATATGCTGCTTCTCTTTTCATTTGAAGGTCCCAGCAGCAGGTGCTGCCTTTACAAAGAGATTTTTGCCAAAACAGGCCTGATTGGCTCAATGTACCCGTGGCTGTGATGGAGGAAATGGCAGGGAAACACAAAAACCCAAGGGGGGAGGAGATGCAGCCCCGGGCTGGGATGGCTGGAGCTGCACTGGGGATGCTCAGGCATCCAAAGCAGGGTTATTTTCTGAACAATTGCCCTCGGTTTTGTTTCCCAGCGTTTCACTGAACTGTCCTTCCGTGTGTCAATGGGCACCTGTTCCCTGTGCCAAGGGAGCTCCCGTGAATGCCCCGCTCCTGTTTCCCGGGCACGGCCGACTGTGCTTGTGAAAGGCCATTTAAAACTGCAGGGGGGCCTCAGGTGAGCTCCCTTTGGCTCCAGATTAGTCATAAAACAAAGTTCAGGCTGTGGCGTGGCGCGGCTCATTCAGCACTGGGTTTTGGTGCGGGCAGAATTCTTCCTGTAGGATTTTTTTCAGGCTCTGTCTGTGGTCTCTGTGTGTGTGTTCTGGGCACCGAGGCTGCAGTCACGGGAATACTGGTTCATTTGTGCAGGCAGTGTGATTTTTGTGAAGGGGGAGAAGAGGGAAATGAGCCCCCTTGTCTTTGTGGGTGGTGATTTGTGCAGCTGTCAAAGGGCAGACAAATGCAGAGCATCCTCCTCTCAGCGCAGCCGGGACAGAGGTGCACAGGGGGACGGACTGGGGTGACTTGCTGAGGCAAAATGTGCTCAAAAAAGCAGGAATTTCAGAAAGCAACTGCAGTCTGAGGTTCTCTTGCTGACTGGAAGGGGCTCTGGGTGCCTTCCAGGTGGCTGCACCTGGAAAGGCAAGGTTGATAAGTGTTTTCAGGGTGTTTCAACATCCCCACAAAACCAGCGCCACTTGTTTGCCTCCCGTGGTTCGACCTGCACATGAGAGCTCCATCAGAATCACTGCCTGGGGAAAGCATGTCCTGGCACGGCCACGCTGTTCTCTCCAGGACATCAGGGGACTCATGGAATGTGAGAGAAAGGCCTGTTCTTCCTGAGTGCATCCCCAGGACAGCCCTTGTTCACCTGCTGCCTGCTCTGTCTCTGGGCAGGAGCAGGGCTGGAGAGGCTGCTCCGCTCCCAGGGCTCCCATTACAGCCTGGAGAGGCTCCTCCACTCCCATTCCAGCCTGGAGAGGCTCCTCTGCTCCCAGGGCTCTCATTCCAGCACTGGACAGGCTTCTCCATTCCCAGTGCCAGCCCCAGGGCTCCCATTCCAGCCCTGGGAACTGAGGGCTCTGCCCATGCAGGTGAATTCTCCTGGCCTGAGGCATTGCAGAATCCCAAGTCATTTCTGAGCAGGTGCATTCCATACCTGTGAGGATTTCGGGAATGTCTCATTCCTCCCTTTGATCCACTGTTGCCTGAAGGTGTTTCCCTTTACCAGTTGCCCAGCAGAGCTGGGCTCAGAGCTGGACCCAGACTGGATCCAGAGTTCTGTGACTGTGCAAATCCCTTAAAGGAATTAATGGAAAATGCAAGGGAGAGCTCAGCCCCAGCAGTTGGCATTGCAGGGTCAGTTCGTGCCCTTGCCACGGGCATTGTGTGACATGGGACCAGGGAGAAAAGAAAAGAGGAAAAAAAAAGGAAAGGCGTTTCCCTACAGGCTTTATTTTTGTCTTATCAGAGAGCTCTTTAAATTAATCTCCCCTCCTTTCCTCCTCCACAAAAGAGAACCGAGCGTGTAAAAAAATAAATCTGGTGTGGTGAAAAGCTGGACAAAATCCCGTTTCCAGCAGGGTGGGGGAGGTGGTGAGAGCTGTTCTTGAGGTAACTGGTGTTATTTAGGTGCCATTATGGTCACTGTTGTGACAGGAGGGTGAACACGAGCACGAGCCTCGTCTGCGCTCACAGAGGAAACCGAGAGCGAAGCAGGAGTGAATGACAAATGTTTGCACAGGAATTACATCCTCTTAGTTTCATAACTCGAGCTCTCTTACATAAATGCCAGCAGGTTTGGTCTGAGGGCACACTGGGGCTTCCTGGAGCTCCTGTGTGTGTGTGGGAAACATGAGCGTCCCTCCAGAATCCTCCGGCCCCTCTCACCCCCTCCGATGTGACCGGAGGCTTTATCAGGGCACCACCTCAGTGGCATCTGCAGAGGGAATCATAATTGTCATCTGCTGCCCTTTTTTAAGGCAGTTGATGGAGGGGATCCCGTGGGGTCAGGACAGGTGGCACTGGGAGCACCTGAGGGGGGACGGGAACAAATCGCTCTGTGAAGCTTCTTCCCTGCTCACCCTTCCTGTTGCTGACACCGTTCCTTCCTCCTGGCAGGGATCTGGGGAGAGAAGATGGAGCCTTCCCCGTTCAGCAGAAGGCAATGGGCCTCCCAGTCTCTGAAAATCACCGCCAAGGAGCTGTCCCTGGTCAACAGGAACAAGTCCTCGGCCCTGGCCGAGAGGTTCTCCAAGTGAGTGCTGTGGGGCTGGGAGGGGACAGCTGGGCCCTTTGGGCAGGGGCTGCTGCGCTCACAGTTGCTTTGCTGCTTCAAAATACCCCAGAGCTGGAGGCACTGAAGTTTCTGGTTTAGGATGTGCTGGGCAAAGGTTGCTCTCCCTGCTGACATTGCCTTGTTTCAGCAGCCAGAACTGGAATACCTTCTTTCTGCTGTTGGAAGGTAGAGCAGATCATTTCCTGTCACGCCACCAATTGCAATTTGGAGTTGAGGGGCAGAGCACTGGAATGTGGGAAGCTGTGCCCACTGCCCAGCCACCCTCTGGGGGAGGAACCTTTTCCCAATATCCAACCTAACCCTCCCCTGACTTGGGTGGAAGAGGAATACTCCCTTGCCTTTCCTCTGAGAGATGGATGAAGTGTTAAACCATAAATATTGTGCACACTGAGAGAACTGAGGGGTGGGAACCTGCATATGTTTCCTGGAAAAGCTTTTATTTCCTTAAGGAATTATATAGGATGCAGCTGGGACTTCCAATGGGATTTGGGCCAACTGAGTCTCCTGGGATCTTGCATTCATAATGGAGCAAAGTTTAGGAATATTTGGGTCTTGAGTGTGGGGGAAACTCTGTAATACAAAGAGGGATAATTGCACATCCACAGCTCTGAGCTCCTCTGTGGGTCTCTGGCCCAGGGAGAAGCTCTTTGCTGTCACTGCCTCGTTAAGGTAATTTATTCACTCGCTGGAGCTTGATTACAGGACCTGGTCATCTTGCTAAATGTTGATAATCCCCTGAAAAGGGCTTACTGGAAGTAATCCAAACTGCTATTCCCTAATCAAGGACTGTTCCCCCTACACAGGCAGTGTCAGTTCCTTGGAAAAACAGGGTCCTGCTCCCTGGCTCTGCTGCCCCGACACCTGCAGGGAGGAGTGTCACTTTTCTAAACGCTCTTACCCAAATATTTGTGTGTGAAAACATTTCTTTTTGCCTTTTTTTTTTTTTCCCCATCCCCACACAATCATTTTTGTGAGGTCACAGGCAGACAAACAGCACCAAGGAGGGGTTCAAACAGTGCCCTGGGCTGGGCTGGCTCCCAGAGCGAGGGCTGGCACTCCTCAATCCTCCTGTGTTTTCCAGGTGGTGCTTGACTAAATCCCTGTGTCCCTCTGTGTTGCCTCTCCCAGTGTTGATCCCTCTTTCCCCAGCAACGCTTTCCCAGCGCGTCCTGTTCAAATTTTGGACCCTTTGTGGTGCAGAGACGTGGGTGGGTGTTTGGAGGGGAGGCAGCAGCCTGTAGCGCACTCACAGCTGTATCAAAAGCAGAATTCCACAGATAAGGAAAACAGGAACACCCTTTGCCCAGGCAGAGAGGCTGGGTGATGTTCCTTCTCCCTGGAGAGTAGAGCCCTCGCTAAAAATGACAAAATTTGTCCCTAATTTTCACGGTGCAGACACCAAGGGCAGTCCCCCTGCGTGGTGCAGTGAGGAGTGTGGAGGGATTTCCTCCCCCTTCAGACTGCAGGGAGTTCCCCAGAGCTCCTTAAGGGACTTTGATTCATGATCCAGGGTGGCTTATCTTGGGAGGGCTGTGATTACCCTTCCTGCTGCCACCCTGGCTCAGCTGCTCAGGAGGCAACTGCTGAATGGGGGCAGCTTCCAGCCCACAGAGTAAAATCAACTGGCACTCAGGGAGGTTTTTTGGCCTATGCCAAGCTGGAATTTGTTCTGGTTCAGCAGCTGCTGGATAAAGAGCTGAGTTATTCCTGCAAAGGGGGCACAGCAGACAGCTGGGTGGCGGAAACAATACAGCTATTCCAAGGTAAACTGTCTCTATTTGGGAATCAGAGTGCTTAGGGAGTGAGAAATATTAATGGGTGTTATTACTGTGAGCTGGATGACTGAAAATGCGTCTGTCACTTGGCTTTGTGTTGTTTGCTGCTGTTTGTCCAGCCTCTGGTTTTAGTTGATAGATCTGGGGAGTGAGATCCTTGCTGGGGGGAAAAAAAAAATGCCAGCTGCCTTTTCAAGAGTGTTCAGTCTAGTCAAAAAGTCATTTTTTGTTTGTTTTTTTCTCCCTCTCAAAGGTATCAGAAAGCTGCTGAAGAAGCCACTGCAGAGAAGAAAAGAAGTGTAAGTGTTTGTATGAGTATTTGTTTCCTTGGGGGTAAGCAGAGCCTGCAGTCAGGATGGGTCAGCTGCATGAACGTTGCTGTGAGAGGTGATTTTGGGAATATCCAGGTTGCTGCCATGTGTCCTGCAGAGAACTTGGCTCGGGCACAGTGTTTGCTCTTGCCTCATTCTCCACACCTTCTCCCAGTGTGGAGGGAAGGAAAGGAGATGAAGCTTCTGGCCCAAAGCTCTGTTGAATCACCAGTTCACTCCTGAGCAAAAGGCAAACTGAGTTAACCACAAGCCATGAACACCCACCTCCTGTTCTTAGCTGGAGGCACTTGTGTGGTGCCTCTTCCCTCCTTAACTAAACTGGAAAGTGCTCAAAAGACGCCTCCAGCCTCTCTAAAATGCGTGTGTGTCTTGGAGAGCTGCAGGATCTGCTCTGAAGTGGCTTCCAGGGCTGGAAGTGGCCCTGGATGAGGCGGCACCAGCCTTTTTGGCCCCGTTACAGCCTCACATTCCCTCCCTTGCACTTGGTGTCCCGGGGTCAGGGAACCTTGGCTGGCACACCAGGCAGGGAGGTTGCAGGGCTCTGCCCAAGCAGGCCCTCAGGGTAATTCCTATTTGAAAGGACTGCCAGTATTTTCAGGATCTGTTTGGAAAGTCACTGCTTTAATTTCCTTAGTTCTTGGGGAGTCACTCTTTTTGCTGTTTGGGATACAGGTGGCATAAAAGAAGCATTCTAAAAAAATTACTTTGGGGTCTTAAATTTCCTTCGCTGCTTGTGCTGGTGTCTGTCAGTCTCCCTGTCATCAGGGAACAGGCAAATCCCAAGCAGGAGGGACTCGTGTTAGGAAGTGTGCAGGGACTCCAGAGGTGTTCCCATGGAAACCTGCTGTGCAATTTTCAGTATTTCTGTTCCATTACAACACTTCCCTTATCATTTCAGTACTTTCCTTTCAATACAGTCAGCAAACACGCTGGTTTTTTTTTTTTTTTTTTTGGGAAGTGTAGGTGGATTCAAGTCAGTTTGCAAAGCAGTGTTCAAAATGTGACCAGAAGAGTAATAGGGTGAGAGACTTAAATCCCAATATAGCTGCTAATCCCAGTTAATTCCTGTAAGCCCTGCAGCCCTGCTCCACTTGCAATGAGTTTGGAGTGGTGTCCGTAAGGGAGAGGCAGGAATCATGCAATGGTGGCAGGTACTGGATTTGGATGAACCCAAGAGGGGCTGGGCTGCTGCTCTGGGGAGGGGGAACTGCTTGGAGCAGAACTGGCCTGGGAAGCACTTGGATGGGAGGTGACGCTGCTCCAGGTGCTCCCTGGAGGGGGTGAGGTGTGTTTGTCACTCCTGTGCCTGTCCCTGTCAGAGCTTTCAGTGGGCTGAGCAGAACAGAAGAAAAATCCCCAACAAACCGCTGGTTCTTTCGGAAGAGGAGCGGGAGGATGTTTGTTGTGGGGACTTGGCTGGAGCCTTGGGCTGGGGGGCTGTGAAATCCCGCTCAGATCCCTTGTGATTCCAGTGCTGCTGTTACCTGGGAGCAGAAATACAAAACTCCAGGGATCGAGTGGTTTCTGAGAACTAATCTGTAGCTTTGGGAAGGGCTGGTGATTGTTGAAGACACTGCAGCACTGGGCCCTCCCCTGTGGCCGCTCGTGTCCCGTTCCCTCCTCGTGTGGATTCGGGTCCCATTTCCTTCATATGTGGATTCAAGCCTTTTGTGTGGAATTTAACCCCTCGGGTTTGACTCCCTTTTGCCTTATAAGGCCATCCTGTTTGCTCACTTCCTGACTTTTCTCCTCTCCCCCCTCCTTCCTTCCCTGTCCTGGATGTGTCTCCATGTGGCACAGCTGGAACTGTTCACAGCTGGCCGGGAGCGGGAGCGGAGCGGAGCCCTCGCTTTCCCCCGCACGGGAAGGGAGCGCTCGGCAGAGCTCGGAACTTAACTCCTTGTCCCTTGCAGAACGCGGAAAACCTGCCCCCTCACTTCACCAGGGGCAATCTGAGCGTGCTGAAGAAGAAGTGGGAGAATCCGGCGCCGGGAGCGGAGTCCGGGAGGGAATCGCTGCGGGGCGGCTGCGCTGAGCTTCGGCACAAGGTCGGGACCGGCCGCGCTCCTTCCCCATCCCGGGGCGCTGGGGCTGCCCCCGCTGACGGCTCCAAGCCCAGAATCCACTGCCCGGAGGGTGGCAACATGGAAAACTGCGTGAGACAGCCCAGGGAAGCGGAGAAGCCCGAGGCCGGCGAGGGCGCGGAGCCGCTGGGCAGGATCGAGAAGTACAACGTCCCCCTGAGCAAGCTCAAGATGATGTTCGAGAAGGGCGAGCCCCCCCAGCCCAAGGTAAGGGTCGCTGCTCGCGAATCCCGGAGCCGCTGGAGCTGCTGCCTCTGGAGGGCAATCAGGAAAATCCCGGGAGGGAGTGGCTCCGGCTGCTGGCCCTGCAGATACCGCGTGCATTGTCTGCGGGGGAAGCGCCGTGGTGTTAATAACTCGCACCGTGGGGGTAAAACAGCTTCACCCCCAGCCTCCCGAGTCCGTGCGGGATGCTCGGAGCTGGGGCAGGTTGGGGTGGAACGGTTTTGCTCGTGGAAGCGCTCGGTTGAAGGGAAAAAATGGGATTTATGAAGCTGGGGTTGTTTCTGCCTTGCGTGAAAGACTGCGATGAGTTACACGAGCACCAATTGTGTAAAAATATGTATGTATATATATATTTATGTATTTTTTATATATATATGAAAGAAGAAGTAACTGATCTCAGTGAATGTGTGATCTGAGTGAGAGGTTTTGATATCTGGATCACCATGAGTTACACACACACATATATATATATATAAATATGTATTGTGAAACACTCCCATCTTCTCCTCGCTCTTCCCTCATCTCTAGATCTTAACAAATGTTTCTTATCTAAAAACAAAAAAATCCCTCGCCGAGATGGCCAGAGCAGCTCCTGCCCTCACTAGTTTTGACTTGCAAATGCTCAGGGCTCGCATTTTTCCTCCAACTGCTCATGAAATCTGATCCCGCCTGCGGACTCCGAGTGTCCCCGGGGGGGGGAATTGCTCAACTCCAAAATGAGTTGCATATGCTGGGGACTTGAAACACGGTCCCGAGGCCTCGATGCTGGTGGATTTTCCAGTTTTCTCATAGTTTTCCCCGTCCTTCTGGCTTTGTTCTGCTGCGGGTGGTTTTTCTTGAAGCGCTGAGTAAAACAAACACATTTTGGGCAAAATTGTTTCCAACAGGCAACAATTCCGGGCTCAGAGGGAGCGAGTCGGCGTTGGAGCGAGGTTTGGGGTCTCTTGTGGGGTGGTTTCACAACTCGAAATTTTTGGAGTCTTTTGTCATGATGTGAGAGCTGCCCACCCTGTCCCGCGTGGGGAGGGCGATGTCCCCATAGCCCTTCCCTGAACTCTCAACGAAGGATTCATCACTCAGGATTCCACTGGAATTCTGCAGATGGGCTTCCAGTAACTCCATCTCAGCCCTGGGGAATAAACTCTGTTGGAGCTGAGCGAATGTGAAGCCGATGGTTCGTCAAGTTTGGTAGTTCAGACGTTGTCAGGAACCAGCTAAAACACAGCAATCGCCATCCAGGAGGGATGGAACTGGTCAGGCTGGGTTCAAAATTCCTGTTCCAAGTTAATCTGTTACTCTTTAATTTTACAAGGGAGAAGGCACGGAGGGTTGTGATGCTGAGGGCTGTGAGGGGGAAGGGGTGTTTTGGAGCGGGATTCCTGGTTCTGGGAATTGATCTGAGGGCAGGAGGGTGATGTCATGTCCTGGGCAGTGAGGGGAGCTGGCACTGCGGGCACACAGATCTGGGTCAGTGGAGTGGAAGCCACCACAGCCCTGGTGTGAGTGTGGCCCAACTGCAGCTCTGCAGTGGCCTCTTCACTTCTTCCCTGGGGCTTTTCCTGAGCAGGGCTCCGTGGAATGGTTTCGGTGGGAAATGCCTTTGTGATTCCTGAGCTCAGCTGAGGGATGGCGGTTTTCCTTGGAATTTACTCCAGGTGTAAATGCTGTCAGAGCTCTGCCGACAAAACATCTGTGTGGGCTAAGCAGCACCGTGTGACTGCAGCAGTAAATGGACTTTTCCTGGTCACTGGGCAGGTTCTGGGGCAGGAACCCAGATTAGAGCCTGGGATTTCCTGATTCCATCTCCCACTCTAAACAAACCTACTCTCGTTTTCAGGTTTATAAGCAGAACCTCCCTCTTTTGTTCCTTTCTTCACTCAGCTCTTGCTCTGCCCTCTGCAATAGATAGGTGGCAGATCTTCCTTTATTGCCTTTTCATGGGAACAGACTGCTCTGATCCCATTAGGGGCAGGCACGGCAGCCTGCAGTTCAGCCTGGCTGGGGCTGGTGGAAGCCCCTGCAGTTGGTCAGTCCATGGATTGGGATGGGGAAAGTCCCTCATCTTCCCTCTGTTGAGCTTCTTTTTCCTTTTACTCTGCTTTTTTCATCCCCAACATTAAAACTGATATAAAACCTACATGTATTTATAGATTTACTGAATATTTGGAGGTTTATTCAAATACCCCTGACCTCTAACAAAGGGTGGGCAAGGTGTGAGGTGGGCAAGGGCAGGAGGAGGAGGAGCTGATGCAGTTGGAGCACTCCTGAGCTCACTCTTCAGCTGAACTTTTCCTCCTGCACTCAAATTTGTGAGCTGCAAGAAGCCTGGACTCGGGGTGACAGGGAAGGGAACCCTGGCTGAATAGGGATCATTTAAGAGTTTTCACTCTTCATGAGGAATCTGCAAGTCCTTACAAGTGCAGGCACTCCCAGCCCGAGCCTATCAATGGAAGGAAAAGACTTGTCAGAGCTAAAGCTCTTTTCCAGTAAGAAAAGTTACCAAAGCCCTAAACCACAGAAATAGAAACTATTTCCCATCCTAATGGAAAAAGAGGTTTTTTTCCAGCTGCGTTTTCCTTTCCTGGTGAAGCTGCTGTTTGCATGGAAAGCAGCCTGATTTTTTTTTTTTTCCCAGTGATTATCTTGCAGTGCAGTGTTAAAATAAACTTTGGAATTTCCTTCAGTTTGGTGAGCAGCAAATATGAAACTCACTGGAAGTGGAGCGGGGGGAGAATATGTGGTTGGAGCATCTTGCCAAACCTGCCTTTTCCCCTGCATCAGCCTCAGTCTGAATTTCCAACTGTGATTTAACTCTTCCTGGGGAGGCAACAAAAAGATCCAGCACCTTCTAGGATTTTATGGGTTGACTTTCAGCTGTGAAAACAGCCCCACCTTGGTGGAGTCCAACTGAACTCTGTGCTCTGAGCTTTTATCAAAGCTGTGGAAACTTCTGTTCACGGTTTCTTTTATTGAGATTCAGATTTTGGGGAGTTGGTCTCAACAAATAAGCAAAAAATCTGCTTGAGGCAGCCAGAGCATCTGTGTGGTGCTGCAGGACACCCTGTCCAGCTCTGCAGCCTGGCAGGGAGTGATTATCCTGGAGATCTGAGAATATTTATCTCTACTATTTAGCTCTCCTGCTTAAGCTTCAGCCTTATCAGACCTAATTAGGGAATTATTTGGTACCAAATGCATGAACTGTCCAAATCAAACCGTGGAACTTGAGATAACGTTTATTCCAATACCCTGAATTGCTTTTTCTGTGGCTGAAAATCGGTGCAGATTTTGGATGGCTTCTCCTTTCGTCCTTCACCTGGTTTTTAGATCTCCCTAAAACGACCTTGAGCAACAGAAACGGTGCGAGTTCCAAAAATCCAGACCCAGGTCTGTGCATGCAGTGGGAACCACCTGAAAACCCGGTCTCGCTGCTGCTTTCCAACCAGGAAGAGCTGTCAGAGAGGCCACCAGGTGACCTGTCCAGGAAAAGTGTTCCCCAGGTGACGGAGGGGTCAGGTACTCTGTGATCAAACTTTGTGTTGGTTAAATAAGACGTCGCCTGCTCCGCTTGTTTGTTCCGGCAAAGCAGATTTGCAAGTGACACCTGGGCCTCTTAAGGGATTACCCCTGGCAAGCCCTGGCAGCTGAGGGGTGGCTCTGTCCCCAGCAGGTGCCCAGGGAGCCCCGCAGGACGGCGGTGGGCAGGAGGGTGTCGGAGAACAGCGGCTCCTCCGAGGACTGCGACGCGGGACAGGCCGAGAGGAGCCACGGCCCGGCAGGTCAGGGGAACTCCGGGCTGGCCTTGGGTCTGGGGGGTGGATTGTTTTAGTTTATAAAGTAAATTTGCTGGATACAGTACAGGGGAAGGTTCCCTGGGTGTGGCACTCGGTGCTCTGGGCTGGGGGACTGGGTGGGAATCAGGCACAGATTGGGCTCGAGGGTCCTGGGGGGCTTTTCCAGCCTCAGGGACTCTGGGAAATAACTTCTGCCCTTCCTAAAAAACAGAAGGAAGTGCAGCCTGAAAACTGCCCATTATTCATGTGTTTTTGTTTTTTTTTTTCACCAGGGCATTTTGTAGAGACCATCCCAGGCCTGAGCTTGGACAAGGCAGAGAGCAGGAGGAGCCTGGACGTGCCTCGTTTGACAGAGACATCCATAAAGGACAGGCTGGCCAAGTACCAGGCAGCTGTGTCCAAGCAGGGCAGCTCCTCAGCCCTCACTCCCATGGTAAGTCTGCTTTTGGCTTGGCTGGAAGGGAATTCTTGTCCCAGGATGAGACTGGAAGGAAGATCTTATGGAAACCAGGCTGCTTGAGGACAAATGCCATCTTTTTTTCTGGTTTTTTTTTTTCTTCTTTTGAAACTAACTCTGTGCCCATGGGATCAAGAGTTGCCTGCAGGAAGAAATAAGTATATTTGCATCTTCCTGGAATAATGTTGAAAGTTTCCCAGTTAATGAAGTGTTGCAGCTGAGGAGGTTTCAGGAACCTCAGCTTTTCTTAGAAACTGCTTTAGGTACCTTTGCTGGAAGTTTCTGATACTTTTGCTGAATGATGGGAACTTCTATTGCTCCAGTATTACTTTTATGAACCAGGGTGATACACAGAGGCCTTTTTAAAGTTAGGAAACTTGCCCTGGCAGTTCCCAAAGGGAAGGTTCTCCCTGGGAGGATGGTCTGCTTCCCAGGGGTCTTTGTGGAGGGCCAGAGCCTTAGCTACAATGATTCCTGAATTTCATCTGCCTGTGGCTCTGATTCTCCAGCTGTGGGAGGGGAGCCCAGTAAAAAATGTCCCTGCATGAATGGAAAGTCCTTGCAGCCAGTGCAGCAAATCTGATTAACCTAATTGCTGACTCCTGTGTCCCGTGCCTTGCCTGGGTTCATTTGCTGAGGCCTTTTCCAGGCTGGGGCTCAGGGTGGTGCCTGGGCCACCTAAATTCCATCCCAAAGGCAAGGAGATCTGCCACTTCTCCTGAGGCTCCTGTCTGCAGCCCCCCAGAGCTCTGGGTTTGGTGCCAGTCCATCCTGATGCTCTCAGGATGCCCCCTGGGAGGAATCCCTTCCCGTGTTGGCCTGGCACGTGGACAAGGGCCGAGTAAAGCAGAGCAAAGAAGGATTCCTGAGGCCAGTGCTGGCAGTGCCAGTGCTCCAACAGCTGCCCTAACCCTGGATCTTCTCCTGCCCAGCTGGGAAAGCACCCAGGGCTGTCCAGGAATGGAAGTGTGGTGTCTGTGCTGCCCCTCTCCCCTCTGTTTTAGGGCACTGTGGTGGAATTAGGCCTGGATTCAAACTGATGGTGAGGAAAAAGCAGTTCTGTGCACTGCAAGAGGTGCAGGGAGGGCAGGGAGAGGTGCTGGACAGCAGAGCTGGAGGTCTAGGCAGCATTAAAATTCCAGCACTCCCTTACATACCTCTTGGATGTGGCTGGTTCCGTGCAGATTGTTCCCAATCCCAGCGAGGTGCTGGTGCTGGCAGGTGGCTGCTCCTCTCTCGTGTCACGCAGGAGATGCCTCGTGAAAGGCACGAGGCTCCCGCTGATCTTGTGTCCTGTGGCAAGGCAGGAAACACGAGGTTTCACTGGATTTTATCTCTCTTGAAGTCTGAAAGGTTCTTCTGTGAAAATCTTCAATCGGGTCTGCCAAGAACAAACACGAAGGGTTTTGACTTGAACTGGAGCAGAAGTGGGATGTGCTTTCATGTCAAGTCTTATTTGGCAGCTACCCCGTGCTTTAGGTAGTGCTTGTCTGGAAACACTTGCCATTCCCAGGGAAAAGTTAACATTTCTGGAAGAGGGAGGTGTGGACTGGGCAGGGGATTTTAAGAGCTGGTTTTAAAGAGGAATTTGGAAGGGTTGTTAAGGACAACACTGGTGTGCCCTCCAAGGGGCACAGCAAAATCCTGCAGCCCAATCCTTTCCCCTCATTGGGATGTGTCACTTCCCAAGTATCTGTGGATTTTTATGGCCCTTCCCTTAACTATCACCTTAAATACTAGAAAACCAGGGTTTTTCTTAAAACACTTCGAGAAAAATAAGAAGCAAGTGTTTTCCCAAGGGGAGAAGAACCTGTCACCATTCCAGTGCTTTATCCTATAGAGTGAGATTCAAGCCAGTGAGAATGAACTCAAGAATTACAGATCTGGGCAGAAGGAGAGTGTGGCACCAAGTGAGGACTCCAGTTCCTGTCAGGATGGGGAGAAGGTAAGATGTCCGTGTTGGTGGAGATCAGGGGCTTCAGTGCCAGTGGAAATAGTTGTGGAAGCACAGCTGATATGCTGGTTCCACATTCCACAGGCCATCCAGAAGCAGCTGGTCCAGATGAGTTACAATCCTGCAGAATTCCTGATTTTTAATATTTATTTTCAATCATTTTTTTTTAGACTGTTTCTGTGTTATAGGCCAGTGATTCTCTGTGAAAGAGAATGTCTAGAGATGTTTTCTTGGAGAGTTTCTCTGTCTCCTCAGCTGTGACATGTCTGCAGTGCAGCAGAGCCCTTCAATCTCATCCTTTTGGGTATTTTTCAGTAAAGAAATTCCTCCCTGGGAGGGTGGGGATGCCCTGGCACAGGGTGCCCAGAGAAGCTGTGGCTGCCCCATCCCTGGAAGTGTCCCAGGCCAGGTTGGAGCAGCCTGGACTAGTGGAAGGTGTCCCTGCCCATGGCAGGGAGTGGAACTGGATGATCTTTAAGGTCCCTTCCAACCCAAACTATTCCCTGTGGCCAAATCCCTTGATGCTTCTGTGGTTTTTCTCATTTGTTCTGGTAGGGATTTTGGCTTTATTGTTGACTCTGATGAAACCACCTAAAGTTTTTTTTGTGTTCTGTTCCCTCACTGTGAAAAGATGGTTCACAGCCAGGTATTTGTTTTGTTGGTAGTTTTTGGTAGGTTTTGTCTTGTGATTTATTTTTTTATTTAATAATAAACAAAAAGAATCCACACCAGAAAGAAACCCAAACAAAGCAGGAGGAGCTTTGTGTGACACGACTTTGTCACTGTTTCTCCTGCATTTAAGTGGCTCAGTTTTAAGGTAACTGAGAATGGCAGCTTGGGTTTGCTCCTGGTTTTGAGCTTCAGCTGTAAACTGAGACTCTGTGAATTGGCCCCGAGCATTTGTGCCCTGAACTGGGGAGGGCAGACGGGATAAAAGCAGCTGAATAATAATTGGGGTACTGTGTATGGCAGCCAGGCTGAACACGTGGCAGCCTAATGCCAGGAGGGCTTTTAGAGCTTTCCAGCCTTCCTTGGGCAAGGGGCCAAATCCTGGCTCTCAGCTGTTCCTCCCTGACAGCTGAGCGGCCTTGGCTCCAACTGCTGAGGCTGCTCCGTGCTCAGAGGTGAGTTAATTGAGAGAGCACCTGTTAAATCAGAATTAAATCAGAGTCTCTGCCCCCCCTTTCCCCTGTAGAATGGAAGGTTTGAAGTGCCTGTGGAGGTGTCCGGGTGCAGGGAGGACCTGAAGGGGACACTGGGAGCCAGGATTGTCCTTTGGAAGGGGACAATGAACTCTGGAAATGAGCCTAATTAAAGCTGCTGGTCGTTACTGTCAGGAGTGGGGATGAGAAGGAAACAAAGGACACTCCTCAGCTGCCCCCTCACTTTTCACGCTGCCCCCGTGACAGATCCTGAGTGTGACCATCCCAGCCCCTCAATGACCTCTCATTCACCTGTCCCAGGTGAATTATCTGCCCACCACTCTGGGTTACAGCGCTGCTTTTTTCTTCCCAGCAGCCCCAGAGTATGTTAATAGATGTCATTTGCCTTCCCTGTTAACTCGGTAATTTGCAAATTTCAGTTGCTTGCAATGGACTTTTCAATCATTAGAGTGAATTAGTGATGATTTGCAGTTAATCTTGTTACGGTGCTTTAGGTCCTCAGCGTAGCTACTTAAAACTATTTGATTTAATAGCAATAGTGCCAAGTTTAATAAAGAACTATACATCAAGAGCTTTACCTGTAACATGTTTGGTTCAGGGGTGCTCTCGATGATCTTAAAGGTCTTTTCCAACCTGAGCAATTCTGTGAGTCTGTTTAGTGTCTGAAACCTCTTTAGATCCAACTCTTCTAAAAGGTGTTTTTATTTTTTTTTTTTTTTTTAATGTGAGTTTGTTTCCAAAGGGGGATGAAGGATGTCTGTCCCAGCCTGGGAACAGCAGATGTCCAGTTCTACAAAACTTTCTTAGAATTCAGCTGTTCCTTTTCTAAACCGTTATTAATTTTTTCCAAAAGCACAGGTCTCTGCTGAGTGTTTAAATGTCATAGATTGGTCAGAGGTCGGAGGGAGCCGTGAGATTTCCAGGAAATGTGCTGGATTTGGGGGTTGTTCAGACCTCAAGAGGCCGGAGGTGCTCACTGTCTCCTTCTCTTGCAGGTTTCTGTAGATGGGAACAGCTTGGCTCTGCACTCTGGTGTGCTGGAGGATGGCCATGGTGAGCACACAGCTCAAGAGAGAGGGGGTGGAAGATGCTTCAGCTCAGCCCCATCAAATGGTTCACTAACACAAACTGTCCTGTGAGAGAGAGAATTTCTCTCACGTTCAGAAGTTTTCTTGCAGTTGTAATTTTAAGACATTTGTAACTCCTGTTTGCTCTGATTGAACCCTTTTCAGTGTAGCTTCCTCACCTTTTAACCCAGACTAATGCTCTGGTGGGCCTGGTGAGCACAAGCTGCCCCTGGTTTAAAGCCCACTGTAATTGCCTTTTCTCCCTCCTCTGCTCCCTCAGCTGGACAGAACTCGGAGAGCGAGGCAGAAGCTCAGAGAGCTGTCAGCTCAAAGCAGCAGAGCCCCAGTGCCAGGGCTGGCCAGGCAGAGACCTCCCCACCCAAAGCCGTGAAGGTAACGCAGCTCTTTAGTCTCAGACACTGGGAGGGGGGGTTCAAACCACCCTGTTTAATGCTGGAAAAGCCTCACTGTGGGCACAGAGGTCTGGCAGTAACTGGATGGGTAACTGTGCTTGTGAGGGAACTTTAATTCAGGATGGAAAACACCTCGAAAGGGTGTTTTCCTCCTGGGTTGGGAGTCGCTTGTTGCTGTTCCACAGCCCCCCTGGCAGACTCTGCTTCTCTTCACTGTGTGGGAGAAGGGGCTGAGCAAAGGGGGGTGGTGGCAGGGCTTGTCAGTGCTCCCAGAGATGGGCCCTGAGCTGCTGGGAAGGATCTTCAGAGCCTTCAGCCCGCTGGGAGTTGTGGCTTTGCACCCTCCCCTTCCATCAGCGCCCCAGGGGGCTGCAACTGGGAGCGACTCGACAGTAAGGGCTGTTGTGCCTGGCTCTGGGAAGGTCAGGCTTGGCTTTCTGAGGGGTCTTTGATGTTCCAGTTTCTTCGGGGGAGCGATAAGGCAGATGGAGAAGTTTGGGACAGGAATGTGTTTGTTAATCTGATCAGACAACAAATGGCAGCGCTGGCCGCTCTGATCACGCTGCGGTTCCCCGTCACATGGGCTGTGTCTGGAGTTGGGATGCCGGTTCCCTGGGCTGCCACAGACTTCCTGGCTCACTCCTGAGGAAACAACTGGGCTTTTGTTGTTTTCCCCATCTTTGGGAGGAACAGCACTGACCTCAGAGATCAGGGAGATGTGGCTTCCCAGCGTGCTGGGGTGGGGAATGCCAGGCTGGGGAACTGGAGCTGCCTGGAGGAGTTGTGTGATCTCAGCCCGTTGCACAGAACCTGCATGTCCTGGTCCCCTCTGCTCTCTTTATATTATTAGAGCCATTTTTAGCCTTTTGCCTTGTTACTGCTTTAGATGCTGCACTGTGAGATAGAAACCCAGCTGCTGTTTATTCATCTAAGGTTCCTATTTGTCTCTTCCAGCTTCTGTCTCCTGTTCTCGGTTCCTAACCTCTCCTCCTGCCTTCTGCTTCCCTCCTAATGTGAGCTCAACTCTCAGCTTTCTCTTGAGGCTTTTTTTTTTTCATATTTATTGGGCCTCACCTTCCTCCTGTAGCTCCTTTTTGTAGCATCCTGGAAAGGAATTCCTGTCTCTTCACACCCCAAAAACGCCTCTCCACAGACATAGGGCCCATTGTGTGCAAGTAAGTTCCTCTCCTTGGGTGGGGGTGTGATTGCAGGAGGACGTGCCAGGGCCCTCCATCAGGGTGCAAAACCCCAGGCCATGGTGGCAAACGAAGCCTTCAGGGAGAATTTTGTTAGGCCAAGCTGTTGCAATCAGAACTTTAATCTACTGCAACCTCAGGCAATGCCTTAAAGCCCTGAAATACCATTTAAAATGGAATTAAATTGGCACCGAACTTTATGGCTGGCTCTGTCTTCAGCAATCTGCCCCCTCGTACCGTAACTTTCATTCCTAACCATTGTTTCTAGACTGTTATAAATAAATTGCTGTGATTATGCCTTCCTGTGACCTTCCTGTTTTTTTGTCTTTAGCCACCAGATTTTCCCTTAAAGGTTTTTGTAAGTTTGTAGGAGGTAATTCTTTGTCAGAGGAAAGCCCCACTATGAGTGTGTCTGTGCAGGGAGTGGAGCCTCCCCTAAATTAGTTGTAATCAACGTGCAGCCTCAAACTGCCAGTCTTTCAACTCTGGTGTTTAATTTTTCCTGCAAAGCATCTTCCCCCTTGGCCAGGGTTAATGGTTTCCAAGAGGAGCAAATGGCATCCAGAGACCTTTTCTCCTGGACAATGTTCTTTGCTTCCTTGATGCTGTTGGAAAACAAACCCAAAATCACAGCAGTGACACTCGACTCCTCACTGTCAGAGTTTACCCTTGCACTGAACCCTCAGGGGAACTCAGTGAGCACATCAGAATTTTGGCTGTTTAACCTCAAAGCTCTGCTCACTTCGAGCCTTCAGCAAGTTTGGGGGCCGTGAGCCCCAAAACCCGAGTGTGGTTTCTTTGGGACTGAGCTGGAATTGTTTACGAGTGAAGTCAGGAGTGTTTCCTGCTGCTGTGTTGGTGCTGAGACTGTTTCCTCCTCTCGGAGAGGAAAGATTTAGCACAAGTGGATTATTTCAAACAGTTGAGCAGCCTCTTTCACTCCTTTCCTCTCCCACCCTCCACCTTTTGAGGCTATTTCAGCTCTTCTAGTGGAAGGTGTCCCTGCCCACAGCAGGGGGGTTGGAACTGGATGATCACCAAGGTCCCTTCCAACCCAAACCATTCCAGGATTCAGCTTTTCTGCACTATTTTTATTCTTTTGGTAAGTCTCATACTGACTGGAATCGAATGTTTCATCATTTTCCTACCAAGAGAAGCTGAGGTTGCAGGAAGAGGTTGCACAGCTTTTTGGGAACTGGCTCAATTCTGGTATTTTCATTGTTCTCTCCCGGCTGTTGCTCAAGTGGAGTTGTAGAACTCACTGGGGTGAAATCCTGGCTCTCTGTCAAGCCACAGCAGTCCCGTGGGTCTGTCGTGGCCTCTTCCTCCCTCGTTGCCCACCAGAGCCCACTGCACCCCAGGCTGCAGCTCGGGAGGGCTGGGGAGGCCGTGGGGGAACCCAGGCCGAGTCCCCGGCACCTGATGCGTTTTCCAGCTCACGGACTTTCTCTCCCTCCTGCAGAAATTCCAGTTGCCAATGAAGGAAACCTGTGTTGGGTGCCAGAAGACCGTGTACCCCATGGAAAGGCTCTTTGCCAACCAGCAGGTGTTTCACATCAGCTGCTTCCGCTGTTCCTACTGCAACAGCAAGCTCAGGTACCCGCCCTGCTCCCTCTGGAAGCGCCTGGGAAGTGTTTTCCCCTCACAGCTGAGGAAGGTGCTGCTCGGGCTGGAGGCCACCACAGTGCAGCCATCACAGGAGTGGTAACACTCTGCCAGTTCTGCCTGTGGTGTTTGCACTTTGATGCAGTTTTTAAACCCTTACTGTAATTTTAGGGGGTGGGGGTGGGAAATAGCACGTCCAACTTCCTCCCGAATCCTTGGACAGAGCCATAGGGAATGCAAACCCCGAGGGCTGTGAGCGTGTTCTGAACGTGTTGGAAGGGTGGGATTGAATCTCTTCAGTAACACAGCTGAAGCAGAGGCCTGTGCTGGTGAGCTCTAACGTTTGACTCTGTGTTTCCTGCCCAGCCTCGGGACGTACGCGTCGCTGCGGGGCAACATCTACTGCAAACCCCACTTCAACCAGCTCTTCAAATCCAAGGGCAACTACGACGAGGGCTTTGGGCACAAACAGCACAAGGAATTGTGGGCAGGCAAAGCGGAATGTGAGGAATCCCCGGAGAAAACCGTCCCTGGGGTGAACACAGCAGAGGCTCCGCAGAGCCCCGGAGTGGAGGATGCCCCGATTGCAAAAGTGGGGGTTCTGGCAGCGACTATGGAAGCAAAAGCTTCAGCTGTGCCTGAAAGAGAAGAGAGACCAGCGGAAACGAAAAAGCTCAGGATCGCCTGGCCCCCTCCCTCTGACCAGAGCGTCCAAGGAAGTGCCTTAGAGGAGGGCATCAAAGTACTCAAACCCAAGTGGCCCCCAGAGGAGGAGGTTTCCAAGCCAGACGTGCAGGAGGACGTGGACCTGGATCTCAAGAAGCTGAGAAGATCTTCCTCGCTGAAGGAGCGGAGTCGCCCCTTCACGGTGGCGGCCTCGTTTAGAACGGTGTCTGTGAAGGGCCACAAAGCAGAGAACTCACCCTCTCCTCCCAAGGCCGAGAGGGACGCCCTGAAAAAGGGGGAGGAACCGGAGAGAGAGGTCGTGGCGGAGAAAAAGCAAAAGGAAAAGAAGGCTGAGCAGAGGAACGTCCAGAACCCCGAGGAGAGAAAAGCAGAGGAAGAGCAGGAATGGTGTGGTGTCAGAACAGCAGAGCACGGCGTGGTGGAGAATGGCCAGGTGGGTGCAGAGACAGACGAGGAGGAACACCCTGCGGAAGAGCTGGAAATGCCAAACGAAGAACTCCTCGAGCCGAACTCTCCCAAACGTTCCAGCCTGGGCAGCGTCGTGACCGCTAAGGAGGCGTCCCCGAACCAGAACCGCAAATCCCAAGACGTGGGGTTTTGGGAGGGCGACGACGTGGAGGACCTGTCCGTGGAAGAGCAGATCAAAAGGAATCGTTACTATGAAGATGAGGATGATGATGATGAAGAATAAATTGGCCTTTTCCTAGAAAACTTGCTGCGAGGTGCTGGGCCTTTGGAAATGGGTGTTTTTAGCTTTAACAAACAGCTCTCCTCCATGAAGTGATGCTACACTGCACGTTAAGGGAATCCACGTCCAAATTATCTCAACTAGGAAACTCTGGAAGCCTGCAGAGAGTCTCTCTGGGGCCATGGGAACGAGTGTGTGGCTGTGGGACAGCGTCAGCAGGTAATGTCTGTCCTCAGCACGACAACAGGGCTGTCCTGGGCTCCACTGTCTTATCCCTTTGAGCTCAAATACGTGTTCCAGTAAGAATTCATGGAATTCCACTAACCACGTGTGGAATTCCGCCGTGGTGGTCTGGGACAGGCCCTCTGGAACACACCACTTGTACCACTACAAATGCTACTGCAGTGCTTAGGGACCAACTTCAAAGGGACTTTCTGGCCTGCTTTAAAAATGGTCACTTAATGCACTTTAATACATGGAAAGGGCACAACTGGGCTTTTTTTTTTTTTTTTTTTTTTTTTTTTTTTAATTAATAATAAAACCATTTCTGTGCGTAGCGTCCAACAGCGAAAGCATCTGGAACCGAGTGCAATGTGAATTTGTGTCCCAAATGTGATGGGTGAGGAGTCCCTGCACAACTGGAATGGTGCCCGTTGCTGGACCACGTGTATTTTAGTGCTTTCCCAGGAGCTGTGCTGGCTGCCAGGTCTCTTTGAGGACAAGTGAACACTTTTGAGCAGCCTGCAGGGCATTACTTCTGCATTTTATACGCATTTGAAGTGGAGTTTTTTGTTTGGTTTGATTTTGTTGTCTTTTTTTGGTTTTTTTTTTTACTTGGAGTTCCTCCTCACCATTTGAAACTGCAGATAAGAATTTTTAAGGCCTTTTGACAACTCTGAAATCCTACTTGTATCAAGCTGCCATAAATCTTTTCCTTACAGCTGTGAGATCGTGCTGCATTGCAAAAAAAATCTCTGGAATCAGCCAGTGACACTTTCTGACTGCCAGCATTGAAGCTTAGAACGTTTTTAAACTTGACTTTGTTTATTTTACAAATAATAAAACCTTGAATGGGGGTGGGGGGAGAGGAGGAGGCCCTTTTGTATTAGCTTTTATTTGTACTGTACTCTCAAGAGAATTAGCTCTTAACTATACTTGAGGTGTAAAATATTCTGCTTTCTTAACAGTTCTGCTACCGACAAACCCTTCAATAAAGTTCAGTCATTTACATTAAAATTGAAGCCTGCCTCGTTTTGAAAGGACCATGGGAATCACAGAATCATCCTGGAAGTTTGAAGCCCTTCCCCCTTGTCCTGGCACTCCAGGCCCTTGGAAATGGTCCCTCTCCACCTTTCCTGCAGGTTCCCTTCAGGTCCTGGGAGGCCACAATGAGGTGACCCCAAAGCCTTCCCTTCTGCAGGCTGAGCAATCCCAATTCTCCAGCCTTTCCCCATGGCACATTCCTACTGGAATTGCAGTGTTCTCACTGGAAAGCAGCCCAGGATGATGCTGGTGCCACTAGGTGACACTGTGTGTCTGTGTTTTCCCTGAGACTGTCAAACAGGCAGTCCTCTGCTCTCGAATTCAAGAGAATGTAGAAGAGGGATTAGAACAGGATGGGCAGAAGGAATAAGGAACATTCAGGGATTTTTCACTTCCACTTCTGGCTCCAGGTGGCCCTCGAGGGCAGCTGAGGACAACTGAGGGCTTTTTTTTCCTATCAGCTGCTTCATGAGCCTGAGGTGGGTTTGGTCAGGATAGGTGGGGATAAGAGCCAGAAGAGATGCAGTGAAAGTCCTGCAGCGCCCTGAGAAGCTGCTCGTGTGTACGACAAGGATATGGGGAAGGGAAAAGCAGCCCTGCTGCCCAGCTGGGAGGTACTGGCAGCTCCACAACCTCCTGCTCATCGTCCTTCCTTTTTAAGGGAGCAGTAAGGCTTGACTCGCACAGACCGAGCACGTCAAAAAGCTGATGTGCAGTCCTGGGCTGCTTTCTGTCACCTTTCTCTCTTCCATTTGGTGTCAGATTTCCCTAAATGACTAAGCAAGTTGGAGATCTTTCTGATTGGAAGCTGTGCTGTTTGAAAAGGGAGGGAAGGGCATTTGTTGTGGACTCGGGATTTATGGAATATGCCAACTGCTTGTTTCTTAGGAAACGCGATTGGATTTTACAGTGTCTCCCCGGTTACGTGATACCGAAGCAACACTGGCTGCACTTAGCAGAGACTTTAATCACAGAATCGTTATTTCTAGTTAAATCTGAGGCATCTGCGAGTCTTTGAGGTACCAGGACCCTCACCTGGCCGCTCAGACCCACTGAACATCTTCAAAGAGAAATCAGCGCAGGTGGTACTGCTTTAACCATTGATTGAAAAAAAAAAAAAAAAGAGAAGTGAGCAGATCATGAATTACTCTACCCTTGAATCTATTAGTTATGGTAGTATTTGAGTGCTTAATGGGCCGTTTAATTTGCTCTCTGACTGGACAGGTGCCAGAAGAGCCATTAAATGAAGGATGGATCGCTTGGCGCCGTGTGTGAGGTGGCTGATGTCGAACCACCTCTGTGGAGAGGCTGAGAACCTCGCCACAAGCTAAAAGGGATACGTTAAACTTTGCCAGCCAGTGTTTGTGTCGCTGTAAACGTTAAACCACCTCTCTGTTAATGTCAGTAAAACTAATCCCTGGGCTCTTGCCATAAACACTTCACACAGGAGGCTGCTCTGGGCCCTTCCCTGCCTAGGCTGTGAGCCCGCCTGAGGAATTAAATCACAGAATCACGCAAAGTTTGGGTTGGAAGGGACATGAAGGACCATCCAGTTCCACCCCCTGTGATTCTGTATTTTATATCATTGTGTCGCTCCGGTTCTGTCACAGTGTAACTGTGGTTTATGTCACTCTGGGGTTCTGTGACCCCTTATTTCCGTGTTTTATATCACTCCATGGTTTTTTACCCCCGTATTTCCGTTTTATGTCACCCCATGGTTTTCCATCCCCGTATTTCCGTGTTTTATGTCACTCCGTGGTTCTGCGCCCCCGTAATCCCGTGTTTTATGTCACTCCGTGGTTTTTTACCCCGGTATTTCCGCGTTTTGTGCCGCTCCGTCGCGCGCCGGCTCCGTCCCCTCAGGCGAGGGCGGGAAGGCGCTCGCGCCCCTCCCTCAGGAGCGCGCGCGCGCGGGGCCGTGCGCAGAGGCGGGAAACGCGGGGGCGCCGCACTGCGCCTGCGCCGGGATAACGGTCCGCGCGCGGGGGGAGGCGTGGTCAGAAAATAAAGCCCCGCCCACAGGACGCAGCACCACATGCCGTGCTGGGCGGGGCCCGGTCCCAGCGTCCCGCCCCCCGCGAGCTGTGGCGAGGCGATGAGAGGCGTGGATGAGTGGGGGTGATGAGAGGGATCGTCTCTGCAAGCCCCACCTCGTACGGGCTGTGGTGCCGCCCCCCGTGAGCTGTGGCAGGCGCTGGGACGACGAGATAAGGGCCGCGGCTTGTTTGAGGCGGGGGGGCGCGGTTTAGCCAAGCCGCGCCCACTCCTTAGTGTGGCGCGCCCCGGATTGGCTGACGGCGCCACGAGGGGCGCGGCCTCCTCCGCCCCGCCCCCTGCGGGCCGGGCAGTGGCGCGGCGAGAGAAGAGGGGCTCGCATCGGATTGGCGGAGCCGGTGGCGGAGGGGGCGCGGTCTCCCCCTGGCCCCTCCCTCGGGGCCCGTGGCTGCGCCGGGATTGGCGGAGCGGGGCGCGGATGGGGCGTGTCCTGGTGAGGCCCCGCCCCTGTGGCTGTGGCGGCGGCCGGAGCGCGGCGGCGGGAGGAGGAGGAGGAGGAGGAGGAGGAGGAGGAGGCGGAGGCGGCGGAAGATGGCGGCGGCCGCGGCGGCGGCGCTGCGGGCCTGGTTCTGGAACGAGCGGTTCTGGCTCCCGCACAACGTGACGTGGGCGGACCTGGCGGGCGAGCCGGGCGGCGGGCTGCAGTACCCGCGGGCCGCGCACGTCCTGTCCGCCTTCCCGCTGGCGCTCGGCATCTTCGCCGTGCGGCTGCTCTTCGAGAGGTGAGCGCGGGGGCCGCCGGGCGGGGGGGTCCGGGGGTGGCTCCCCTGAGTGCCGAAGGGACGTCGGGTAACCCTCGGGGAGCTGTCGCGCCGCTCGGGTGTGTCGCGACATGGAGGAGCCCCGGGGGCTCCTGTGGGAGCGGGGTCTGAGGGGCCCCTCCGGTGCTGAGGCAGCGCGGGGGAAAGCGCCGTGTTTCATGTAAAAACTCGCTTTTATTCGCTTTTATTCCCTCTGCCCAGCCGCGACTGAGGGAGCCGCTCCGCGCTCGGCTTCCTTGTGGGTTTTATTGTACTTTCCCCGAGCTCCTGGAGGAGGAAACAGGGCTGGTTCGCGTGGCCCCGCTGTGTTATTAAACAACTCTGTGGCCCTCCCGCACCTCGGGCGCGCTGGATGTGGGCGCAGATCGCCTTATCTGCACGCTAACAGGTGTAATTCGGGATTCCCCGTTCGCCTCAGCATCCGCAACCACGAGATTAACTCACCCCCCGGGGCAGGGCTTGATCCGCGCTGGGCATCCCTCGCGGCCCCACGTGGAGCTGTGTGGGTGACAGAGGCGCTAATTAGCAAAGCGGCTTAATTGGGAAGCCCGTTAGGTGAAGCGGGCCCGAGACACCTCGTATCCCTGGTCGGGAGGTTCGTTAAGCATCGATTTAACCGTGAATTTCTGCCTTGGAACGGCGGGGGTGGCTCGGGGAGAGGTGTGATTCTATTAATGTTTCTCAGCGTGAAAAGGGCTGCAGGACTGAAACGAGTGGGAATTGGGTTGGTTTTGATCCCGTGGGCTCTGTGTGCGAAGTGTGAATCTTCCTGAGCTGCCAGAAGTAAGGAGGTGGTTGGGGTGAAGTGAAAAGATGGCAAAGAGGGAGGAAAACGGAGCTGGAGAGAAACTGGAGGGGCTCTTCCTTTCTCCTACTTCTCTTTCTGACCTTAGGGGGGAAAAAAGGCTTCTGAAAACCAGTGCAGAGGACCCAGGAAGGCAACAAGGAGGTTGTGAGACACAACAATACCCCTGCAGAGGGATTTTGTGGGAAGGTCCCCTCGCTTTCCAAGCCTTAGTGCAGGTGTCAGCCTGGGGAAGAGGTGCAGAAGGTTCTGTTCTCCCTGGGAGGGATTCAGTGTCCATCCTTCCACACCAGGGAGCAGTTGCTTTGCCCTGATGAAGTCCTCCCTGGTTTGTGAAATTCGGTTTTGGTGCTGATTTAGGGAAGGGTCAGGTGCCAAATTAAGTCCTGTTCGTGCCCAGCAGAGCCCAGAGCCCTTGGTCTGGCTCCTGAGGGAGTTGTTCCCGTTCTCAGCAGCGTCTCAGTGGTGTCCCAGAGTGCGATCAGATCGTGGCAGCAACATCCCAGGCCGTTTCCAGGGTGTTTATTTTAAAAGCCCTTCTTTTTGAATAAACTCCTCCGGCCACTTTGAGCGTGTCATAAAAGTCCAGCTCTGTCTCAGCGAGCCCCTGTGGTGCATTGATCCCAGTTCAGGCTCTGATTGTGTCAGATGCCTTCCTCGACACACATTTGGCAGCTGGGCTCGATGACTCAGAATTTGAATTATAGACCCGTGCAGCTCTTTTGGTTTAGCTGCATCTTCTCCCTCTCCTCCTGCTGTAGCTCCTCAGTGTGAGGAAGTGCTTTGGGCCACAATACTTGTAGCACAGTGGATTCTCCTGTAAATGGAGCTTTATTGGTGAAATAATCATTGGTTCGGCTGTCTGTGGGCAGTTTGTGACTGCAGAGGTGAAGCAGGACTTGCAGAGAAAGGTGAAGTCCTGACTCAGTGGCAGAGAGGATTTCTGGGTAGAACTTCTGCCCAGAAATTTGGGGGTTATGTTTTTTATCCTTGGTTATGCCTTTGAGTTATTTCTTGTCCCAGGACAAGCACAAGGAGACAGCGAGTTCCAGATGCCTCCAAAAACCTGGCTGTGTTTGGAGATGCCCTTTGGTACCAGATGTGTGGGTGTCACCGGACAGGCCTGAGGAATGATCTGCAGCTTGTGCTCCGGGGGAGAAAACGTGATTTTAGCTGTTACTTCATCGGGTCTGCGCGGAAAATTAGGGACAGCTGTGGGATGAGGTGCTTTAATCTTCACACAGCAAAACTGAGAGAGTACAGGTGTAGGAACTGAGTGAATATTTGATAAATCTCACTGTTTGGAGATCATTCTTCCCTTCAGAGCTCTAACAGGCGGTCACAGCCAAACTGGAATGTTCCATAAAAGACAGAGGTTGCCTTTTTGTGAGGCATGAACTGCTTGTTACCTGCGAGTCTGCGGGCTTGGAATTCGGTGGGGGTTTTAAAATCAGTCTGAAACAACTGGTGTGAAAAAGGGGCTGGGCAGGCTCAGGTGTGAGCTGGTCCCTGGCCGTGAAGGTGTCATGGAGGTGTTCCTGGGATGGGAATGTCCTCCTGGGGGGTGTGGCAGCAAGCTGACCTTGGGCCGGGTTTGCTGCCGTTGAGATTTCATAGAATCGTAAAATCATTTAGATTAAAAGGGGACCTTTCAAGGTCAGCTCATCCAATCTCCTCCTCGAGGCAAGGCCAACCTTCAGGCAGCTCACGTCGCTCGTGGTCTTGTGCTGTTCCTTTTGGATATCCCCAAGAATGGGAATTCTGCCCCCTAGGAAATGTTTTTCCCCTTTTTTTTCTCCTCGCTGTGCAGAACCTTCTCGGTGCAGGATCCGCTGCAGAAAAACCTGGAAACCTGTTCTGGGGCCAAAAAGCTGAAATGCCACAGAGGCTTTAAGTCCTTGGTGGACACCTAAATCCCTGGATAGCTTGGGATTGTCCTGACTGAGCACAGGACTGACCATTCCCACCTGCAATGCTCCAGGCACATGGACCGTGCCTGGAATCAGGAGTGTGAGCTGGCTGTGCCCCTTTGCCCAGGTGAATCCCCTCCCTCAGGAGCCCCTGTGGAAGGACAGGTGGCACTTGCATGGACCATGAATTGAGGAATTAGAGACGCTCCCTTATGACTGGGCCAGACTTCCTGAAAAGTGAGGAAATCCACCGTGCCATCCCTTTTCCTTCCCGTTTTCTGTGACTGGCACCACCTCCCGCTTCCAGTGTCTGCTTTCTGTGCACCTGGGAATGTCTGTAGGTTCCTGATCTGCTCTTTGTCACCTGCTCTGGGTGCCTCTGCCTTGGCAGGGGGTTGGAGCAGATGCTGTCCAGAGGTCCCTTCAAACCCCAGCTCTTCCACGAGTCTGTGAATGTGCAGATTTTTAGATTTTTTTCAGGTTTCCTCTCTGACAGGAGGCAACTGGCACAAACTGAGTATTTTCAGGCCAGGTTAAGGGGGGTTTTTTGTTGGTTTTTTGTTTTGTTTTTTTTCAAATAGAGCTATTAAGCACCACGTCCCAGAAGATGAACTCAAACTCTTTGTCGTCCTGTGACTGCACATATGAACCTCTGTGCTGCTGGGGTGATACATCCTGCAGGACAGCAGAGCAGAAAGATTTGGGGTTTATATACCTTTTTTTGTTGTTGCTGTACATTTTTGGGGGGGTCTTGCCAGCTGTTTCATAACATCAGGACACAGGCTCTGGCTGGTGGTCCGGGTTGGGGCGGAAGCCGGGAGCCCTTGGAGCCGAGCTCGGAGGAAATCACTCCTTCCTTCTTTGTTTTTTTAATTATTTTATTTTTTTTTTTAAAGCTGTGACTGTTGGAATGAAGCTCAGCGTTGTCTAGAGAAGGGAGTGGATGCTGGGGAAGGGGCTGGAGAACTCCTGGGGGGGCTCAGAGGGGACCTGAGCACTCTCCTGACAGGAGGGGCAGCCAGGTAGGGGATGGGAGGTTGAGTTTGGGCAGCTGAGGAATGAGAACCCCCCTGAAGAACACACTTGGATCCTTGCAGGCCAAGGACACTGAGATTTAATTCTTCCCTCTGATGTGCACAGAATGTGCTGCCTGCAGTTACCAGGAGGACTAAGAAAAGAAATTACTTCACGTGGGAAGTTCCTTGAAGCAGAGCAAGTGGAGATTCCAGAAGCTTTTTCCCCCCCCAGGTTCTGCAGCTGGGGACAGATCTGGGATTTTGTGATTCAGGCAGAGGAGGGAAATAAAAATGTTGTTTTTTTAATGCAGTTCTTCCTTGTGAACTCTTGCAGGTTTATTGCCAAGCCATGTGCCATAAACCTTGGCATCCAGGACAGTGGACCTCACAGAGCCCAGCCCAATGCAATCCTAGAGAAAGTGTTTACATCCATCACCAAGGTGAGCCACGGTCCAAATCCTGCTGGGAGTGGAGGCCCTGCAAGGAAGGAATGGGGCAGGGGGGGGCTTTTTGCTTCCACTCCTCTGGTGTGAGGGAAACATCTCCCCCTGTGCATTCACCAGTGGGCTCCTTCTGGCTTGGCTTTGCCTCTGTCAGAGTTAATTCCCTTGATGGCTCAGCCGTGGTTTTGTGCCCAGAAAAATCTGCTCTTGAATAAAAATGTTCCCCTTTACAGACAGGTCTGAGCTGCTTCCTTTGGTTCTAACTCCTGTGAGAGGTGGTGATCCTTGGTTTAACAAGAGATCTCCCAGTATCTTCCACTTTTGCTGGGGGAGAGCTTCTCTTTTCCTTGAACTTTGTGCCTTTGCTGGTTTTATTGGGTTTATTGTGAATGCCTTCCCCTTATTTGTGCCATTTACTGTGGGATTGGGCAGCAGCTCTCAGTGCAGGTGGGTTATTGAGGGAAGTGTTCAGTCAGATGAAGGGCAGGAGGTGCCTTCCTCCTTCCCTGAAGCTCTCAGGGCTCCATCACTCCAGAGTTTTTATTCAATATTTATTTGCTGAATATTTTGCTCAATATTGACGGTGAAGTCCTTGCAGGCAGTGAGAGAGATTTCCATTAAAGATAAGGGGAATGGAAGGCTTGATGTTGAGATTTGGGGATGCTGATCCTCATCTCCTGGAGCAGATAAAGGGGAATTCTCTAAAAACCTCCCTAAAAGTCGCCCTGTGGGAACATTAAAGTTCTGAGGCGTTTGCAGTGAGCTGAAAACTCCCCAGGATCTGGTGCTGTTTGTGGGGAGGACTTTAATGCAGGGGGTGCCCTTGAAATGAATGTTGAGAAAGCCCAGGAGGTCACAGGCTGTGCAGAATTTATCTGAGCTGTGGCTGCTGCTGGGTTTGGAGAGCTGGGCTGGGGAAGGATTGCACTGCTGCTCTGGAATCCTCCTTGGAGACAAATTCCCTTCCAGTGCAGTGTCAGCCCCGACCATTAAATCCCAGTAAAGTGCTGAGGGGTCTGGTTGGGAGGGACTGGTGGGACACAGCTCTCAGCACTGAAATTCAAATTACAGGTGACTTTGAGCTGGACAGACTGGTGACTTTGTGTTAAATCAGCACCCTGCATAGTTTTTGGGGTTTGTGTGTAACTCAAGCAGTGAAATGTGTTTATCAGCTGCCAGTGGTAAGAGCTCCCTGGCAGAGCTTGTTGAAAGGACACTGCTCTTGAATTATCTCACCCCTGGGCCCATTGCAGAGGGAGTTACCAGGTTTGGTTCACTTTTTGCCTTTGATAAACCCATTTGTCTTCATTCAGACAAACTCCCAGCCAGAGAACAGGGATGTGTTCTTTATCACACAACTCTTTCAGTCCTCAGATTTATTTCCGTTTATAAACCTCAATAACAGAAATAACCCAATTTCTACGATGCCCTTTAGAATGCACAAACATCTGCTCTGCTGAACCAGCTCTTGCTTTAAAGTTTCCCTGTCCTTGCTGCGAGGAGCAACCCCTTTACACCTCTACTTCAGCTTTGGGCTGTTTGAATTGATGTGCAGCTTTAACAGGTAGGACAGGACACTTTTAACAGCTCCTCCCCCCAGATTAAGGCACGGAACAAAGGCATCCTTTGACAGGATGAAATAGGTGAGGAAACTGTTCAACCAAACCCATGGGCTGAATAATTAAGTAATTAGTGGCTTATGAAGGTTGAACCTGAGTGGACATTTGTGGCAGGGGGTTCCTGCTTTCAGGCTCTTCTTCAGTCCCCTCCTGGCGTGTTTTCTGTTTGCCTGTGCATCATTCCTGTCCCAGGGCAGGCCTGAAGGCGGGCTGGGAGGTGGGAGGAGTGACCCCTTGTTTTCGTTTCTCCTTCAGTCTCCAGATGCAAAACGGTTGGAAGGCTTGTCCAAGCAGCTGGACTGGGACGTGCGGAAGATCCAGCGCTGGTTCCGGCACCGGAGGAACCAGGACAAACCCACCACCCTCACGAAATTTTGTGAGAGCATGTACGTCTGGGAGAGGCTCCCCCCTCCTCTAACCCACCCCTGGGCAGCTGCTCGTCCAAACCAGGGCCGAAATTCTCCTGCAGGCAGAGAAAGGGCTTCTTAAAATCCCGAAATTCTGGGTGGCTGTGCCTGAGGGGCAGCAGAACTCGTGCACAGGGGTCAGCCCCGTCAGCAGGGAGCAGCTTCGGGCAGTGGGCCATGTCCCTCGTGCCACGGGGCACCTGGGTGTGCACCCTGTGTGTCTGCACGTGCCCAAATGGAGTGGAAAGCTCCTGAAAAAGGGGCCTGCTGCCCGCACAGTCGAGGTGTTTGTTCCCAGACACAGTGACCTTCTGGCTTACACAATGTACAGACTTTGTTACAGCCACTTCTTGGCTTCCTTTGCTTCTCGTTCTTTGTTCTCTGTTCCTCCCTGAGCTCCTGCAGTTACCTCTGGTAGTGGAGTAGCACCTGAATATTTTTTTTTTTCCTGGCTCGTTTCTCCTGTGCTGGTTCCTTTCCAGTAACTTTCTTCTCCTTAATTCTTCCCCCCAGTGTGGTTTTGTCTGCTTAAAGCCACAAGGTAAGAGGGACAAATAAATATAGTAGGATAGCTCTGGATAACAATGACCTTGCTTGTTGTTATCTTGCTGTCTATAAAAGCATATGAATGATGCATGTTCACCCTGAGCTTCAAACCTGCCTGTTGATGCAGACTCATGTGTGGAGTCAAAACTCTTAAATGGGTTTATCTTACCTGAAATGTTTAGGAATGAAGGTGAGTGAAAGCTTTTGAGGTGTCAGGATTGGGGTTTGCCACGATTACCTCACTGTGTTTTTGTGACAGTTGTGAACCAGAAGCTGCTCCTCTGTCCTAAGTTTATTTTTTGCTTCTTTTTTCTTTCCAGGTGGAGATTTACATTTTATTTAAGTATATTTTTTTATGGAATCAGGTTTCTCTGGACGGTGAGTTGGTCTGTCACCCTCCCCTGCTCTGTGTGGCTGCAGCTGGGTTCTCTCTGTCCTGCCAAAATTTAGGGGTTTTTCCCCCCCTAAATTTTGTCTCTTCTTTGGTGCTTTCCCCTGGCTTAGAAGGAGGGGGATTTAATGGTGATCTTTGTGTTCCCTGGTTTTCTCCTCTGCAGGGAAGCTTCTGTACAGATCTGTCATTTATGGAAATAATAGAAAATTATTTTTCCTGTTGCCCCAGAATGGGACAAAACTGGGTGTGGTTTTTTTTTTGCTGTGGGGAGTTGCTTCTTTTTTTCCTCCTCTCCCTCTTGAAGGGACACTGGTTCATCTCTTTGGGTCTTTATTGTTATTAGAGCTGAATGATTATTCTTGGAATTTCCACTGCAGTACAACTCCCATTTGACTGCAAAAAAAGAAGGTTTTAATACAATAAATTTAGCTGGAATGGCAGAATCAAGATTAAATGTCAGTGAAACAGTGTCTTTAGGTGGTGGGGAGTTAAAAGCTGGGGTTTTATAAAGCTTATTTCTATAATAACTTCCCTTTCCCTTCAGGCCCCCTGGTTTTGGGACACACGACAGTGCTGGTACAACTACCCTTTCCAGGTATGAGGGGAAACCCTTCCTAAATTCCAACTTTTTGGGCACAGTGGCAGGTTTTATTTTTGTTAATGCACTGGATCAAAGCTCTGGCATTTACCCTTTATGTCTTTACATTCTGGTTAGGTTTGGCATCAGCAGAGTTTCCTCAGTTACAACTGGCTCATTCATTTTATGTTTACTGGCTGCTGAGATTATTAAAAGTGTGGGGAAGGCAAAAAAAAAGGGATAAAATCATCGTGGTAATTTATTTATTGGTTGTGCAGAGGCCAACCAGTCTGTTCCAGAGCCTGGTTTTCCTACTCCAAGAGGCTTCAGCAGGAGCTGTAAATATTGACAGGGGAATTTTACTCCTTTGGAATAAAGCTCAGACACACAAGTGTGGTTGTGTGAGTGAGCCTGGAGCAAGACCTCTGCTGCTTAAGCTTTGTTGTTACTAAACCTTAATCATTTAACTTGTGCCTCAGCAATTCTGGAGGGGCAGAGTGGGATGGGGAAGGAGGAAGGGGAAAAAAAGCGATTTTGATGTAAATTTTAAAGTGTTTTGCCTTTCTAACTGTGCTGTCTCTGCGTTCCAGCCTCTAACATCCAGGCTTTATTATTACTATATCTTGGAGCTGGCCTTCTACTGGTCCCTCATGTTTTCTCAGTTTACAGACATTAAACGGAAGGTGAGATGAACCAAAATTGCATTAACCACTTAACAGCTCAAATAAGAATTAACAGTAATGATGATAACAACAAATAGGGGGAACAAAAAACGTGAACAAAGCTCCTCCTCCTGTAATCACTACCCAGCCCTGGGAGAAAGGGAGAAACAAGCCTGACCTGCAGCCTTGAGTCCCTCTCACCTTCCAGGGGAAGGAGCAGAATCACTCAGTGCCTCCCAATCAAAAGTTAACAAAAACCACTGCCTAAAAAAAAATAGATTTAACTGGAAGGCTTGCAAGGAAACGAGCTGCCCAAAGCAGGACCCTGCTGAAGCTGCTGAGGGAATGGCAAGCACTAATAATAAATGGGGTTTCTGAGAGTGATTTTTCACTCTGTGTGTGGAGCAGGTGACGAGCTGCTCGGGTCTGATTCTGCTCCGGGATTTGGCTCAGTGTTGCTGCTGGGGAGCAGCTCCCAGTAAATCAGTGGTTTATTGCTGCTGTTCCACGAGCTGCAAAGCAGCAAATTATCCCAACTCTTGCCTTGGCTGTTCAAAAAAAAAAAAAAAAAACACCAAACCAACCCCTAAGATTGCCTGTGATTTTTTTTTCAGTGCTGAAATATTGGCAGGTGAGGCCCCTACGGGATACGGTGGAGCTGCCAGACAGGGAGTGATGAACAACCTCTGGGGTGGTGTTTATAATGTTTAATTTTGACTTTAATGAGCGGATCACATTCCCCACTGCAGCAGGGGGAGGTCCAGGGCCACGGGAGGGTTGTACCCGGGGGCTGAACTGGATATTGTGCGTTGTAAACGTTTTTTGTAATGAAGAGGCCTCGCTCTTCCTGCTGGGTTTATCTGGTGTTCTGTGCCTGCTCTGCCCTGGCAGGGGTTGATCACTGGCAGCAGTAGCAGCACTGAAATCTGTGCCAAGAGCCAAAAATAGGGGCCATATGGTGTCCTGTCAGTCACTTCAGAGGGCTCTGCAGGCGCAGAGCTGGGTGTGGGCTCCCTGTACCTGCAGAGCTCTGGCTCCAGGAGCACCAAAGCTGGGAGACCTCTCTGGCAGGACGTGTGACGAGGTGGAGTCAGAGCCCAGCAATCCTGTCACCCCAGTTTGGTGGCTCTGTCCCAGACCTTTGGATCTGTTTGACAGCCAGAGAGTTTTTATGTTTTTGTTGTTATTTTTTTTTCTTCCCCTCCCTGTTTCCAGGACTTCCTGATCATGTTCGTCCATCACTTGGCCACCATCGGACTCATCACCTTCTCTTACATGAACAACATGGTGCGGGTTGGAACCCTGGTGCTGTGCCTCCACGATGCCTCAGATTTCCTTTTGGAGGTGAGGTTCCTGTCAATCCCCTGCATCCAGAGAGCTGCTGTGATCCCGGGGGGGACAGGCTGACATAACCCCTTTTTCCTCATAAATAGCGTTCAGTGCACCGCAAAATCTGTGCTGCTGCTCCTGCCCTGTCAGCTCTTCCCCCTGCCTGCCTCAGTGTTGAGGATCACTGGAGTGGTTTGGGGTGGGAGGAACCTTCAGAGGTCGTCCAGTTCCACCAGGCCCCATCCAGCCTGGCACTGGACACTCCCAGGGATGGGGGGACCACAGCTTCTCTGGGAAATCCATTCCGGGGTCTCCCCACCCTCAGCAGGGAGGAATTCCTTCCCAATATATCCACCTAACCCTGCCCTCTGCCAGTGGGAAGCCATTCCCCTTTGCCTGTCCCTCCAGGCCCTTGGAAATAGTCTCTCCCCATAGCATCATACATAATAATTCATAATAATAATCCCTAATTGTTCCAAACTGTGCAAACGTGACTGAGAGTTTCTCGAAGCTCTCCAGCCTGGTAATTACAGGAGTGCACAAAGGGAATAATATTGCTGTGTTTCTCATCTCTTTTAGGCTGCAAAACTGGCCAACTATGCCAAGTACCAACGCGTGTGTGATGCTTTCTTCATGCTCTTCGGGGTCGTGTTCATCGTGACACGGTTGGGCATTTACCCTTTCTGGTGAGTGAGCACCTGGAGCTGGGAGGTCCTGTTTGTTCTCCCAGTCCTCCCAGCCTCTGTTTTTCAGACTCCTCCCCCAAGCATTCCAGCCTGTCCCTCTGAAGCTGCAGAGGCCCCCAAGGTGCTGCCCAGGGCAGGAGGTTCAAGTAGGAACATGAGAAAACCTCTCCCCAGTCAGCTGAGGGAGTGGGAGAAGGGACCAGAATCCCAGTCCCTCTCCTGAGCAGCAGTGACAGAGCTCATTAGCTGGAGCAGAGTCAGCCAGAATCTGCTCTGAGAGGCTTGGAGGGTTCTTTGCTTCTCTTAAGGAGTTTGAGAAATAATTACCAGCGAGGCTCAGCCTCTTGAGGTAATTTTCATTGGGATCTGGCTTAGTCATCACTGCAGTTTCTCATTTTTATGGCACTCGTGTCCTGTCCTTGTGTCGTGACTGCTCAGAGCCTGAAATAGGCCTGAGGTTTCTTGAGAGGTAAAACCCTGGATAAATGGCTTAGAGAGAATCATCCTGTAATGAGATTCCCTCTCACCTCAGCAGGTCAGGCTCGGTGAGGTGCTCGTGTTTAACGAGCTGTTGTCCGTTTATTGCTCGTGGTGGAAATCTGGTTACACGTTTTTACTGCGTGTATTCATTCCCTGGGCCATGGACAGCTGACATTCCCATTCCCTTTGGGTGCCTGGTGGGCAGAAACCCTCCTTTCACTTTAGGATCAGCTAAAGCTCTGGCTTATTTTCCAGTAAATGCACCAAAGGAGCCTGGATGAGGAAGAGCTTTAATTCTTATTTCCTTGTAAGCTCCTTCCAGGGACAGACAGACGAGAGAGTTGGGGTTGTTTTTGCAGCTCCTGCCTGTCACGAGGGGATGCTCTCCCCTCACGCCAGTGCTCAGCATCCTGTAAATCTTTAATGTGTTTTCCACTGGCTGTAATGTCATTCCTCAGCTCTCTGGAGGAATCTGGAAACAGCAACAACCCTGCAGACCCCGGGCTGTTTCACTCCACGTGCATTCCCACCCCTGATCAGTGATATGAAACATGAACAGATCTCTGGAATTGCTTTTCATAAACCTGCTATGAGTTAAATATTTTCTGGAGCTGCCTTTTGGGGCATTTTTGGGTGCCTGTTTGAGAAAGGCTCGTTTTGCTTTGCTGGTAGAACGTTAAAAGCCTGTGTGAAATTAATGATGTTGTTAAAGGTCTCTCCATACCTCTCTCTGCACCATAAAATCCAAAGTGTTTATTAAATTACTTAAGGACTGGCAATAACTCCCAGCAACAGGAACAGCAAAACAGTAATGAAAGAAACACAAAGCTTGGGCCATAAAGCAGTTCCGAGGCTTCCAGCCTGGCAGGAGGAATCTGGAAAACTCTGAGGGAAGAGAGGAGCACCCAGGGAGGGAGGGAGCGAGGCCTACTGGGAACAGAACTCCTTTCTGATCACAGAATCCCAGGATCCCTGAGGCTGGAAAAGCCCTCCAGGATCACTGAGCCCACCCTGTGTCCGATGTGCCCACCTTGTCCCCCAGCCCAGAGCACTGAGTGCCACGGCCAGGCCTTCCTTGGACACCTCCAGGAGTGGGGACTCCAAACCTCCCTGGGCAGCCCCTGCCAAGGCCCAACAACCCCTTCCATGAAGAAATTTTCCCTGAAGTCCAGCCTGACCCTCCCCTGGCACAGCTTGAGGCGTTTCCTCTTGTCCTGTCCCTCGTTCCCTGGGAGCAGAGCCCGACCCCACCCGGCTCCAACCCCATCAGGGAGTTGTGGAGAGCAAGAAGGTCCCCCCTGAGCCTCCTTTTCTCCAGGCTGAGCCCCCCCAGCTCCCTCAGCTCTCCAGCCCCTTCCCCAGCTCTGGACACTCTCCAGCCGCTCAGTCTCTCCTGTTGAGGGCCCAGAACTGGGCCCAGCCCTCGAGGGGCCTCAGCAGGGCCAGCACAGGGGGACAGTCCCTGCCCTGGGCCTGTGCCCACATGATTTTTGATGCAAGGGTGAGGACAGCCCGGGCAGGGACGTGTTAACAGTTGTTTTGGTGACCAGAGCAGCCTGACATCACTTCCTGCGAGGTTGTTATAAATAAATGCTCGTGCCTTGGAGAAGGAAATTGGCAGCAGATCCCTGCGTGGAACCCAACTGCAGCACATTTCACATCTTCTGTTTGTTGCTCCAATGTTTCTAATTAGCTTCAATCTCGTCTCCTGACTCTGGCAGGAGCAAAAGCAGCAGATGCTCAGTGAGACACAAACTGCTGTGCATCTGGCCCTGGCACCCCCCAGACCGGCACAACTGTCACCCCACAGCCGATCTGAAACCTGTTCCTGGCTCTCTCTTAGGATTCTGAACACGACCCTGTTCGAAAGCTGGGAGCTGATCGGTCCTTACCCTTCCTGGTGGCTCTTCAACGGGCTCCTGGTGACCCTGCAGGTCCTGCACATCATCTGGTCTTACCTCATCGTCCGCACGGCCTCCAAGGCCCTGGTGCGGGGCAAGGTGAGCCTGGGGGTGGCCTTGGGGGGGGTCCTCTTTCCCACGAGCCCTGACAAGGAAATCCTGAGAAACTGGGTGGGTTTTTTTTTAGCTTGGTGGCTCTGCAGTTCCCAGGTGTGTTCAGGGGCAGGGAGGCTTCCTGTGTCCTGGGCCTGCTCAGATGTTTTAATAGTAATGGTGGTGATGGACTCGTTGGGTGCTCTGGAGTTCAGGGTGGTGTCAGGCTCTTTTTTTTGTTTTTGAACTACAGGATGAACACACAGGATGTTTTCCAACTTTCCAACTTCAGCTGGTCCTGGGGACGTGCTGAGGGTTTGTGCATCTTCACCTGTCAGCACAGGCACTCCAGCGTGGAGGGAAAGGGCTCTCAGGAGCGCAGAGGGGTTTGCTGGTTGACAAAGAATCACAGGATGGCCTGGGTTGGACTTTGAGATCATCCAGTTCAAGGCCAGGAGCACCTGAGTGGAAGGTTGGAACTGGATGATCCTTAAGGCCTGTTCCAACCCAAGCCATTCTATGATTCTGTGAAGGAGCAGAAGCTGAATTAGCAGGACAGATGCTTTTTCCAGTCAGATGTTGGTGTTCTGAGCCGAGTTTCTCTCGTGGCTCTACGTTA
The DNA here is from genome assembly GCF_022539395.1 of Myiozetetes cayanensis. Taxonomy (NCBI): domain Eukaryota; kingdom Metazoa; phylum Chordata; class Aves; order Passeriformes; family Tyrannidae; genus Myiozetetes; species Myiozetetes cayanensis. The sequence goes on along the minus strand of NW_026087709.1, from coordinate 133,002 downwards.
TTTTGTGTTTGACTTTAGCACAGAGGGAATGTGACCTTCAGAAATGTTTCTGTCTTGGTTGCCTCTGGCAGGGACTGTGGGGGAAGGCAGGTTTTGGGACTCTGAGCTCTTCATCTGTTCCCCACAGCTGCAAATGCCTGATTTTCTGTCTCTGGAGCTGTTTCTGTATCCTGAGTTCTACACCTTTTCCTTTTCCTTGGTTCTCTCCTGTCCAGGTGACCTAGCCAGAGAAAGGACTCTAAGCTCTGTCTTCTTCATTCTTTTCTCCTTTTCTCTGTGCCAGATTGGAGCTGGACAGTTCCACCCTTTGCATGTAAGTGTGACCTGTGGTTCTCTTTGTTCACTGAAACACCTCTGTGTCGAGGCCAGGACAAAAGCAGAGCTCCAGGTCTTGGGGCTTTGGTGCCTTCTCCTTCTCTCCCTGCTCCTGACAAAGTGCCAAAATGCAGGTTTTTCCAAAGGGCAGAGCAGTGTCCTGGGGTCTGATCTTACCTGCTGTCACCTGCCTGCATGACCTTCACTTTCTGCTTTTACACACACTCAGATTTCTGTCTTGGCTCCTCCTCAGCACCGCCCTGAGGGGCAGAGGACAGGAGGAAACTGCTCCTTTCTGTGAAAAGGAGTAAGACAGTCCCTGATCCCCCAGTAATGGGAAAAAATCCAAGGGATTTCTGCTTCCTTCCAGTGACCCTTTGAACTTCCAACATAGCAGGAGATTGGGGACAGATAGCAAAAGTTCTGGCAAGGGGCAGAAGCCAGGACATCCAGCAGGCTCCTGGAGATCATTAACTTCACCTGGCTTGCTGCCAGAGCTTCCCTGGAGTTCAACCACTTCCTGCTGCTGCAGGGCCCTAACCCTGACTCAGAGGGGGCAGAGAGTGAAATCCTGGAATCCTTGGAAAGCTGTGAGCCAGAGTGCTGGCACATGGAGCACGTGGGGGCTGCTGGCTGCAGAGGCAGGAGCACAGCAGGGGCCTGGGGAGGTTTTGCCTCTGGCACCTGCCACCTCCCTGGTGCGTGTTTGCAGTCAGGGCCGGGTTTGTGGGCTCTTCCCTTTCCCTTCTGGCTCCACAGGGCTGGAATAGGGCCCTCCTGTGGCACCAAAGCCCTCCTGGAAAGGTTTTCAGATTCCCACACACGCAGATCCAACTGAGCTGGGTTTGCAGCCAGGCTCTGAGCTAAGGCACAACAACTCTGCTGGCAGGTCTGGAGCTCTGGGATGAGGCTCCTCCCGTTCCCAGCGGCGTTGCTGGATCAGACACTGCCTTTGTTCTCCATCCTGCTCTCCGAGCAGGCTCCTCAGTGGGACCTCCTGGGTGAAGCACAGGCTGTGGAACTGGGGAGGCACTCGGTGGTGCGAGCAGTGATGTGATAAATGCAGCTGGTTAATTTTTACAGCAGGCAGAGCCACTCCCTGTGGGACAAAATGTTCTCTCTCACACTGATACATCGCTGGCTTTTGGTCATTGTGCCCACTGGTGATTATGGCATGGGAAGTTTCTGAGTCAAAACAGGCTGTTTAGGAAAAATGCCCTTTCACCCATCTCGAGTGGAGCTCCTGGAAGACGAGGACACCCCCAGATCTGTAGTGTCCTCTGCTCTGGTGAGAGCAGAGGGAGCAGAGGGCTTTTCACAGATGCACAGAGTGTCTGGAAAATGGAACTCACCCCCCCAGATTGTCGCTTTCAGTGTGTCTGTCTTGCTCCTAACGTGATGACAGGATCCTCCTTGGGAGCCTGAACTGACCCAGGCCCAAATGTAGGAGGCAGGTGTGACTGGAGCTGGTTCACCCTGTGGGCACAGCCCTCTAACTGCTGCTTTCTGTGCCTTTTCCAACTCCCCCCCTCCTCCCTCTCCCACTCCCCCACCGGCCGCCTCTCAGGTGTCCAAGGATGACCGCAGCGACGTGGAGAGCAGCTCTGAGGAGGAGGATGTGACTTCCAACAGCACAAAAGGAGTTTTCAGCACTTCCAGCAACGGCTCCAACCGCCTCAACGGCCACGTGGCCGGCGGCCAGTGGACAGGAGAGGAGTAAAGGCCCTGGGCTGGCCTTGAGCGAGCACGGACTTCTCTTTCAATATCTAGTTGTGTTGAGCTCCACATTCCCAAGTGATCTTTAATCAAAAAAAACCAAAAAAAAACCCTTCCCCAGAAACCTCCAGCAAACCCGAAACGGGCACAACCCTGACCAGTCCGAGAGGCTTTGTTTGGGCAGCAGGAGGGACGAAAACAAACACTGTGGATTCCACCTCGAGCCATTCTGTACTTCAAAAGTACAAAAAAAAAAACTCCCCAGCAATCCCACCCCAAAGCCCTGAGTTGCTGTTGATACTCGCAGAGGTGTCGTTGTTTGTGACAGACTGGTTTTCACTGGGATCACCTCGAGGCACGGCAGGTTTGGGCCAGGCTGGTTCAGCACCTCTCGACGCACTCCAGGAGCCGCTTCAGAGCAGGGGAGAACGCAGGTTCCACGTCCAGACTGCCCTGGCTGAGGCTCAGACTCTTCTCCCAGCCGAGCTTTGAACTGTGCTGCCCCAGAACCGCCGCCCTGGGGTGCTGGGGGGTCCCAGCTGCTCATCTCCGCTGTCACCAGGGACCAGCCCAGCGTCTGCTGCCTCTTTTGGTGCTGCAAACCCCTCTGAAGTCTTGACCAAAGCCTTCTGCAAGGAGGGGGGGAGGGAGGGGGGTGGTTTATTGCCCCTGAGACAACCAGCACAATCCAGGCCTTTTAAATTGGTTTTGTTTTTTTTTTTTTTTTTTCCTTTTGCAAATTGTGGTTTCGAAGACTTTTTTCTAGACCTACTGGATCCAGCTGGCTACGCTGGGATCGGAGGGAGGATCAGAACTGGTGGGCTGGGTTTTAACCCTCCAAAAAAATGACATGTTTTGGTCCTGTACCCCGAGACAGAAGTGAATGTTGCTGCTCTGATGCCGCAGCTGTGGAGGGACCCGGGGCTGGAAGACCAGCCACAGAGTGGGCTCTGCTTCTCTCTTTTTTTTTTTTTTTTTTTTTTTTTTTAACTCAATGGTACTTGGGGGCAATGGAACGGTCAATCAGGAGCAGAATTTTGGAAACTTTCTCGACTTGTTACCATTTTATACTGTTGTTTACTCTTTATCTCCGATTAAAAGTTGCTTCAGAAACTTGGGGTGAGGTGTTTCAGGCCGAGCTTGGAAGAACAGGGAAGAGGTGACGGACCAGTGGAAGGTGCCCCTCTGCCCATGGAACTGGGTGACATTTAAGGTCCCTCCCAACCCATCCCAGCCCGTGATTCCCTGCTTTGGGGGACACCACAAACACAGCACCCCAGCTGGCTGCTTTTCACAGGGGTTTTATTGAGCTCCACCTCCTCCCATCCTGGGGAGGGGGTAACAGGGTGGTTCCTGCTGCCCCCCCAGTCAGTCCCAGTCCTGGTTTAGGTCCCAGGGCTGGGCATGGGGCTGGTCCCAGTCCCAGGCCAGGCTCAGTTCATGGGATCAGTCCCAGGCCGGGCACAGGACAAGTCCCAGTCCTGGCTCAGCTCCTGGGGCCGGTCCCAGTCCCGGCTGAGGTCCCAGTTCCGGGCATGGGGCCGGTCCCAGCTCCCAGGGCTGGGTGTGGGGCCGGTCCCAGGCTGGTCCCAGCTCCCAGGGCTGGGCGTGGGGCTGGTCCCAGGCTGGTCCCAGCTCTCAGGGCTGGGTGTGAGGCCAGTCCCAGGCCGGTCCCAGCTCCCAGTGCCGGAGCAGGCTCAGCTCTGGGGGCCAGGCGCGCTCTCCTGGCGCTCCCGGCGCCGCTGGAGCAGGCGGTGGACGCGGACGCTGCACAGGTACCCCCCGTAGAGCGTCAGCAGCATCATGGAGCCCGAGAACGCCTTGTAGCCAAAGTCTGCCAGCTGCTTGCCCGACACCATGGCCGTGCCTGGGGGGAACCACAGCGTCACAGAGCCCCCAGGGACCTCCGGAGACCGCCCAGGCCCAGCCCCTGCCCGGGCAGGGTCACCCCGAGCAGGTAACACGGGAACACATCAGGGGGGTTTGGAATGGCTCCAGAGAGGGGGGAACACTCCAAGCCCTCCCTGGGCAGCTGTTCCAGTGCTCTGCCACCCTCCAAGGGAAGTTCTTCCTCGTGTGGAGGTGGAACTCCCTGTGGTTTGGTTTATGGCCACTGCTCCTCGTCCTGTGGCTGAGCACCACTGGGAAGAGCCTGGCACCATCCTGACACTTGGGAAATATTTTTACACATTGATGAGGCCCCCTCTCAGTCCTCTCTTCTCCAGACTAACCAAGCCCAGCTCCCTCACGTCCTTCCTCTCCAGAGGAGCCCAGAACTGGACATGGCACTCCAGGTGTGCCTCCCCAGGGCTGAGCAGAGGGGCAGGATCCCTTCCTGGCCTGCTGGCAACGCTCTTCCCGATGCACCCCAGGATCCCACTGTCCTTCCTGGCCCCGGGTCACGCTGCTGGCTCATTGTCACCTTGACCCCCGTGTCCACCCCCAACCCGTGCTGGTGCTTTGGGGTTGCTCCTCCCCCCGGGTGCAGGACCCCGCTGGAACCTCACTAGGTTATCCTAATGAATTCTAACGCCTCGCTCGGCTCCTCTCCGCCCAGTTCTCCAGCCTTCAGGTGGATCAGCCGCTCCCCGCCCACGGGTCCCGCATCGTCCCCAGAAACCCGCTCAGGTCGGTGACCAACACCCTGACCAGCGCCTTTCCCGTCCCGTCCCTCCGTGTCCCATCCCAATCCCAATCCCATCCCAATCCCAATCCCATCCCGACTCACGCGCTCCCGCTCCGTGTCACGTGCCCCCGCCGGTGTCACGTGCCCCGAACGTCACGTGGCGCCGCCCGCGCCGGGAGTCCCGCGCGGCGCCCGTTGGCGCCCCCTGGCGGTCCCTCCCCCTCATCCCCCCTCAGGCGCCGCCGCCATCGCCGCCCCCTCAGCGCTCCCGGCGCTGCCCACACGGGTCTATCCTGAGGGCACGGGGAGCCCTCAGGGCACAGTCCGGGACGGAGCCGAGGCTGTCTGCCCCCCCTCACCTCCCACGATCCCTGCAGCCCCGGGGCTTGGAGGCGCAGTGCCATCCCGGGGGTCCCGGTGCCATCCTGAGGGGCCCGGTGTTATCCCGAGGGTCCCAGTGCTTGCCTGGGAGCCCTGGTGCCACCCCAAGAACCCCAGTGATGTCCTGAGGGTCCCAGTGCCTTCCCCTGCGCCCTGGTGCCTTCCCAAGGGCTCCAGTTGACATCCTGAGGGTCCCAGCGCCATCCCAATGATCCCAGTGCCATCCCAGTGATCCCAGCGCCATCCCAGTGATCCCAGTGCCATCCCAGTGATCCCAGTGCCATCCCAATGACCCCAGGGCTCTCCCAAGGGCCCTGGTGCCTCCCCAAGGGTCCCAGTGCCCGCCCGGGGTCCCTGGTGTGCCCCCAGCCCTGAGCCTCCTTCCCCCAAAACCCCCCAAACTCCCCTCCTGCAGCCCCTTCCCAGCGTTTGAACTCCACTGTCCCAGCCCTGCTCCATCCAGGGCTCCCTGGAGCTCCGAGGCCGCCACAGTCACCCTGTCCCCCCTCTCCTCATCCTTCCCGGCTCCCCGGGCTGAGGCGCCGGGATGTGCTGAGCCTGCAGAACATAATTCCAAATGGCAAAGGGAAGACTTTTTATAGCTCAGGAACTCCCAGCTCCAGTGTGGGGTAGTCTGAAAGCAAGAGATCCATGTGCTGGTCCCCCCAGGTGAGACTCTGCAGGGACTCTGGCACTGGCAGAGTCAAAGAAAACCACATGAGGGGGATGCACAAAGCATTTCCACCTCCAAGGAGCTTCCCAGCTAAACGCAGATCCCTGCTGGATCCTGCCGCAGCTCCAGGCAGGGGCTGACAGCAGTTTGGGAGCAGAGCTCAGGGATCCTTTCCTGCACGAGCCTCATGTCCAAACACTCGGGCTCCTGAAAGCACTCGAAGACAAAGGGAACTCCAAGTCGTGCCAGCCCTGCAGGAACACGCTGGACTTCCTTTATCCTCCCTCCAAGCTCAATTAAACTCCTCGGAGCTCCCTCCGTACGACAGCTCCGCTGAATTTAAAGGTCGCGGAGCGCCTGGTGAGCAAACGTGGCTAATAAAAGGCACAGAAACAAGTGCGGCGCCAGCAGATTAAATTCCCCTCGCAAGACGCCGAGCGCAGGGCTCGGAGCCCTGCAAAGGTCACTCGGTACGAGGCACCTTTAGAGACACCCAGGGCCGAGGCGAGGCTGGGCAGAGCAGCTGAGAAGAGATGAATAAAAACCCCACGGCGTGTGAAGCCAAGACATCAGAGGAGGGGAGGAGGCCCGGAGCGTGTGGGGCACAGTGGGGTCCTGGCCCGGCTCCTGCAGGCCCCAGGTGAGGACTCTGGACCCGGCTCAACGCCCGACCCGCCGCGGCCCCGCGGCCAAACTTTAATCCTGGAACCGCTGCTGAGACAAAGCAAGTGGGACACTGTGTGACATAAACAGGGACCTGCAGGGACATTCTTGCTGTTTCTGGGGCAGCACGGGAGGGTGCAGAGCGAGGAGGGAACGGGCAGTGCCCTGTTCTGAGCGCTCGGCACGTCCAGCAGGCACCAGCCCAGCGTCGTCGGAGAGAACGGGGAGAGCATCTCCCCTCTCCTCGCCATGTTCACTGTCATTTTAAAAGCACAGTGCTTGTCAGAGACCCCAGGGCTCTGGGAATGGAGGGCACGGGGAGCCCTGCAGCATTCCAGAATCCCAGCATTCCAGCCCAGGCAGGATCAGTGACCGCTGGACACGCTGGCCTTGAGCAAACACGGCCAGCTCGAGGGGAGCAGAGGGACACGTGGCACCTGCCTGGACAAGGGGCAAGTTTCCCAGGCCCAGTCCTGTCCTGTCCCTGTCGTGGACCACGTGCCCGTTCCTGTCCCTGTGCCAGCAGGCAGTTTGCAGCATCCCCACGCAGGGAAAGCGTGGGATCTGCTCCTCAGCTCCAGGACAGTCACACGAGGAAGCACAGAGAAGGCTGAAGCACAGGCTGAAGAGAGCCAGAGAGGGCAAAGTGTGGCTGTGGGTCATTTATTTAACAGCAACAGGACCCAGGTGCCCTGTACCCACCCCCTGGCTCTGCAGGTACAAGGCAGGGGTCACAAAGGCTTGGGGGCAGTTGGTCCCTGCAGTGCCAAGCCCCAGAGGACAAACTGGGACAGGGAGAGAAGTCACTGGGCATGGAATTAGCCCAGGCAAACCTGTGACAACAGGGGAGTTCCCTGGGGCAGGGGCCAGGCGTAACTGTGAGAGCAAAAGCTCTAAACAAACAAGCTCCAAAGTGTCCCTCTGGAGCACGGGGGCAGCAGGAGCAGCTGGGGACGGCTCGGGAAGCAGCACATGGCAGAGTGGAAGGAAGGCCATGTCTGTGCTGGTGCTGCTTACAAAGAAGATTCTCAGCACTCTCTGGGAGTGCTGAGGGGCTTCGCTCAGCAGGTGGAGCCTGGCAGGGGACTGTGCCCTCTCCACCAGGCAGGGAAGCCAAAAACAGCAGCAGCAGCAGGCAGGGAAGGGCTGGTGTCACCCAGAGTGGCCCCACGGGGCTGAGAGGGAGGACCTGGGGCACTGTTTGTCCTCCCAGCCCGTATCAATCCCAACAGAGTCCTTCCCAGAGCTGAATCCATCACAGCAGGAGGGAGTAGAAGGAGGAAGATGCTCCGTCCCGCTCAGGGCAGACCTCAGAGAGCAGCAGAAACTAAACGAGCCCTTCACAGAGAGAGGGAGGTCAGCAGGTACCTCTGTGCCAGGCTCAGGCTGGCAGTGCCCAGGGCTGGGGAGGGGAACCTCTGCCCTTCCAGCAGCCTGCCGAGGCTCCCAGGAGAGCCGGACTCCGTAGGAAGCCGTGGCAGCAGATGGGGGTGCCGCGGGCAGGAGCTCTCTGCGCGTCTCAGCAGGGCCGGTGGCCTGGCAGGCAGAGCACCTTACATGTGCTCGGGGTGGTTCTGGAGACACTTGATGAAGTCAGTGACAGGCCTGCCCTCGTAGCAGATCTGATACACAGCGGTGAAGAGGGGGAACCTGCGGGCAGACGGACAAAGACACCGCAGCTGGCAGGGTCAGAGCACCTCGACTGCTGTCCTGACAAGCAGGAGCAGGTGGGACAGTGGCACTGGGCCCCATCCAGCAGGAATCCTGCCCAGCTGGTGTGATGTGGGCAGTGCACGGATTGCCCTGAACAGCTGAGACACCAAGGGGGGGGTTTCCCCTGCTGCTGCAGGACAGAGTTGCAGCCTCATCCCACCCCCAGCAGATCCCAGCACTCACTTCTCCACTGCGTTCTTGCTCTTGAGGATCCGATGCAGCTCAGCAGACGTCGGGGGGCCCTGCACCTTCTGCCCATTCAGCATCTCCTGCTCCAGCTGCTCGATGGACTGAAACAACCCAGCAGTGAGGAGCTGGGCCTGCAACCCCCACAATCCCACCCTGTCCCTCAGGGCGTTGTCCAAACCCTCCCGGAGCTCTGGCAGCCCTGGGGCCGTGCCCACTGCCCTGGGGAGCCTGTTCAGTGCCCCACCACCCTCTGGGGAAGAACCTTTTCCTGATATCCAGCCTAACCCTCCCCTGGCACAGCTCCACACCCCCCCCTTCAACTCCCAGCCCCGCTCACCTTCCCTGTCTTGGTGAAAGCCTCGGCCACCTTGCGGTTGCGGCCCCCGTAGCAGGTGGTGATGAGGTCGGCGACCCCACAGCTCTCCAGGAAGGTGGAGGGGGAGACGGGGCCCTTGCAGAAGAGTTTGGCAAAGCCAATCATCTCCATCAGCCCCAGGCGGATCACGGCAGCCTTGGTGTTGTCGCCGTAGCCCAGCCCGTCGCAGAAACCAGCTCCCACGGCCACCACGTTCTGGAAAACCACGGGGACGTGGAGGGATCTGTTCCCAGCGGAGCTCAGGGCTTTGCTGCGCCCACGATTCGTCTCGTGTGGGGTCCTGAGCACAGGCTCCTGCCCGTGCCAGTGCCCATCATCCCTCCAGGCAGCTGAACGGGACAGGTCCCTCCAAAGTCTGGCCTTTGCCTCAGAGGTCTCAGCGAGCCACAGTGGGGTCCAGTCACCCGTCAGCCTCCTCCCCAGAGCTCCCTGCAGAGCCCTGCAGACCCCCAGGCTCTGCTGACCGAGCCCTGCACACCCACCTTGAGAGCTCCGCAGATCTCCACGGTGTCGGCTTCCTGCACCACCGACACACGGAAGTTGGGTGTCTGCATCAGCTCCTTCAGCATCTGCCCGTGCTTCATGTTCTTGCAGCCTGAGGAGACAAAGGGAGGAGGAGGAGGAGGAGGAGGAAGATGGGGAGACCCTGAGGTAGGACCGTGCTCTCCCCTGCAGCTCATCCAGGGAGAGGAACCTATTGCCCAACCGATGGACGTGGCTAAACATTTGCAGGTCCACAAAGAGCCAGGCACACATGGCCTGACAGATAAGAAACTTTCAGCCTTGGCACTCCCAGGGGACAGGGACAATCCCTGCTGCTTCATCGAGCAAGACAGAAATGACCTGCCCAGTAGGTTAGAGGCATCTTCAAAGGCTGCAAATTTGGGGTTGGAGCCTGCTGGCCTCCCCGTTGCTGCGGGGGTCCCATGTGTTCACAGGCACTGTGGGCTCTGTTCCACCTCCCCAGCCTCCTGCCCAGCGTGTTGGCTGTTGTTTAACAAAACACAGACACTTTGAATCCCACAACCTCTAACCCAGCAAGCTGTTGTGTTGGTTTTGGCTCCGTGCACGGTTCCCAACAGTGTGGAGGGTGTTGGAACAGCCTCAACTTCCAAGCAGCCCTGGCTGACAATACTGTGAGATCCAGGTGAGCATCCCGTGAAGCCCAAGGAGATGAAGGATGGAACTTATTCCTCAAGTGCCTCATGGTGCCCACCCCTTTAACTTCTGCCAGGCATGTCGTTAATGAAATGAGTGATCCCATCATAAACCCTGGGAATGAGCTCAGCCAGCTCCTAGGGAGTCTCCTGCCTTCCCAAGGACAAGGGCCAGCAGTTTGAGCTGCTCTGTGCTCCCCACTTTGCCCCTCATCCCAAAGGAAGGCTGGGACAACGAGGAGGGACAAGGGCTCCTTACCAATGGTGGTTTCACAGAACTTGTCATCTGCCACCTCATTGGCAAGATTGGCCCCCATGAGCACGGTCATCTCTATTCCCAGCTTCTCGTGGATGATGTCCGAGATCAGCCTCAGCCCATCCGGCCCTTCATCCACGCCCTGCGCGACAACCGGGGACAGAGGTCACAGAACCACAGAATCAACGAGGCTGGAAAAGACCCCTGAGATCACTGAGTCCAACCTTTGAGTGATCACCGCCTTCTCAACGAGACATGAGCCCCTCCTGGCCACAAATCCCACCATCCCCTGTGCTGTGATGCTCCGACTGTGATCCCGACAGGCTGAGCTGAGCCCTGCTCCTCACACACCCCCCACATGCTCTCACCCTTCCCCACCAGCACCTCCAAAGCCCCACGAAGACTCTGCCTCCACTCTCCCCACAATCCCCATCACCCCAGAGCCCGTTTCTGCTCCGAAATCCCAGGATTCCCATGGCAGCCCCTCCGAGCCAGGCTGCTTCCAGCTCCTCCCCGCCTCGGCCCGGCGAGCGCTGCTCCTGCTCCCACCTTGATGAGCGACATCCCCACGGCCTCTTTCTTCACGTGGCCCTTGAGCTGGTCACACACTTGGCCGATGAACTGGTGGGGCACCACGAACAGGAGCACGTCGGCCCCCGCGCAGGCTTTGAGCAGGTCTGGCTCTGCCACCTGCACGGGGAGTTGTGGCCGTTTGTCGGGGACTGGGCAGGTAAGGACGGGCCCGATGCCACCGCACCGAGGTCCCCGCCAGGGCTGGCAGGGCCCAGGGGCTGGAGAAGGGCTGAGGCAGAGCGGGACGGTGCCAGCTCGGAGGCAGCCACATGGCCTGCAGCCAAGCCCGTGGGATGCCAGAGGGGGGGACAAAGGTGGGCAGCGAGAGCAGCCAGGGCTGCAGCTCATCCAAACGCGGATCAAGGTCAGCAGGAGGGTGTAGGAGAACCCCCCACAACCCCGGTGCATCCCCTCCCTCACACCCCAGCGGCCCCCCTAGAGCCATCAGCTCTGCCCAGAGCCCAGCTCTGCCCCCCAACTCACCACGTTGGGGGGCAGCTTGCGGCCGGGCAGGTACTTGACGTTCTCGTGCTCGGTGTTGATGATGTCGGTGAGCTGCCGGCCGCCCACCTCCTCCTGCAGCACCCACATGTTCACCTGGCTCTCGAAGCCGCTCAGCCTCGCCGCGTTGGCGCCGGCGATCTTGGCGATGGCCGAGCCCCTGCGTGGGCACAGCGGGGCCGTGGGCACCGTGGGGGGAGAGCCCAGGGCACCGCGGCCAGCCCAGGGTCACCGCGGGGGGAGAGCAGCGGGGAGGAGGGCGAGGGGACACGCGTGCCCGGCGCTCACCAGTTGCCGGAGCCCACGACGCAAACCTTCTTGCCGCCCATGGTGCCGGGGACGAGGCGCTCAGGGAGCCCGACCCGCCGCCGCTATTTCAAGGGCGCCCGGAGCAGGGGCGGCCCCGGCCCGCCCCCAGCCCCGCCTCGCCCCGGGGGCACCGGGCATGGCCGGGGCTCCGCTCCGGGGGCTGCGGCGGGGGGCAAAGTGCGGCCCGGGAGCGGGGCAGGTCCCTGCAGAGCCAGACTCATGGAATATCCCGACTTGGAAGGGACCCGCAAGGATCAGAATCCAGTCCTGGCCCTGCACGGACGCCACAACAATCCCACCCTGTCCCAACGCTCCTGGAGCTCTGGCAGCCTTGGGGCCGTGCCCACTGCCCTGGGGAGCCTGGTCAGTGCCCGGCCACCCTCTGGGGGAAGAACCCTTCCCTGAGATACCCCTAGCCCCCCATGACACGGCTCCAGCCCTTCCCTGGGTCCTGTCCCTGCTCACAGAGGGCAGAGATGGGAGCTGCCCCTTGGGAGGAGCTGCAGACCCTGAGGAGGTCTTCGAGTTGGGCCTGCCAAGCCTCTCCCTCGTTTTCTGCATAAAAGCACTTCATTCTGTCTCCCTAAAAGTGCCATTTTCCCCCCAAGTAAGGAGTAAGCACCACCTGCTGCAGCCCCAGGACTTGGCTCCTGCCTCAAACACAGCCTGAGGCAGCAGCGTTTTCCTCAAGAGAGGAGCCTTCTCTTGCCCCAGGGGCTCCCAGGTTCGCTGCGAGGCATTTTCAGCTCTATAAACAACCAGGGCAAAGAGAAGAATTCTCCTTCTGCATAATTTTAAACCCTTGCATGTAAACTTTAATACACTTTCCTCCAAACTCTGCCTTGCCTCCCCCGGGGCCTGTAAGAGGCTGCCCCAGCCCAGCAGAGCAGGCACTGGGCAGTGCAGGATTTATTTGCCTTGGCCACTGGATTTCCAGTTTTGCTCAGGTTACTTTGTTTACCACAAAAGCACTCTGCAAAGTGCTTAACAGAGTGTGCAAGCCGGGAGATCCCTCTATGGAGGGCTCGCTATAAAAGGCCAAAATATGAAGAACATTTTCTCTCCAGTCACTTAACCCTGCTGGCTTTGACAAGAAGAAAAAAAGGAAGAAAGTGGAGATAATCCTGTCCCTTCCCTGGAGTGTCATCCCCCCTGGGAAGGGAGCGAGCTGTCAGCACGAAGGAGGAGGAGAGCTTCCTTCACAGGAGTCTTTTATTAAAACTGGGTGACGCCTACAAGGATACAGTACAAAAAAAAAAAAAAAAAAGAGATTTGGTCCATGGAAAAAAACCGTAATATTCAGTTAAGAAAAGCAGTTACTCTGCAACAGCTACGTTCGCCTACGCAGGACTCGGCATCCCTCACGTGGGGGTACCCTGAGGAGTCAGGGGCTGCTTCTCCAGCACCAAGACCTTCACCCCAGTACCACAGGGGAGCGCTTCAGAAGGGCAAAGGAGAGGGCAAGTCGAGAGTCTATTACTCACAGACATGTAGTTACACAGACACAGGGAGCAGTAGGGCCACCCAGGCGCTCCAGCTCACGGCAGCCCCCTCAGCCACACCGCTGGGGTGGGCTGGGAGGGCTCGGCAGAAACGTGATCCTGCAGCTCTTCCAAGAGTCAGACCGACTTTCGAGTCCATTTGCATTGTAGTCCCGAGCAGGAACACCGGGATTGGGGTGAAGAGGAGCCATTTCACGCTCCTAATGAATTACCACCAGTAATTCGTTCCATGAAGAGGCATCGGGGCTGCTACTCCCCACAGTAGAGAAAAATCTATTTGTACATTCCTGAACCATGCTGGGCCCTATGGCAGCCCCATGACCTAAAACTTGACTAAAAACCACAGGAGCTTCGGCACGGAAACACCTGCTAACTCACATATGCTTGGAAAAAATGTCCATTCCCAAGGACTGTCCTGTGCCACCCTCGCATCCACACGAAGGAGCCTCTGGTCCCCACAGCAAGTGACACAGGACAGCTGTGCCAAAGGAATGAGCCTACAACACTGTGTCCAGGCACCGTTCCAGGCAGCTGCTGCATCCCCTCTCCCTGCTCCAGGGAAAACAAGCAGCCACGCTGGAACCCAGGTGTAGGTGTCTGAAGGGCAGAGGAGCTGCATCACTCCAAGCTTCCAAATCCCTGCAGGAAGCCAACACCTCGCCTCCCTGTGATCCCAGCCCAGGACAGTCCGTCACAGAACGCGAAGGGAACAGACAGGGGAAAAAAAGGGAGAGGGGAAGAAGCAAATTCTCTACACAGTCCACTAACTTCCTCAGGCAGGGGAGTGAGCTGTGGGGCAGCCCAGTGCAGCAGCACCCTCCGAGGAGGGGGTCAGGGCAGGGAGGTATGTCAGCTCACGGCGTCCTGCCCACGACAGCGCCTGGCACGGGCTGTAAAACGTGGCAGGGCAGAGCCCAGCCACACCTTAGAGCAGAGCCAGGCTCCCAGAGTGCCACAGCCAGGTGCTGGCTGGGGGGGAAGGGGCTGGGAGGAGGCTCCAGGTCACTCTGGCTACGGGGGACGCTACGGGCAGTGCGGAGTCACGGGGAGGCTCGAGGAAGCCTTGGGGCTGGCAAGGCAACAGTCAGGGAGAGAACCAGGTAGAAATGTGTGCTCGGTGGAGCCTGTCTGCTCGTCACACCCCACGAGAGCCCAGCTGTCCTGGACTTGCCCCAGCAGGGACAATGCCAGGAGGAGTAACAGGGGCCTGGCTGCTGGAGTGGGATCCTGCGAGCTGGAACAGCGAGCTCTGCCTCCACAAACAGCCGAGGTGCTGGGGAGGAGCAGGGCAGCCTATGTGTTCCGGATGCCCAGGGCCTGCTCCAGTTCCTGCCGTCTCTGCTGCACCTGCAGGGGAAGCAGAGTTGTGGCTGTGACACACCGGGCTGGGGCAGCACCACAGCACCCAGCTGGGACAGGCTGAGCTCCAACTGGGACCCTCCCCCTGGGAGAGGGTGCCCTGAGGAGTGACGGGCAGGGAGAGGGGCCCCTGCTGGGGGACACTCACCTTGGAGTAGAAGTACCGGCACACGGCTTCCTGCGCCCACGGCTGGAAGTAGAACTCGGCTCTCCGCTCCTCCTCGGGGTTCCCAACGACATCAGTCATTGTCTGCAGAGCGCAAAGGACACATCAGCAGCTCAGGGAGCGCAAAAGCTCTGGCTGCACTGAGCAAACCCTCCCCTTTCCTCTCAGAGCACTCTCAGGTCACGTTCTTGTGCTTGACTCCAATTCCAGCCGCGCTTTCCGAGCAGGAAATTGCCTCCTTCTCTCTGTGGGAGCTCGCTGTAATGAGGGAAGCGTGTGACTGGATCCACCTTCCACACAAGGCAAGGCTCTTACCTTCAAGTCCCGGCACTGGGACTGGAGCCAGTCGTTGATGAAGCCCTGAGGGTCTCGGGCGAAGCTCAGCATGAACTCGCGCTGCGTCTTCAGCTGGTTGATGGTCTCGATTGTTTCGTGGATCTGAAGGAGACAAACACAGGAGTGGAACTGCTGAACGGGGGAAAAGGTCACAAACATCAAGAGGCACAACACAGGAAGGCGAATTTGTGCGCTCCCTGGCTGGCTTACACCTGCCAGGACCTTCAGTTCCCAATTTCCTGCCCTAAATGTTACCCAATTTTCCCACGCACCCTTCTGCTTTAGAAATTGCCCTTCCAGGTGCAGCCACCCGTTTGTGAGCACAGCTCACCCCACTCCAGCTTCCAAGCACTCCTGTCCTGTCCAGGTTCACCTGCTGCAGACACACATCCCTGCCCAGCTACAAGGACAGCAGACCTGAAGAAGCTTTTTCCTACCTTGTTATCCAGAGCAGCAATTTCCTGTTGACTGGCTGTGGAGAGCAGAAAGGAATTCATCTGGGTTTTCAAGGTGTCATCCACCTCCACATCAATGTCATAGCAGGCCGTTTTCTTCTGGTCATTTGGGTCAACACTGGGGACATCCACGAGAAGGCAAAATCAGGCAGTAGCTCGAGGAAGAAGCCAAAATCAGTTTGTAGGTCAAGAAAAAAGGGCAAAATCTGGGAGCAGCTCAAATGGAAGCAGCTCAAGGAGCAAACGCAGCTCCTCTGGGATGCTGCAGCACATGGGCTGCAGGCAGGGACAGGGACAAGCCCTGCCAGCGTCAGCCTCAGTCCCAGCAGCAGCAAAGCTCCACTGGTGGCTTTGCAGTACTAGGAGTGATTGCTCCAAGCTGGTCTCTGTCCGTGGCAAAGGACAGCAGGGATGTGGGAAAGCCTTTGGAAAAGAGGGATGTGGTAAGAGAGGATGTGGTAACAAACAGGTGACAGGTAATGTGGGACCATGTCACATCGTCCTCCTGTGGTCCTTCCCCACCCAGCCCTTCCCCCTCTCCTTCCTGGGCACGGGAATTCCCGTGGAGCAGCCTCACCTGATCACGTGGTTGATGATGATGGGTTCTGGGGGCATCAGCAGCGCGTGGAGCCTCTGTGGGATCTCGGAGAACTTCATGCGCTGGGACTCAAATATCTGCGGCACAGACGGGCGGTGAGGGAGGGCTGGGGGGACCTCGGGGCAGCCACCACAGGGCAGCTGGGCCAGGGGCTGCTCCAGGGCTCCCTCACCTGCTGCAGGTACTTGTCACAGATGACGAACTCCCGCTCGTGGGGGTCCTGCAGCTTGTGGGTCTTGATGTACTGCCAGAGGGCCTGGATGATGACGGGCCGGGTCTGCGTGTGGATCCCCAGCAGCCGAGCCAGGCGGGGGTCCAGCTTGAACTGGGGAGGCTGCACAAGGAGCACAGTGGGGAGGGGTGAGGTGGTGCCAGGCACTGGTGCAGCCCCAGCACTGCTGCTCCCAGCATGGGATCATGGAACGGTTTGGGTCGGAAGGGACCTTAAAGCCCACCCAGTCCCACCCTTGGCACCTTCCGCTACACCAGGCTGCTCCAACACTTCCAGCCACAGCTCCTCTGGGCAACCTCAGGGCCTCCCCAGGCTTCCAGGGAGGAATTTTCTCCCCCTGTCTCACCTGGTAATCCAGCATCAGCAGGACGGTGCAGCGCACGTTCACGTCCCCCGGCCTCTTCACCTGGAAGCCGTCTGTCTCCTGAGTCGTGGCAGTCCTGTGCCACTGCAACGGGAGAGGGAGCTTAGAAACACCCCCCACACGTGGTGCCTCCCTCTGCACCCCCTCTGCTCCTGCTGCTGGGCGCCCAAAAGCTTGGCCATTAATCCACACCCAACCCAGAGAGAGCTCAGACTCTTCCCTCTTACAGCTTGAAACGAGAGTTAATAACGTTTATTCAGACCCTCAGCAGGTGAGAGGAAAAGCTCAAGTGAGAATCCAAAGAGCTCCTGGCTCCCAGGAATCCCCCACCTCCCAGGTCACAGGTGCTACACAAACCCCACCGGCTGAAACACCAAACCCACTTCCAGAGGTAACACAGCAAAAAGCAGCTCACCTCTACTAGGTGATTGTCAGGGCCATACAGGTCTTTATCAAGCTCAATGACCAGAGATTTAAAGAAGGACGAGAACTTTCTTTTCTGCTTGGTGGCATCGTATTTGGACAGAGCAGACTGCAAGCAACACAGGGAGGAAGAGGGTTAGCACAGCAGGTCTCAGCACTCAAGCACAGCCACCGTGCACGACAGCTCCTGTGAGTCCTCAACACCTGAATCCACCAACATGTGCTCGAAAAAAATCAAGTCTCCAAGTCAGAAAAAAAAAGGGAGAGGCTGGAGTTAAAAGATGAGCTGGTGGGAGTCAGACCCCTCAGCGGGTACGTACAATGCCAGGGCCCTGCTTCTCACAGCTTTGGGGACACGAGTGCCACTGAGCTGCTCTCACCAGTGATTCCCACAGCTCTAAGAACTTTGGACCACTCGTGTCCTGCCGTGGGGATACCCATCGGTCTCCAGGCTGGGCTCTCGGTCTCGTCACCACCAGACTCCTTGGGGAAACAGAGACGAAGGAGGAACATCAAGCCCCAGCTGCGCCCCCAGACACTCAGAAACTGGTTTTCAGCGCCAATTCCAGCCCCACTGACTCCTCAGAGGTTGGGTGTTCCCCCACTTACATCTTCCAGCAGCCTTCCTTCCACCCGGAGCTCCCAGGAGGCCACGGTCCCCTCGCCGTCCTCCGCGTCCGACTTGGCCGGGTTGAAGGTGTTGGAGATAAAAATGCGCAGCTTCCGCTTTTGCTGCGGGAGGAAAAACATCGGGATCAGCGCGAACCCTCCCTTCCCAGGGCTCATTCTCCTGCTCAGGCCTCGCTAAAACTCAGCTCAAGTGTTTCTGCCTGCCTCGCATCCCCCCCTCTCCCTGGGCAGGCAGGGCCGGTCCCGCTCCCTGGCTGTGTCCAGAG
This sequence comes from Myiozetetes cayanensis, assembly GCF_022539395.1. NCBI lineage: Eukaryota > Metazoa > Chordata > Aves > Passeriformes > Tyrannidae > Myiozetetes > Myiozetetes cayanensis. The sequence continues at coordinate 115,223 of NW_026087709.1, read as the reverse complement.
CGCACATTCCCGACATTCCAGGCAGGACACGACCCTTCAGAGCCCTCCTGCTGCCCTGGGTGTTTGCCCTGCACTCCCCTCTACCTTGATGGGGCGTTTCAGGGCCTCCTGGATGTCCAGGCGCTTCCTCATGATGGTCTGGTCCAGCTTCCTCTCGAAGGCCAGCAGGTCCATGTAGGCCTGGGATTCGGGCACCAGCTCCCGGATCTGCAGCCAGGCAAGGGTGGAAATTCCCATCAAGCAGCTCCCCAGAGTGCCCCAGGCTCCCCTGCCCTCTCCGCCTGGGTCCCACTCACCCGCTGAGGGAGGATTTTGTCTGCCATCTTCTTCTTCTTGGCGCTGCCAGGGGGGAAAGAGGCACGAACAGGTGGGAAAACGGGAATGGATCTGGAATTCCCAAACCTGCACAGCGCTGACTGACCAGGGGCCCTCCAGTTACCCTGCAGCACTAACTGCATTCTTCATCCCTCTGTGCACTTGGAAAGGGAGTTACATCCCTTGGGAAGGGGGTTACATCCCTTGGGAAGGGGGTTACATCCCTTGGGAAGGGGGTTACATCCCTTGGGAAGGGAGTTACATCCCTTGGGAAGGGGGTTACATCCCTTGGGAAGGGAGTTACATCCGATGCCCAGGGATGCCCATCACGCCTGGGGTCAAGTACCCAGTAGCCCCAGGATGTCCCCACTGCCCCAGGACGGTCCCAGGATGCCCAGGGATGTCCCTGCTGCCCGGGGACGCCTCGGGATGTCCCCTGTGCCCACATCTGTCCCCTCTGTCCCAAGAACGCTCCGGGATGTCCCGGGATATCCCGGCTGCCCCGGGATGCTCCCGCTGCCCGGGGGATGCTCCCAGCGCTCCGGGATGTCCTCGCACGCCCCGTTTCCCCCCGTCCCTTACTTGTGGTTGCGGTTGGGCACCGCCTGCGGCTGCACCTGCTGGAGCTGCTGCGGCGCCGGCCGCTTGCGGGCCTGGTCCAGCCCGGCCTGCGCCAGCGCGGGCCGCACCGCGGGGCTCCCGCCGTAGCCCGGCGGGCCCATGGCCGGGCCCTGCGGCGCCAGGCGGCCTCCCGGTAACATCCCGGGGCGCTGCGGAGAGAACACACCCGGTCAGCGCCCGCCGCGCCCGGCCCCGCGCCCCGCCCCGCGCCGCCCCCGCCTCACCGGGTAGGCGGCTCCGGGCAGCGGCGAGCGGTACAGGCCCTGCCCCGGCGCCGGGCCCATGCGAACCGCCCCGCCCGGCGCGCCCGGGCCCAGCGCGGCCCCCGGGGCGGCTCCGGAGCCGCCGCCGCCCGCGGGCCCCGCCTGGAACCCGGCCCGCGCCGCCATCTTGTCCCGCACAAAGGGAGCGCGGCCGGAAGCGGCCCCGCGCGCGGGCACGCGGGGAGGGACCGCCCCTCGCCCTCCCGCCGCAGCCGCCGGCGCCCCCTGGCGGCGGGAGGACCGCGCGGGAGGACCGAGCGGAGTTTGGAAGGGGGGGATTGGGAATTTGGGGGGGATTGGGGGATAGGAGGGATTGGTCTTGCGGGATTTGGGATGGGAACAGGATCTCTGAGGGGTGGGAATTGGGGGTGTGTTGGTCCTGGAGGTTTTGGGGTGGGAACAAGGGTTTGAGTTTGGGCGCACAGGACCCAGAGGGATTTGGGATGGGAACAGGCTCTGGGAGGGGTGGGATTGGGGGCTCAGGGTCTGTCCCTGAGGGATGAAGGGCTCCAACGTCCAGACATGGCAGTGACATCTCTCAGCATTTCAGGATCGAGCTTAAGGAGGCACAAACGCAGCACCAGGAGAAGGATTCCCCTCTCCCCCATGCCCGTCTCCCCCATGCCCGTCTCCCCCATTCCCGTCTCCCTCAGGAGTCCCACAGACAGCTCCATCTGAAAGGGAAAGGCCACTTTCTGCAAGTATTAACATTAAGTTCCCATTCCCTGGAGCACTCCCCCGTGCTCAGAGGGAGGAGGGACACAAACCCAGTCAGCATTAACCCAGGAAGGATCAGAGTGGGGTCTGTCCTACTTGAAATGCAAAACACTCCTCTGCCATTTCCAGGAGCCACAGGGACGAGAGCAGAGCCAAGGGACTGGCAGGGCTTGGCATTTCGGTGTTCCCTGCCCACTCCCACTGCCTATTGTTCGGTCTCCACGGGGTCCTCGGGGCCTTTTTGGATGCCTCGGGGTTTGGACTGGTCTGTTGTTACTTTTGCTCTTTGCAGCTGGGGATTTTGAGGCCGCTCAGCGTGTTTGTGTGGGGGTCTGTGCTCTGCCGGGGTCAGCCCAGGTGAAATTCCAGCTGCTGCATCCCAGGTGGGTCCCAAACCCTGGAGGGACCTGGGGCAGTGCTGGAGCTCCCTGAGGTGCCCAGATCCCTCGGGCACTGAAGCCCAACCCAAAGCTTTATTCTCCCCTCTCATTTTCTCTTGGCTCCAGGATTCCAGCTCTGCCTCCAGGAATGTCCTGGGATGAGCCTGTCCCCCCTCCTGTCCCTCCTCGGGGAGCTCTTCCAGCAGCTCAGCAAGAGAAAGGCTCGGCCTGGTGGGGTTTATGTCATTTATATCATTCTTTATATCGTCGTTAAGAGTAGCAGGTATTGATGTACAATGCATCTGTCATCTTATTGTGCTTCCTATGAAAATGTGTGTACATAGTACAGATACCGGAGAGAATTCCACACTTTTTTTACACTTGAAGGCATTCAGAGATCAGTAACAGAAAAGAAAAAAGAAAAAAAAAAATTAGGAAGAAAATGGCACAAGAACAAGGCCTAAACGCTACTTGGATGGGTATCTACACTGGCATGATGCATATAGATATTTATATATATATGTACACATATATATATAGTCATATATATTATATATAAGAAATATAAAATGCGGATGGCATAATAACAAAAGAGCGTTTTCTTCAACAGGTGAGCCTCAAGGTCAAACCCCAGCCCCATCTTTAACAGCTTGAAGGGGAAAGAAGGGAAGGAGGGAAAGCAAATAAATAAACGAAATGCCACTAGGAAACACTAGGAAAAATCCATAAGAAAATTTATGGATGTGGCCGACCCCGTCGTCTTTGGGCGATCGCTGGACAGGCAGAAAGGACTGACCCCCAGTTCCCCAATTTTGGTCAGGAAGCAAAGCATAAGAATTAAAAAAAAAAAATAAAAAAAAATATGGCAGGAATAAAAACCTAAAACGGCAGCTTGGAAATAAAAAAAAAAAAAAAATTACTAAAAAAGACTTATTGCAAAAAAAGCTCTTAAAGATAAGAAGCACTTGGGCCCGGCGAGGGCTCTGGCCTGGTGTGTGGGGGCTGGGGGGGCCGAATGCAGACCCTGGAGTGAATGAGGGCGCTGTGGGGGGAAGCAGAGACCCCCAGACCCCCCCAGGGCAGGGCTGTGCATGCCAGGGAGGGGCAGCGAGGCCCCTGGCACCCCAAAAATCCCCGGGGGGGCAGCTGCTGTCGGGGGCCGAGGAAGATGTTCTGGACAGGGGGAGATGCCGCGTTGTGGTGCTCGTGGAGCGACCGGGAGAGCCCAGGGGGGTGACGGTCCCAGGGGACACTGAGGCTCTCCAGGGACCCCCAACCACGCCCTGGGGCCCCTCCACGATCCGAGAATGATGGGGGGGTCCCGGCAAGCGGCGGGCGAGGCGCTGGGAGTGGGCTGGGCATGGAGACGAGGATGGACAGACGGACAGGGCTGTGGATGGAGACTGCGGCCCAACGGCTGCTTCTTCTTGGCTTCTGGGTTCGTCGTTAAAAAGGCCGAGGGGAGCCGGGGGGTTTGGGGTGGGGGGAGCCGGGGCTGGCCCTGCCCCGGCCCCTGTGCGTGTGTGTCGTCCCCGCCGGGCCGGAGCGCCCTGGAGTCTCTGAGCGAGCGGGGCGGGCGTGGGGGCATCGCCCCAATCCCGGCTGCCTGCCCCGAAATGCGAGGCCGCCGCTCGTGTCCGCGTCCCTCCGTGCCGAGGAGCGGGGGGCCCCCGTGGTGTGTCCCTCCGCTGGCGCTGGCAGGGGGGAGGGCAGCTCTGCCCGCGCAGGGGCTTTGGTAGCTCAGGCTGTACATCCAGACGTCGGTTAGCAGGTGAAGTCCTCGAAGGTGCCCCGGGCCGGGTGGTGAGGTAGGATGTTGGCTGCGTACGTCATCCCTGCCGGGTGCCCCCGTATGCTTTCGCAGGGGTTCTGCGGGTCAAACGGGACGTTGGGGCCGCTGCTTTCACCCAGATCCCCGCACAGACCGAGTCCCAGCCCCCCACAGCACCCCCGGTCCCTCTGCTCCTTTCCCAAGTGCTCCTCGAGCTGGCACCTCCCATCCCACGGGCAGCCCCAAAACGGTGACCCCCTCACCCAGGGGCACCTCCCAGGCAGCCCCCGAGCCGCAGGCGGGCCCAGCAACCCCCGTGGCGTCCCCGGCACTCACGTGGCGCTTCACGTCGTCCATGCTCAGCGCGACGCCCTTGTCCGTGTTGTTCCTCTTGTGGTTCTTGCGGCACTTGCCCCTCCGGCACAACCGGTGCTTGATCACCTGCCAGGGACACTTTTCAGCACCCTGAGGCTCGGGGGTGGCCCTTCCCCACGTCCCACACGGTGCCCCGGGGCGATCCGGGCCCCTCGGCAGGGCGGGGTGTGGGGGAGACGCTCACCTCGTAGGCGTAGTCGAACAGCTCCAGCACTGTGAGGATGCTGGCCCCGATGAACAGCCCCATCTGCCCCCCAATGTCACCTGTGGAGGAGAGGGAAGCCATCAGGGTGGCTCCTGGGCCTCAATCCTGGTGGCAGAGGGAGCGGGGAAAGGGCAGAACTCGTCACGGTGCCCGGCTGTGGCAGCGGCTCCGCATCCACACCATCGGCTCACCCCAGTGCCTCGAGGGACAGGGCCGTGGTGAGGGGGCCAACGTGAGGCCACCTCGTTGGGGACCACTGTCCAGGGGCTGCCACACAGCCCCCAGCACTCACCCAGCAGACCCGCCACCTCGTAGGCCTTCTTCTGCTCGATCGTCTCGTAGTTCAGGGCTTCGAAGAAGATGTCCAGCACCAGGATGTTCTCCCTGTGCAGGACACAAGTGGCACCGGGCTGAGGCTCGGGGTGGAGGCAGCAGATGCCACCCCTCTGCCACGGCCACGGCGCGTTACCCGATGTACTGCTCCGACTTGTTGTACTTCTTGGCCAGGTACTTGGCCGAGGCCTTGCTGGGGATCTTGACCATGGAGAGCTCTTTGCCGTAGCGGGTCATGTTGCAGGGCATCTCGCAGATGCAGTACTCGTTGTCCTTCTCCACCAGGAAATCTGGGCAGGGAGAGAGGGCCGTGGAGAGCTGGGGACACCCAACACCCGCAGCTCCGCGTGCGGGGCCGGGCAGCCTCACCTAGGGCGGGGTCGGCGCACTCCTTGTACTGCTCCGGGGTGCAATAAGGGGCGTCTCCTGCGGGGACACAGAGCGGGTTTTCCAGGCTGGGGGCACCCCCGGCGGGCTGAGCCGGCGGGAGTGGCCCTGGTGGGGGGCTCACCTGGCATGTGGACCATGCGGCAGTTGCAGTTCTCCACCAGGTACCGCGTCTCGCAGTCGATCCGACACGCCGTGATGCTGTAGCTGTCGTAGAACTCCAGGTCGCCCGCCACGGCCTTGCAGTCGCCCCAGGGAGGGGGAAGGTAGATGAGCTGGAGGGGGGGCAGAAGCCAGGAGTGAGGAGAGAAGCCCCCCAGGCCTCCAAGGTGGGGAGGGGATGACCCTCTTGGCGTCAGACCCCAGGGCTGGGTCCCCTCTCCACCCAACAGGGGACACGGGGAGGAGGCTCCACCTCAGGAGGGAGAACCCCAGACCCCCCCAGGCCCTACCCGCTGCTCCTGGCAGGACACGAAGGTCTGGAAGCCAGGGGCCACCCCGAAGCCCAGCTGGTCGATCAGGGGGGGCTCGTCCTGGCTGTGGATCTGCACCTTGATCCCGGCTTCAAACGAGGTCTCGTCTGCGGTGGAGAGAGGGCGGGATGAGCTGGGCACTGAAAGGCACCAAAACTTCTGCCTCCCTCACTCTCCCTGGGCCAGTTCATTCCCCCATGTGTCCATCCATCTGTCCACCTGTTTGCTGCACCACGTCCTTGCCCCCTCCGCCCCTGACCGTCCTGCTCCTCGCCAGGAGTGTGGCAGGGAGGTGTTTGCCTCTATTTATAAACAAGGGATGACTGAGTGTCTAAACCATGGGGAGTTGCCATGGCGAAGAGCAAAGACAAGGAGGGAAAGGGAGAGGGAAAGAAAGGACCTGTGGTGGTGAGAAATGGAAGGAGGGAAGAGGAGGCAGCCTCAGGGACGTGGACCTGTGGGCTGGGGAGCCGGGAAGGGGCTGGGGAGCACCCCAGGTGACCTGCTGGGGCTGTGGGTTACCTGTTTCCCCCCACACTGGCAGATACTCGTCCTGCTGAATGTCCAGCATGATCTCCAGGCCGTTGCCAGTGCCCCCCTTCATGGTGATGAGCCGGGGCTTCCCGTCCTGCCCTGCGTTGAAGGTGTAGCACTTCCCGTAGCGGGTGAAGACCTGTGGGACAGGACAGGGGGCTGAGGCTGAGGCTCCTCCATGGAGCCACAGCACGGAGCCAGGAGGGCGTCACCAGCCCCAGGACACAGCCATGCCCAGCCTGGGCACAGTCCAGCCCAGGCTCCTGAGCCACGGGACCTCTTGGTGTTGGAACTGCCTGTCTTAGCCCAGGTGGAGGAAGAGACATTCCACCCAGGCTCAGGGATGGACCCTGAGGGGACACAGCAGATCTGCAGCCCCTCAGCCCCACAGAGCCCAGGACTGCCCTGGCTCCCCGGGGTGAGACACTCAGCCCTCCACCTGCACCGGCGCCTCCTCCAAACCCTCCTCCATCCCTGCAGGGGACAGGGATGGACAGGATTCCGGATCCCCCTGTCCTTCCTCAGCCCTTCCAGCTCTCGCCTCAACTGCAGTGTGGGGCACGTGAGGGCAGCGGGCTCAGACCACACGGTGCCCCACGGGCAGCGATGCCACCGGGACAGGGGTGCCCTGGGGCCGCTCTCTGTGTCCCAGAGCCATCCCAGCTCCAGGGCGGGGCTGAAATATCAGCTCCAAGGGCAGCATCCCCTGCCGTGCCCGGTCCCACACGGTGCTCCAAGGGCAGCATCCCCTGCCGTGCCCGGTCCCACACGGTGCCTGCCGGAGCCGCGGGGCCGCCCCGGGGCTACTCACCGGCGCGAAGTCGGCGGGGCCGCAGCGCTGGCCGCGGTAGCGGCAGCTCAGCAGCATGTCCTCCAGCTGGTGGCAAGTGCGGTTAAAAAACCCCAACAGATTGAGGGGTTCGTCCTCCTCCTCCTCCCCCCCCTCCTCCCAGGGGCCGGGCCGGGCCGGGGCGAAGCCCAGCTCCGTGCCGGGCTCGTAGTCGACCAGCGGGGCCAGGTAGAGCAGATCCTCGCGGCTGAGCTGCGAGACCCGCACGCGGTTGATGTTGCAGAAGGTGACGGCGGGGAAGGTCATCTCGGGGCTCTCCTCCTCGCTGAGCAGCGTGACGTGGTGGTACTCCAGGTAGTAGGCGATGCGGTCGGCCACCTGGTAGAGGAAGGCGGAGAGGGAGAGCAGGAAGGCCAGCGCCCAGAGCGCCTGCCGGGCGCCCAGGCTGCCCTCCACGAAGATGTGGCTCAGCCCGTGCAAGGTGCAGCTGCTGGCAAAGGCCACGAAGTCCGTGGCTGCCCCCGCGTCCTCCTCCTCCTCCTCCTCTTCGTCCTCCTCCTGCCCGTACAGGAACTCGTCTGCTCCGTCTTCTCCCTCCCCGGTGGCCGCGGCGTCTCCTGGCCCTTCCTCGCTGGAGAAGGAGATGGTGCAGAATATCTGGAGAGGCATTGTCCGCTCTGGGGGGCCCCGATGCAGCGGGGAGGGCCCGGCTCTGGAGAGGGGGGGTCCTGGCCCCTGTCCAGCCACAGCCTGGGGGTCTTCAGTGTTCAGGCAGTTCCTCAGGGTGTGGGTGAGAGGGGCAGGGAAGGACGGAAGAACGAAGGGGCAAGTTCAGGGAGGAGAAATGGAGAAGGGAAAAGCAGCGAGAGGCGAGCGGGAGTGAGGGAGAGGAGCAGAGGGATGCTCAGAGGGGACGGAGAGAGGAGGGTATAAGAGGAGCAGGAGCAGGGGAGGAGGAGCGAGGGGCGGTTCTGCGGGCTCCCCACGTCCCCCAGGACCGGCCGCCTGCGGCTGCCAGGACGGAGCAGAGGCACCACCGGCTCCAGGAGCACTTTGGGAGCTCCTGGTGCTGCCCGAGGGGCTGCCAGGCCCAGGGAATGTGGGGGGGTGGGCAGGTCCCCGGTGTGCTGTGTCCCCACGCCGTGTCCTCCACCCTCCCTGCGTGGCCCGGCCCTGGCAGCCCGAGTGGCTGCTCCAGCCAGTCCTCCCTGCTGGCTCCCAGGCTGTCTCCGGAGCCGCCATATGCCAGGCTCTGGGAGCTCCTCCTCAGGGCAGCAGGAGCCAGAGGTTTTCCCAAAATGTCTGTGGCATTGTGCTGCTGCAGAGCCCACCTGCCTGGGTGGTGCCAGGAGGGCAGAAGGATGGAGGGGTCCCCAAGGGGTCTCACAGTGCTCATCCTGCCCGGGCAGGGCCCATCCCTGTGGGCTCATCTTCCTCCATGCAGCGAACATCCAGCAAATCCGACATTCCAAGCGGTGTGAGGGTCATCCTCCTCCAAGCAGGGATGGTTTTGGCAGGATTTGGGTGCTGTTCCAGCCGTGACTCCTCCTGCAGAGCCCAGCCAGTGCCGGGTTATGCCATATCATGCTTTGGATCCCAGCTGGGCACAGGGAGCCACCTCTTCCCTCAGGGAATGGCATCCAGGCCTTGTGCTTCTCCATCAGCTGGACTGGGAATCCTGGAGAGCATCCCTGGTGCAGGGTGGTGGGATGGAGGCAGTGGCCAGGACGGGGATCCCAGGGAGCAGCCCCTTTGCAGGGTGCTGGGATGGAGCCTCCATCCAGCCTGGTTGCCGGGAGCTCCGGCGTCTCCTCCCTGCAGCAGCTTGTGGTTTGCTGTTCTCCTGCACTCAGCACTTTGTAAAAGCATCCAGAGACCACAGAACCACCTCCAGCCCCAGCCTGGACCTGCAGCCGCCAGCACTGGCCCAGGGGGAAGGGGAGCATCGAAATCCAGCAGAGCTGGGAGGTGCAGGGGCTGCACAGGAGGTTCTGGCTCATGCCTGGGTGGGATAAACTCACCCCAAACCCCCGGTTTGGCTGCTGCACCTCCTTCCCTGCACACACCACGAGGTTTGGGAGCCCTGAGCGCATCCCAGCGCAGGTGGACACAACAAACTGGGTGAACAAATCAGTCAGGAGCTGGGTACAGATCTGGTCTGGTACCAGCACAGTTATCTGCCATTCCCGAGCTGGTGACGGTGACAGAACGGGCAGGACACGCATGGGGACCCTGCCAGGGGTGACTGAGGGTGTGACAGCCCCTTCCTGGGGGTCCCTAAGCCCCATATTCCCAACAGGGCCCTTGTGTAGGAGGGATGCTGCCAGATCCCACAGAGCCTGGGGACCTGGGAGAAAGGGTTGGGTGACCTTGGGGACGAGAGCCAGAACCATGGGATGAAATTTCATCGAGCCGAGAGCAAGGTCAGCCCTTCTGGGAGCAACTCAGAGAGTCTGAGCTGGAAACTCCTCCCGGGAAAGGGGGCCAGGGAGGAGGATTGGGTGGCTGGGAGCCACCAGGACATGGGGGCCAGGTCACAACCCTTGGGTGGGGATGAGCTGCAGCTGCCCCATGGGCAGGGCTGGGCTCTAAAGGCATCAGGGATTCTCCTGGGATGGGATCCCTGGGCTGGCTCAGCCCTGCAGGACCAGGTTGGGAGCGAGCTGGGCTGATCCCACACCGAGCAGTGCAGGAGGATGCTCTTGGCAGGGAGGAGCAGGGAGGAGCTGGGGTGGGGTTTCTGGAGCTCCCCAGCTCTGGGACAGAGTGTCTGTGCCGCGGCTGCAGGAGGAGGAGGAGAAGGGAAATGGAATGGCAGGCTGAGGGGGTTTATTTCAGCCCTGTCAGGGCACGGACAGGCGAGTGCTGCTGCCTGGTGTGAGCGAGGGGCTGATCCCACCCCTTGGCACGGGGAGGTTTAATGTGTCTTCTTGGGAGCGATTGCAGCAGGGAGAGAGAGAGAGAGAGGGAGAGAGAGAGAGATATGCTGTAATGAAAACGTTCCATCATCGACCGGGGCCATTAACCTGCCTCGCTCGGCTTAAACAGCTCTCGGGGAGCGCCAGGGCGGGGGGACGAGCTCGGCCCGGCTCCGGTTACACCACCTGTCCCAACCCCGACACCCGAGAGGGGTGAAGGTGACCGGCGACACTCCCAGCCAGCACCGGCGCCAAGGGGAGCGCGTCCTGACCCCGCAGCCGGGGACAAAGCGCGGCCGTGTCCCCACGCCGCAGGCAGGGGGGGTGCCGTCCCGGTTTGTGCGAGTTTTGGAGATATCTGGAGGAGTCTTTGGGCTCGTTCCAGCTCCTCCCTCGCCGGGAGTTATTTTTACCCTCTCTCAGGTAAAGCTTTGGCGGGGGCGAGGGACGGGGGATGTTATAATTAGCCGTGACATCAGCCCCCGTGGCGGGGACGGGGCCGCCACGCCCGACCCGCCGCCGGGCCCGGGGATGCTCCTCCTGCCGCAGCGGGAAGAAGGAGAGGGATTGGGGAGAGGGATGGGTTTTTCCCGGCTCCTGAGCAGCGTTTGGCCGCTGCCCCGGGGCGGTCCGGCCCCACTCCCCGCTCCGCATCCCCTCACGGGCCCGGGAAAGGAGGTTCCCCGGAGCGGGGGAGCAGCACGGAGGAGGCGGCGGCGGGGGGGATGGATGAGCGGGAGGGGGATTTGACGGCAGCAACAGCACATTTCACAGCCTGTCACGCTTTAATGGCAGAGGAGATCAAAGCCGGGATGGAGTTATTCATAGAGATAAACCAATCCCCGAGGAGGCGAGGAGAAAACAACATTGCGAGCTCTGTTATCCCGGGTCTGCGAGCCCCGGGGAGGCTGTCGCAGAAAGCGCCCGGGGAGCTGAGCCCGCTCGGCTCCGTGACGGGCACTGCCCGGCCCTGCCAAAGACCGCCCGAGCTGCCCGCGACAGCCCCGCGGGTGCCCGGGGGTCGGACTGCCTGGTGGGCAGGGGATGAGAGGAGGACGCGGTCCCGGAGCAGCGGGTGGGGAATGGATATTTGGGGCAGGCGGGCGCCCCGCAGCCAGGCTGTCCCGCTCCCACCACGCAGCCGGGCGTGCGGATGGAAAGGGACAAAGAGCGTGGTTTTCCCACGTGCTCTGGCCCGTGGATGTGCTCTGCAGCTCCCGGAGCTGCCAAGATGGTGGTGGAGGCACCTGCGGCGATGCCACCGCCGCTCCGGGCGGGATGAGCCGCCTCTGGGACGGCTCCCGGGCTGCAGATCCCGCCCTGTCCCTGGCGAGGGGCAGGGCAGGGGCAGCCGAGCGAGGTGGGATTGCCCGGGATCTCTGCCGGGACTAATCCCGCTCCCCTTATCAGATGCTGCCACCTTGCCTGCGCTCGCTCCGCCGGCCAAGCCGGGCGCAGCTTGTGTTATCCAGCCCTTTATCCCCCCAGATTAGACGCTTCACAGTGGATTAGCATGTCACATTCTAATGCAGAAAAATTGACGATTAAAAAGGAGTTTTTCCTCTGTATTATTCCCCACCTCCGCCTCCTCTCCACCCCGTCCCTGCGGGCCCGACAGCCCCGGCTGTGGGGACTGGTGATGCCGCGGCGCTGCGGGATGAGGGAGCTGCGTCCCTGGATCAAGGAGGGGGTGGGAAACAGGAAACCCAAGGTGTCTTTTTGGGCCGGCGCGGCGCTTCCCGGCTGCTTTTGGTGGCGGGGGCAGGTGCTCCAAGGCCCCTGTGCCATCCTTCTCCAGGTCCCTGTGCCATCCTTCTCCAGGTCCCTGTGCCATCCTTCTCCAGGCCCCTGTGCCATCCTGTTCCAGGTTCCTGTGCCATCCTGCTCCAGGTCCCTGTGCCATCCTGTTCCAGGTCCCTGTGCCATCCTTCTCCAGGCCCCTGTGCCATCCTGCTCCAAGGCCCCTGTGCCATCCTGTTCCAGGCCCCTGTGCCATCCTGCTCCAGGTTCCTGTGCCATCCTGCTCCAGGTTCCTGTGCCACCCTGCCCTGGATGCAGACTCAGCCCCTGCAGCACAGGACTTTAATAAAAAGCACATTATGGTGAGTAATGCACTAAGTGGACTTCATTACGGAGCCGGGGCCTCCCTGGCTCCCGTTGTTCCATATGATTTCCTATCAGATGAGCCTTATCTCCTCTCCAAACGCTTCCATTTAAACTCCATTAATCTCTCCATGCTCCCCTGGGTGAGCACGTCCCGGCCAGGTGCTGGTGCTGCTTCCCTGAGCACTGGGGCCACCTTCAACCTCAGGGTCCTGCTGGGGGGGGCTCTGCCAGGACCTCCAGCAGCTCCGTGGACCATGGAGCAATCCTGGATCCAGGTCTGGGACGGCCCCGCAGCTGCCTCATCCTCCTCCTCCTCCTCCTCGGCATCTATTTACACTCCCGTAACTGAACCAGTTTGTTCTGCTGAGAGCTCATTCACCCGCTGGCGCTGTCCCTTTGTGCCACGGAGGGGTCACCGGGACTCTGGGAGGACGCCGCTGACGAGGCTGCCGCCAATTCCCGGGCGGATGGGATTATTCCCACGGCCGTTTATCCCGACGCCTCTCCGTGCCACGAGTCACCCGTAAGCAGGCCGCAATTTTTCCTGACATCCTTCACGGCAGCTCAGACAGCCCCGTGGCAGGTGGATCCGAGCCGGAGGGCGGAACGAACACGGAATTCCAGCCTGGTTTTTCCCTCGCTGCCTTCGCTCGCTCCGGCGCCGCATCACGCTTTTCCAAGCCAGCCTGCTCCAGGCAGGGGAGTCTCGCAGCCCTGGCATGGGTGGCAGCCCCTGGATGGATGTCCCTGTGTCTTTGCTGCTGGGGGAACAAGGAGCAGGGGGTTTGAAATCCCTGGTAAGCCGGAGGGAGGGTGGGAACACCCTGCCCCAGCTCCATCCCTGGGATGCAAACGCACCAAACCCTCCACACAGCAGAAGAAAAAACCCCAAAACCAAACCAGAACAAAAAGAATTGGCTATAATATCCAGTTGTGGGGGATGTATAAAGAAATAAGAGCTGGTGAGGAGCTCCTGGAGCCCCGGTTGTAGCAGGGATTGCGGAGAGCCCAGGCCAAGCTCCACAGGCAATAACCCAGAGGCGGCTGTAAACAGCCAGAGAAATTAAACCGAGGCAAAAGGCCACGAGACAGTTCATTTCCTGGGCTCCCTGGGGAGATCTGTGGCTCCACAGGCTTGGGGGACCTGCGCCCTCTGCCCCGGCTTCTCCCCACTTGATATCAGGGGCAGAGAGGGGAAAATGGCACCAGGAAGTTCCTGGGCAGATCCTTTGGAATCCCCAAACAGCTCCTCGCTGTGCTCGGCCTGGGGCTGGGATAAACAGCAAGGGGAGGTTGAGGAGGAGCAATTTGGAACCCCCCATATGCTGGTGTAGTCCAGGGCTGCACTTCCAGCCTGTGGATCCCTTGGGACACACCCTCACACACCACCCTCAGCTGTGACATCCTCGCCTCTGTTGCAGCCGGATACCCCTGGAAAGCCTCTTCATCTCTTCCAGCAGCCACAAATGCCATTACAGCTTATTAATAATCATTAATAATTCATTTGTTAATGAGCCTTTATGTGCAAAGGCATGGCAAGAGGAGCAGGAGTGGCCTGAGGTGCAGCTGAGCCGCTCCAAGCTCTTGGCGTGGCACCTTCGGGTGTGCGCGGTGCCTCCGGCAGGGCGGGACCCCTCTGGGTGTGCACAGAGCTCTGTGTGTGTGTGTGAGAGACACCTCTGGGTGTGCAAAGAGCTCTGTGTGTGTGTGTGACCCCTCTGGGTGTGCACAGAGCTCTGTGTGTGTGTGTGAGAGACACCTCTGGGTGTGCACAGAGCTCTGTGTGTGTGTGAGAGACACCTCTGGGTATGCACAGAGCTCTCTCTGCATGTGTGTGACCCCTCTGGGTGTGCACAGAGCTTTGGGGGTGTGTGTGACCCCTCTGGGTGTGCACAGAGCTCTGTGTGTGTGTGTGTGACCCCTCTGGGTGTGCACAGAGCTTTGGGGGTGTGTGAGACCCCTCTGGGTGTGCACAGAGCTTTAGGGGGTGTGTGTGACCCCTCTGGGTGTGCCTCCCTCCTTCCCTAATCCCAGCGCGGCTCAGAGGTTCGATGGATGATTCACCTGCGCCGCTCAGGGCTCTAATGAGGCAGTGGTGAGGCACAGGCACGTGCCAGCCTCTCGCTGTGCCGTGCCCAGCACCGGTGCCCTCATCCTGCTTCTTCCTGACCCTCCTCTCCCTGGATTTGGCCAAGGCCGTGGTGGGCTCAGCTCCCTCGCAGCGTCCCTGTCCCGCTGCGGAGGGAACGGGAGATGCAACTGTCTTCCAGCAGGAGTTCCTGCCTCCACGTTCCCATCAGTGTGGGGTGAGCAAAGGCCCTGCTTTGATCCCAAATCCTGGTGCCTGGGGAAGCCCTGGGCGAAGCTGGGGCGGGGAGGCAGCAGTGCCAGCATCGGGGCCGAGCCGCTCACGGCTGTTTTCCGGATGATTTGCTTCGAGCGAAATACGGTGATCCTCGAAAACCTCCGAGCTGAGGATGAGACAACAGAGACAGGGGCGCTCCTGACCCGCTGCCCTCCCCGGGAGAGCCGAGTCACCGCCGGCAAACGGTCCCGTGCGCGGCCGCTCCGCTGCTCCGTCACCTCCCATCAGCTCTCCCCGGGCAGCCCCGGCTCCCGCTGGGTTCGCTCCGCTCGTCTGGAAAATGACGCAACCTCTGGGGTCAGACTCTGCTGCTGCTCAGCCGTGGAGAGAGCCCCAGGTGGGGGCTGAGCCCGGAGATGCAGGTGAGGACGCCCGCGGTGAATCCCCGCTCCGAGGGAACGGATCCGGGCGAGCTCTTTCCAGCGCTTATAAGTTATTTAGGAGCCCGTGTGCAGCTTTAAAAAGTGATTTACATAAATCACTCGGATTGTCTTACAGAATTTGTAAACGCTCTGGCTCCTTCTGGGACCGTGGAGGGAATGGCTGGATCCTGGAATGGCGCTGGGGACCGGCCCCACAGCGGGCCGGCGCTGTCCGGGACCGGTGGCCCATCCCTGCCGCCCACACGCTGTCCCCAAGTTGTTTTTCCAGAGCCAGATGGACCCATGCGGTTTGTTTATTAACTGTCAAAAGCTCCAGGAAATGTCTGGGTATCAGTAATTCCCGTGCCTGGTCTCTCCAGCTGCGTTGGAGATGCTCCTCGCTCCGGCTCCGTGATTATCCACTAACGCTGCGCCGCAGGGGAGCTCCGCTCGCCACGGGGCTCCCGGCCCTGTGACAGCCACGGGGCCGTGCGGGGCCACGGGGGGTTGGGGGCTGGATAGGGGGTCCCCCAGAGGGGGCTGGGGCCTGCATGCTGTGGGGCTGAGGGGCGAGGCAGAGCGGGGCACCGGCAGCACCCCCGCTTGGGCACCCCGAGAGCGGCAGCCCGAGCGCTGCAGCCGTCCCTCCGAGCTCCCACGGGGGCTGCAGGACACCCCAGCACCCACTAGCGGGGCAGGTTGGGTTCTGTCTGCTCTGTTCTGGCTCAGGGGTTCTGTTTCAGGGAGCGAAGTTATGGCGTTCCTGGGAGGGCACGAGCTGAGCCCCAACACCCCCCGGCTGGAGCGAGGAGGGCTGAGCAGGGAGCTCGGGGGTGCAGGGAGGGTTTGGGGGCGCAGGGGGCACATGCTGGGGTTTGGGAGGGTCTGAGGGGCGCAGCAGGAGCTGGTGGTGCCCGGTGGGGCTCGCCAAGGCGCAGCAGGGGGAGAAGGGAGGTGGGGAGGCTCAGCAGGGAGCAGTGGGGCGCTGTGGGGTACAGTGACATGTTGCCAGATCCATTCTCCATCACAGCAGCTCCTGCATTGCTCCAGAGATGGGAGGACGGAGGAGAGGAGGTTGGGATTTGCTGGGACTGCTGCAGACCCTTCCTGCTCCCTGCCTCGCTCCCCCTCCGTGCACTCGGCATTCCCAGGGCCGAGGATGCAGAATCCAATGCGAAAGGCAGCGACACGATCTCCACGTCAAACTCGATTCTCCCTAGCGCCAGCTCAGCCCTGGAGCCTCATGGAAACAGTCCAGAGGTCTCAATCCTCTGCAGCTCCTCCAGGCTGTCCCGTGCTCGCTCCCCAGGGCTCTGGCTCGGCCCCCGTGCCCTGGAGCAGGACGGGGAAGGGGAGCTGGGACGGGATGAGCTCACGGGGTGTGAGAAGGAAAAGCTGCAGGTGCACATTGTGCCACGCCAGGCACAGCTGCTCGTGTCCCACCTGGCTGACTGACCCCCTAAAAGGGGCTTCACCAGCACAGGGCACCTCCCTGAGCCTTTTTTCACACAATGCCCCTCAGCAGGGCAGGGAGAGGAAGCTCATCCTCTGGGTTTCTCCTCTTTCCCTGGGGTGAAGAGAAAACTCCTGGGGTTTGGAGTCCAGAGCCGGGGCTCTGGGGCCTTTCCCTCACTGGGTGAGGTGCAGATCCACGGGGATGAGCTCCAGGGGAACTTCCCGGCGCGAGGAGGGAGGGGAAGCTCAAGCTGGGAGCCCGCAGTGGAGAGAGGCCTCCAGCTCATAAATAATGAAGCAGCAAGTGTGAAACACTGATCTGTGCTGCTAATGAGGGCCAGGGAGCGCAGCCCCGACACGGAGGAGACGGCGAGGGCGAGTCCCCTTCCCTGCGAAGGGGAACTGCCTGTCCCTGCCTGTCCCACCCCACAGAAGGGAACTGGGTGTCTGTCCCCTGCCCGCCCCATCCCTGCAGGTGTGAGGCTCTGGCCACAGTCCTGGTCACAGGGACATCTCAGGCCGTGTCCTGAGGGGGGTCAGGACTTGCCCCTCGGCCTCGTGTTTGCCTCTCCAGGCTCTAAGGCCGTGCAGGGATTTTGGGGCTGGGGAGTGGAGATCGCTGCACCCCCCTGTGCGTCCTCCTGGCTGCAGGAGGGGAGCTTGGGGGGACACCAGACACCTCCTCGGTGCTGGAGGGGCTGTGAAGGGTCAGGACAGAGCTGGGGTGGGCACATATTTCCCCTGGGGCTTCTTAGAGGGTCCAATCCCCCGTGAGGGATGAGTCTGAGCCTGGTCAGCTCCAGTGGAGCATCCCTGCACCCTGCACAGGGGTGTTGGGGAGCCCTGGCTGGAGATGAGGGGGATGAGCAGTGCTGGGACCCCCCGACATGGCTGGTGACGGCACAGGATGAGAGGAGGGGTTGGAAAAGCCCGGATCATCCCAGGATGGGCTTCCCCAGGACACCCAGCATGAGCCCTGCTTGCTGGAGACCCTTCCCTGGCTGCCCAGTGGTGCTGAGACCAGCCCAGAGCCCCCCAGGGTGGGTGCTTTGGAGGGCACCCTGGGGGTGCCACCAGGCCCAGGGCAACCCCAAGCCTGGCTCAGCCCAGTCCCAGCTGGGAGGAGGGAGCAGGGAGGCCGCAGGAATTCACAAACAACCCCCCTAAAAGCCTCTGGGGCAGCGGACCCCGTGCACGGGCAGCACCACCCCAGCCCCACCAGGCCCAGCCCTGCCCGTGCCAGGCTGCCAGGGGAATCCAGAGAGCAACAGAGATGCAGCACAGAGCCAGCTTTCTCTAATCAAATCCATTAAATCATCCCAACCTGCTCGCAAGGAATAATCCAGGCAGGAATAACAAACCAGCTGTGAGCCTGTTCGGCTTCTGCCGGCTGGAGGGGAGGCGGGAGGCAGGGGTTTGGAGCCAGGAAGGGGTTTGGAGCCAGGCAGGGGTTTGGGAGCCAGGCAGGGGTTTGGAGCCCGGCAGGGGAAGGTGGGGAGCTGGGATGAGGGTCCCTGGGGGGGTTTCAGTGCAGGGAACACGACTGTGCCTCGGGAAGAGCCCGGGGTGGGGAGCAGGCGGTGGCCACGCACGGGCAGGAGCTGGCCCCGCTCCCTGGCCCTGCTGGAGGGGGTCCAGCCCCCTCTGGGCTGTGAATTGCCTCCATTTAACAAATCCACCGCCTGATGGCCGACAGGAGGGACCTGCTCCTGGGGGGAAAACCGCGGAATTCCACGCAGGGCGCTCAAACCACCCGAATTGTGCCGGGACCCGGCGGCGGCTCCGCGGACACCCGGCCGTGCTCGGCGCGGGGGACACGAGTGGGACACCCCCGGGCTGGTGATGAGGACGGGGACCCCGAGCAGTGCAGACACACCACGAACCACGACCCACAGAGGAGCGGGCACGGCAGCCCCCAAAGAGTCCGGCACTGTCTCGTTCCCAGCTGGACAGGGAGAGGCAGCCAGGGGGATAAAGGCGTCATTGTGCTCTGCACCCGGGCCAGACCAACCTCTGTGTCAGGGCACAGCCTGTGCCACCAGGGACCTGCGTTCCCGAGGGATCGCGGGGCTCCCTCGGCTCCCTGCCAGCCACCCATCCATCCACGCTCTCCCCGCTTTTCCAACCTCCCCACGGCACTTCCCACAGCCCTGCTCTGCGGAGCCCAGGCGATCCCGGGCGGCTCTGCCCACGTGGGAACACCCCGTGAGGCCACACGGAGCAGCACGTGCCGCTGGGGACAACCCAGACCTCCAAACCCCGGCGAGGGAAGACGCTGCCGGTCCTTTCCCAGCCGGGAGGAGGCAGGAGCGGCTACAGGTGGACAAACACCCTCCTGGCGTGGGGGGAAAGGCCCACGGGGGGGCACTCACCACTTTGAAGTCTTCGGGGGTGCACTGCTCCCCGCGGAAGAAGCAGGACAGCAGCATCTCCCGGATGTCGTGGCCGGCCCGGTCGTAAAACTCCAGCATGTTGAAAGGTTTGGGCTTGAAGTTGCGGAAGTTCGCCTTGTCCTGCAGGATTTCCAGCTGCTTCTCGTCGGCCGTCTGGATGTCTGGGATCTCGTATCTTGGGGGAGAGAGCGGGGGGGAGGCTCAGGCCTGGCTGGGGCGGCGGCTCCCGCTGGCAAAAGCCGTCTGGGATTCGCCGGAGCTGCGTCTGCCCCGACTCCGGCGTGGACTCGGCACAGTCCCACTTTGTACGTGGCATTCCCGGAGCACTCAGCAGCACAAAGTGGCCCGGGGGGCACGTGAGAGGTGACAGGAGGAGAAGCTGGGCAGTGACCACGTTCCAAACCCATCCCACCTGCCCCAGAGCTGGTCCTGCAGCACCAGCCCTGGCTGAGGCCACGCAGCCACCTGCCCTTTGGTGGCATCCTGGGGAGGCGTGACACGTGCTGAGTGTGCAGGGTCTCATCCCTGGTGTGATGGCTGCAAACCCCTCCCTGGGGCACGAGTGGGGGCAGCAGTGAAGCCCCTTGGCATCAGCACAGGCAAGGAGTGCACCTTGCTGTGGGCACCAGGCTCGTGGCAGCGGCTTGGCAGCCACTACAGCCATGGGGACAGGCTGGGGAGGGTGGGTGAGGGGCTCTCCTGAACTCTTCCCCCACAGAACCCCGGGGAATGGCACCAGTCTCCCCTCCCAGGGCGTGGGTGATGCTCGGTGGCTTCACCAGCTGCCATCCCCAGCCTCGCTGCACGTGCCAGACACCCAGGCATGGCGCTGGAGCCAGGTGTGATGGCACCCAGGCCGTGGTGCTGCAGCCGGGTGTGATGGATCATCCCCCAGAGGCATCCCAGGATGGCCCTGGCCCTGCTGCACGTGCTGCACCCTGGGGACAGAGTGGGACTGGCCCGGTGTGGTGGTGGCTGGGGCCACGTGTGGTGTGACCTGCCTGCCCTGTCACCTCCCAGCAGCGGCACCCACCTGTTGTTGAGCAGGGCCAGCAGCTCCCCGGCGTGGTACAGGTCGTTCTTGGTCACGCGGCTGAAGCGGAACTCGTTGAGGTTGCAGAAGGTGACGGCGGGGAAGGTGAGCCTGGTGGCCGCCACCTCGTCCAGCTTGGTGACGTGGGGGTACAGGAAATAGTACTGGATGCGGTTGGTGCAGACCAGGGCGAGCAGGGCCAGGGAGCCCAGGAAGCAGAGCGCCCACACCACGCGCTTCAGCGAGAGCCGCTCGTACGAGAAGATGTGCGAGAGCCCGTGCAGGGTGGAGCTGCTGGCGAAGGCCTGGATGCTCACCGGTTGCCCGCTGTCCACCTCCTCCTCGTCCACTTTCAGGTCCATCATGGTCCGTGCCAGCGCCCCGGGGTGGCCACTCTGCCGGGAAAGGGAGCCCCGTGGGTGCTCGGTGGGGTCGCGGCGGCCTCGTCCCCAGCCCACGGCACCCTCCCCCTCCCCGGGGCAGGGGGGCAACCCCCGCGTGGGGCAACGCTTTGCCGTGCCCTGCTCTGCCCCCCCAGCCCACGCAGACACAGAGAAACACACACACACATACGTGTATATGTATTTATTTGCATGCAGCCTCTTGCACTCCCCCCTCCCATCCCACCTCCTCTCTGCCCTCCCCATCCCACGGCAGGACCGGGCAGCCCTCCAGCCCCCACCTCATCTCCCACCCTCACCCAACCCCCCCACAGCGCCCCTCTCCCCGCTCCCCCTCCGCCTCCCCCAAATGGCACCGTCGCATCGACAAACACGATGAAGGAATCGGGGGCTGCAAACCTGGGAGCGGGGCCGGCGGCCGTGGCCGGAGCTGGGCTGGCTGCGCTGCCGCTGCGATGGGGGGGGGCCGGGATTTGGGATGAGCCTCTCGCCGCCGGCTGGGAAAAACGGGGAGCGGGAGACGTGCGGGCACGGAGGGTGCCGAGGCACCGAGCCCGGCAGCGGCGGGTGAACCGGAAAAGAAGCCCGGGGGGTGGTGGTGGGGAATAAAAATAGCCTCGGCGGTACCTTGGTGCAAGCGTGGGAGCGGGGGATGCGCCGGGGCCCTCGCTCAGCACCGCGCGGGGGGACCGCGGGCGACCATCGCCGGAGAGGAGGCAGCTGCCGGGTGCGAGGAGAGGAGAGGAGGAGAAGGGAGGCGAGCAGGAGGCTGCTTCCCTGCCAAACACATGGATACCTCCCCCTGTGGCTATCTGGGAGCTGGTGATTTCTTCAGATGCATAATCCGCATGAAGTCATTGTCTGTGCGCTGGTGGGGCCGGAGGCCGCGGAGAGGTGCCGCAGGCCGGTGGGCAGCGAGGAGGAGGAGGAGGAGAAGGAGGAGGTGGAGGAGGAGGAGGAGGAGAAGGAGGAGGAGGAGGAGGGAGAGGCGCAGGAGCGGGGCGCTCCAGCGATTGCAGGCTCTGGCAGGGGCTGTTGGTGCTGCTGCCGTGTGCATGTGGGTAATGTGTGTGTGTGCGTGTGCCGATCCCATCCCCCAGCGCCTGCCAGTGATGCTCCGGCTCCTCGCTCTGCCGGAGCCCCTCCCGGCCCCCCCATGCGGCCCTGACCCGTCTCTCCCAGGCCACGGCCTCTCCTGCCCTCCAGGCTTCACCCGTGGTGACCCCAGCCCTGGGGCAGGTCCCTGGACACCCTCGGGTTGGTCCTTTTTGGGAGGGGGTGGATGGCGGGCACCTTCCAGCCCTTTCTGGCCACCTGCTCGGGGTGCCTCGCTGTGCTCAGCCCTGCTCTGCTGGTGTGGTCTCTGTCACGATGCCTGTCACGACAGGGACAGACCCTCCCGGGGGCTCTGGGCTCCTGCCCCACTCAGGATGTGCCTCCCCTCTCCCAGCATCCTCATTCCATGTTCCCTGGGGCGCTCCCGGGGCGGGAGGCGCTGGGTGCAGGGTGCTCTGCTCCTCCCCGGGGCAGAGGTTGCACAGCCCTGCCCAGCTTCCCCCCGGTGCCAGCACATCTCCCACCCTTCTCCCCCCTCCAGCTGCACCCCGTGACTGCCCCGGGGAGCGGGGTGCCCTCCTCACCCGAGCCCAGACCCCGTCACAGCCCCCAGCAGTGGCAGAGGCGCCCGCCCACCGCTCCCAGTGAGGTGGCTGCAGTCAGATGGAAAAGGATGTTTCGACGTCCTTCACCAGAGTGATGTTGGGAAGGGACAGCCAGACCCCAGGGTTGTCATGGCAAGCTGTGTCCCTGCCCAGAGGTGCCTTCCCAGCGCGCTGTCCCCGCCTGAACCGCGGCGAGCAGGAGCGCTGGCAGTCTGGGACACGGCAGGGTCAGGCACACGCACCCTGTCCCCACTCAGGGCTTGGACACGCTCGGTTGGGTCCTTTTCTGGAGCATCCTCTCTCCCTTGCCTGAGCAGGAACCCAGGGTTTTGCAGTGGGACCTGCTCAGGGATATCCAGGGGGGATAGAGATGGAAAACAGGGACAACCCCCCCCTCGCTGGACACAGGGACGACCCTGCCAGTGCTCGGGGACGTGGCTGCGAGGTCGGGAGAGTGGAGTGAGCCTTTCCAGTTGGCACCAGCTCTGCCTTTGCCTTCCCACCCCGCTCTGCAGTCGCTCCAGCACCGCTCCTTGCCCGGCCTGCCCAGAGCTGTCCCTCCATCAGCGCTCCCGACGGAGCCTGGAGAGGGATGTGCTGCCGGGATAAGGGATAAGGACATTTAGAAAGGGGTTGTTCCCCCCTCCTTCTCTTCTTCCAGATGAGGAGTCACTCTCTGCAGCGGTTTTATTGACAGTAAATCCACCGGCAGCGCAGGCTGGG
Organism: Myiozetetes cayanensis; assembly: GCF_022539395.1. Classification (NCBI taxonomy): domain Eukaryota; kingdom Metazoa; phylum Chordata; class Aves; order Passeriformes; family Tyrannidae; genus Myiozetetes; species Myiozetetes cayanensis. The sequence continues at coordinate 92,642 of NW_026087709.1, read as the reverse complement.
CACAGGGAGGGATGGGGTTTCAGGCCCGAGCGGATGGATGCACGTGGATGTTCTTGTGAGTCCTTGATTTCCAGCGCACAGGAAACCCCAGGGAAGAGGCTCTTCTGCATCCCTGAGCCACCTTGGAGGGAGGACGTGTTTCCTGGGGGTCTCAGGGAGCTGCTGGGGCCCCGAAACGCCAGGATTCTTTCCTGCAGGCGCCGGGGAGGAGGCGAGAGGCCGGAGGAAACTTCCCTGCCTCTGGCCCCCGGCCAGGGAGAAAGCAGCTGCATCCTTGGAGTCGAGTGGAGCGTGGGGACTGGGAGCATTTCCGCGTTATTTTTTGGGGAAACCACGTGAGGGTTGTGTTAATTCCTGCCGGGAGAGGCAGCGGAACCAGCTGAGGGCCGTGGGATGGGTGAGGAGGTAACAGTTGGCTCCAGGTGAGAACTGGGAGCAGCAGGACACTGAAGGGGGAGTGGGCTGGGACCCCTGTGGTGGGTGTGGGGTGTGTGGCCGTGGGTGAATCCTGCTGTACAGAACGGGTGCTCACAAGCACGGATTCAGCACTCAGGGCTCCCCTCAGATCCAATTAGCGTGAAAAAAGTAATTAAGGGAAGGTGCTGCAGAGCTGAGGCTCCCGGCGGGCTCCAGCAGACAGGCAGGCACCAGGGAGCCTCGGGAGCTTGGGCCAAGGGAAAACTCAAGCCCTGGGGCTCCTTTCTCACCTTCCCAGCAGCGTTTTGTCCCCGCTCCACCACACCCCAGTTACCGAAACCAGCTCCCGTCCTGCTTCTTGGAAGAGCATCCCCAGGGCAAGGCTGGGTTTGCAAGGACTGGGGAAGAGATGATTTTCCCTGCTTTTTTGGGACTGTGCCCTGCTGTTGCTCCCTCCGTGGAGGCAGCCCTGGCCTGCAAATTGCTTCTTTATCTGCACCCACCGCTGTCCAGAAGGCAATTTAATTCAGAAGGGTCTATCAAGTCCTGAGGGTGCTGGAGATGCTTGGGCACCGCTGTGTCCTGTCCTGGAGCACCAGGGGGTGACTGGCCCTGCCACCCAAGGCTTTATTTGTGCATTTAGGGTGTGATATTTAATGAAGAGGTCACCAGTGTGGCACGTGGCAAAGCTGCTGTGGCCACAGGGTGTTCACTGCTCATGTGGAGGCCCGGGCTGTGCTCACCCCGTGCTGGGAACCTGGCCCAGCTCTCACCCTTAATGTTGAGGGTTTTCAAGGCTGGAGTGGTGTCTGGCCCCACAGCCCCCTCTGCCACCCTATCCACGCCAAAAAATTCTGAGGAAGGGGGAAAAAATTCCATCCCCAACCTGGGCTGAGTGATGTGTGAAATATCTTCACAGCCGATCTCTGCTAATGGGTTGCAAATTGCTTCCATCAGCTCCGGCATTACAGATTGCTCGGCTGAAATTGCATCCAGGAGCCCGTTTTGGGGCCAAATATTTCCTAGCTTGGGGAAATAACCATTAGCATCATTAGCAACAGTAAATTGTATTCAAATGAGGCACCCTGGGGCTTTATTTGAACTTTTTTACAAGTGCTGGTGGGGCAGCTCCAGCCTTAGGGACTGTTGCATCCCCATAGAACCCTTCAGGTCGGAAAAGACCTCCAAGATCATCAAGTCCAAGTGCTCTGCCAAGGCCACCACGTCCCCAGGTGTCACATCTGCATGTCTATTAAATCCCTCCAGGGATGGTGGCTCCCCTGTGCCAGGGCTGGACAACACTTTCCAAGGAGAAAACAGGGCCAGTGGATAACTTGCTGTTATCGAGGTGCTGCTCCTCCAGGAGCTGCTTTGCTCCAGCCCTGAACCAAGAGCAGCCCCACACGGATCCTGGTAGAGGTCCAGGGCTTCCTGATTCGCCAGCACAGCGTTAATTATCCGCTGGAAGGCAAAGCCTCAGCATCTTGGTGAGACTAACGAGGCCATTAGCAGAGCTGCTGCTTGCCATGCTGGCTTGGGCCGGCCCGGAGAGCGTTTCCTTCCCAGGGTGGGCGAGAGAAGGCAGAGACAAGCTTTGCATCGCATCTTCCTGCACCTGCCTGCCTTTCAAATCACACCTGATCACTGCTGACACCCTTCCAGAGGAAACCACCCTGTCCAAACCCCGAGAGCGCAGCGCAGGCAGCTCGGGGAGCCCCTGGGGTTTCGAGATCCGGCGCAACCCCCTCACCCTGAGCGGCCGAGGCTCTCGGCCAGCCTGGCTGGAGGGTCTGGCCGCAGCACCCGGAGCTGCTGCCGGCAGGATTCACCCGTGGGGGCCTGTCCTGAGTGCAAACACCACGGCCTGAGCCCAGCAGTTTGCTGCCTGGGTCCCTTCTCCCCCCCGAGCGCGGCGTCTCCGCCTGATTGATGCCGTGTTGTGCCGCGCTCCCGCTTGGCTCTCCCGGCGCGAGGAGCAGCCAGTCCATTAAACACTGAGTCATCCTCGGCAGCATTTAATTTCGTGAGGGGCAGCAGTTTGGATAATTAAAGGCCTCCGTGGCCAGAGCCGGCGGCTGTGGAGAGCGGGGCTGCCGGGGGAAGGCCGGGACACCCAGCAGCGCCACCGAGGAGGTTCCCCTCTCCCTCCCTCCCCCCCTCCACCCGCCTTTTGGGGTGTTTTTTAACCTTTTCCTGCCTCAGACGGGGGCTTCCTTCGTCAGGTGAGTGTGAGGATGCTCTGTGCTATTTCTGCCTGGATTAACCACGTCCTGATGGGATCTCCCATGGGCAGATCTGCTATCTGGAGGCCTTGGCTTATTAAAAGGACAAGCTGTTCGGGGAGCTGGTAATAAAGCCATGAAAGCTTTTACAAACCAGAGTTGAAGGCACTAATATCGTTGTGCTCTGCGTGGGTGAGAAATTAGACAAGAGTTCCTCCGTGCTGATGTTTTTTTTTCTCCTCCCCCCTATTCATCTTTCTCAACAATTATCTTTTATTTTGATATCTTTCTATTTAAACCTTCCAGAACCGCGCTGGGGATGAAAGGGGAGGTTGAACTGCTTAACAACCTGGCACCTTGTGGCGCTGGTGTGGGGGACCTGGAGACGGGATGGGAGAGGTGGCTCGGGCTCTCCTGGGGCGTTTTAGCAGGAGGAACCATCCCTGAGAGCCAGGAGACAAACTCCCTGGGGACTGGATCCCGTGGGAGGGCAGGTACAGCTCCTCTCCAGCTGCGTCTGTGTTGAACCAACACTGCGCGCCCGGGTCTGGATAGCTGGGAATTCCTCCTCCTGGCTGCTTGTCACCCTCGGATCTGGGTCCCCTTCTCCTGCTCTGGGGCTGAGGGGTTTCTTACAGCCCCTTCAGGGCTGTTTCCCCTCCTTTTCCACCCCGGAATCTCGTGATCGATCGGCCGCGTCTTTCCAGAGTTGTGGACGGCAGCCGAGGGTGGATGGAAACCCTGTGGAAAATCACCAAGATGGGCGTGTGGGTTCATTAGCTGGAGCAATTAGCAGGAGGCAGCGCAAAACCAGTGGCTCCTCGGATCGCTTCCCCCACGCTGGCTCCTGCCACCCCCAACTTGTTCCACCCAGTGCCCAGAAAAAGCCTCTCCTGGGACACACAGCCCTGGGAATGCTGCCCTGGAGTGGAGGGGCTGAAGATGCCCAGGGTGGATGGGGCCTGGAGCTGGAAGTGTGGGGCAGAGAGCAAACCAACTCATCCCACAGGATGCAGGGCCAAGCAGGGATCTCTGTGGCTGCAGCGCTGCCCAAGGCCATCCCTCCTGGCTCTGTGCTCCCTTCCCGCTCTGACATCCACCTTGGAAGCTGCTCTGGAGCTTCCTGAGTGGAGATGCCTGGCTGGGTCGTGCTGGTGTTCCCACAGCCGTGTCCAAAGGGCCCTTTGCAGCAGCCCCAGGCCACGAGCAGGAGCCAGCACTGCATGTGTGTGTGCTCAGGGATGTGCCCAGTGTGGCACAGGACACCAGGAACACCCTGAGTGCGGATCCAGCCCTTCTCCCAGCCCATCCCACACCGTTCCTGTGCCCCGGCTCTGCTGGCAGCCGCCTGTCCCCGTGTCCTTGTCACTGCCACGTCTGGCTCACATCTCCCTTTATTCCCTCTGACACCGGCTGTGGACACAACAAAACTCATCTCATTACGGGAAGACTGGGAGGGGAAATGGATCCCCCCGGTCGGGAAGCACCAGGTCAGGGCAGCCCCCGGCCCCGGGCGCTGCGGGGGCCGGGCTGGAGGAGGCAGCCCGAGTGTCCCGGGCCCGCAAAGCCGCTCCGGAGGGTGCGGGAGCCGAAGGGTTAAGGCAGCCGAGATGCTCCAAACGGCACCGGTGGGAGCAGGAGCCTCTCCATCCCCGAAAGCTGGCAAACAAATTAAAGCGATGTTGCAACTAAATGCGCGTCTTTGCAGCAGGGAGGAGGAGGAGGAGGAGGAGGAGGAGGAGGAGAGGCAGAGCTCGGCAAGGCTGCGGAGACAAAGGCGGTGCAGATGGGTGCTGGGGGACCCGCGAGCGCCGCGTGTGCTCGGCTCTCCAAAGCTCAGATTTGCTGCCGCGGCTCCGTGACAGCCGCTGGAATAACCTGGGGAGGATTTATGGCAACCACAGCAGGGCCAGGAGAGGGGGAGTGGGGGGAGCCTGCCTGGAAAGGGGCCGTGGCTGGGAATTGCTGCGCTGCCGTGGCTCCCCGGTGCTCGCGTCCCGTTTCTTCGGCAGGGATTGCGCGGTGCAGGGAGGGATGTGGCGCTCCGGGCACCGGGAGCATCACGTCCCCTTCCCGGCAGCCTCCTGACACGCAGCGGGGCCAGCATCTCCCGCTTGGCTCCCCGCGCTCCTGTTTGCCTTGAAGAGAAATTAAACAGAGAGATGCAAATCCCCCAAAAACGGCGTCGTGAAGCCGAGCCAGGGCTGGGGGGGCTGGTGGGGGGGGAGGTTGGTTGGCAGAGTTTGGGGTGTGGTGGAAGGGCTGTGGGGGGATTTGGGCAGCCTGGGTTCGCAGCCCTTGTCGGGGGGCTGGTGCTGCCCCCCCAGCACGGCCCTGCCGTTGTCCCCCGGTGGCAAAAGCATCTCATTTCTCGCAGAGGAGGGGTTTGTCCCCTCCCTCTGCAGCCAGGCCCGTGCAAGGAGCAGATGGAGCCCATCTCGAAGGTGCAGCCTCAGCAAAAGCAAAGCTAATAATGGAGTTAATTACAGCGCTGTGTGAGCGCCGGGGATCCCCAGGGGGTAGTGAGGATGGAGCAGCCCTTCTCTCTCCATCCCCAGCTGTGGGAGCTGGAGGGGCCCGGGGACTCCTCTGGCCCCTGTGGGAGCTGAGCTGCCCTCCCTGGGGGCGGCTCAAAAGCCCCTGGGTGGACTGATGGAGCTCTGCAGCTCTGGAGGTTGTATCCAGCCCTTCCCCCGGGGTTTTCCTGCCGTGTCTCACGGGCCACATTCACAGGGCGGCTGGAAGTGCCGAGCAGTGTCTGCTCTCCACAGGAGCTGCGGCTCCGACCGTGGAAAATGTGAATATCCCGAGGGCAAAGAATCTCCTGCCTTTGTCTCACTGCTGAGAAAGTGCAGCAGCTCCTGAACACCTCGGTTTAAAAGTGAATTTTAACTGAGCTTGAAAGGCCACTGGCCCCTTACCTGGTGCCTCTGGGCCGGCTCTGCTGCGTCCCCCAGCCACGCAGTGCCTGATCAGGGACATTTCCAATGGAAATTCCTGCCTGGAAGGCAGCGTGCTTGGCTCTGGCAGCCGGAGGATGTGGATGTGCTGCTTTGCCCTCTTGGTGCTTCTGCTCTGCTCCCCATCAGCTGAGCTAATAAAGTTTGGACTCGTTAAATCCACAAACGGTTTCAAACTCGATAGCCCTGGGCTGGCTCGAAGCTCCCTCCCACCCCTCCCCTCCTCTCTCTGCCAGGGAGATAAGGATGGCAGCGGCTTTAATTCCTCACTTATGCATCGACTGCCAATTCTCCTGTCCGCTCACCCTTGATAAATATTGCACAAAGATTTGGCTGCCAACGTGCCACAGATAAAGGTCCAGTCCAGCCAGATCTCCTTCCCCTGTGCCTTTTGTCTCGTTATGTGTCCAATTTGTTAAACAACCCACCTGCTGCAGGAGGCCCTTCCCGTCCCTGCTCCTGCCTGGGATTATTGCTAAAGCTCTGCCCGAGCCTCCAGCCCTGGGGGGGAACTGAGGACTCGCAGAAGGCGCCGTCATTTCCAGGCCTTGAGCTGTCATCGATCCGGGATCGATCGTGGAGCTGCCTTGGCTCGGCCCTCCCTGGGGCCTGGCAGGATCCTCGGCTCTGCCGTGCCATCCGTGAGCCCAGCCCCGGGACCAGAGCCCAGAGCAGGATTTGGGGACACTCCTGTGCAGCCAACCTGCAGAAGAGACGGTGCCAGAGGCTCTGGCTGGGCTCAGCCTTGCCAAAAACCCCTCTTTGCACCCCTGTGGCCCGGCTGGGTGAGCACAGCCTGGCGTGTCAGCAGAAGGGCTGGGGCTGGGGGGCCGTGCTGTGTCTTGCCCACCCACCACACCCAGGTTTGCTGGGTTTGGCCCCCCCCCCAAAAAAAACCCTGGAGGGGCTGAAAGCTGCTGTTTATTGAGGGTGCACAAATGTCTCATGGAGCTGATGGGAGCTCAGGTGTGGGATGGGCACGGGGAGCAATCGTGGCACAGGGAGCTGCTGGTGCCCGTGGGACCAAGCAGACAACAGTCCTGCTGCTGCAGCTCCTGCCCAAACCTTCAAATTCAGGGCTGCTGGAGGCTGGGGGACAGGCAGAGGCCATCGATTGGGCTGGGGAGGGAGAAACAGAGGAGGGAAGATCTCAAGAAACCTAATCACTGAGTATAGATCTGGCTGGTGGCGTGTTGAGGGCTGATACCCCCCCTCTGCATCCTCTCATGCGGCATCCTGAGTGGCGTCTCTCCCTCAGGAGAAGATCAAATTAAAGCAGGGAGGGTGGGTGATGCTCAGATCTGGACTCCTCTGAGCTCCATGTGGCACATAAGTCTGTTATTCCTGCTGGAAGAGCAACTGGCCCAGGCAGACTCAGGTGCTGCTTGGCTTCCAGGTCTCTGGACTCCCCAGTTTGGCAGTGGCTCTGACAACACAGTTTGATCACTATCGCTTCTAAATCCATAAGAAATGTCATCTAAAGTGCAACAAATAACGGCCTGATTATCTGCTGGATCCTAATTCTACTCCCTGGAGATAACAAGCTGCAATTTTCCCCCCAGGGCCATACAATAATCGCCCCAATTACTCCCGAGCAGTGGTTATTAAACTCATGGCACTGCTTTCGTTTACAAAGCAAAAATCATTAAGCAGGTGTCTGTGTTCACTGCTTGGCTGAGGGTGACCGGGGGGGATTATTCCTGCTTTGCTCTGGGAAAGAAGCCCTTGGTGGCTGTGGAAAACCTCCCTGGCTCTCCCTCCCTGTGTGGCACAGGATGAGCGGCCACATCAAGCGCAGCCGGTGCCTGTTAATGCCGGGGCTGGGATCCCGCAGGATGTAACCCCTACCCGAGTATAACGAGGAGGGATTTAGGGAGATAGCGTGGTTGGCAGGGCTGGGATGTGATGGGCATATCAAATCACCCTTCCCTCAGGCCCTTTGCAGGAGGGGAAGCGGCCGGGCGGGTGTCGGGAATCGGGAATCGCCGAGTTGTGAGCGGGTGGCCCATCCCAGTGCCGGTTGTTGCCCGCCAGAGCGTTGTCCCCAAGCTCCCTCAGCCTTCAGGCAGAGGGGACAACTCCCCCTTACCCACACCCCCACAAGGCCTGAGGTTCTCTTGTTGCTGCCACGTCTGTGGGCGCTCGCGTGTGCCGAGCGTGTTTGTTGGACAAGCACCTCCAGCTGCTGGAGGGGAAGAGCAGGGGAAGCAGAGGGAGGGCTGACCAGAACGAGGGAGGCAGCGCTGGTGAATTATGCATGACTCCAGGAGGAGAGAGCGTTATCTGCACGGACAAAGGCCTGTGCCAGCAGCCCTCTCGCCGCTGTACCTGCGCCTTCCTCCGCCCGCGCTTTATCTCCGCTCCCAGCTTGTAATTCAGCCCAAATATCAGAGGAAGCTGGAAGATTAATTTTCTCTGTTTGCATGGCAAAGGAGAGGGGACACGCTCTCACTCCCGACTCCCAGCTGCTTAATCCGCCACCGAGGCCCGCCGAGGGAAAAGGCACAAATTTATCAGTGCTGGCGAGTCGAGAGGGGCGTCGGGGACCCCCCGTGAGGGGGCTGGGGGCTTTCACAGCACGCTGGGTGTGTGGGCAATTTTGGGGGGGAACTCTGGGAATGTGCAAACCCTTCCCCCTAATCCCGTGTTCGGGTCCAGAGGAGGACGATGTGGGCTCGTTCCCCGCGCGTCCCTCCGGTGTGGGAGCGTTGCCGGCTGCGAAGTCGCTCAAATATTTAAGAGATGACAACTGTATTAATACAAAAACTAGATAAAGATCCCTCGAGTTTGAAGCGAGAACCATCAGCCCAGCTCTCATTTTCCGGCCCTCTCCCTCGGCTAACTCCCTGCCTTAAATGAAATCATAAATATCAGCCCACAAAGGTCCTTTGTCACCGCACGCAGCTCCCGGCGACAAGAGGTCATTCATTAAAAGCCAGATGAAGGCAATAGAGACTCCCTTTGTTTTTTAAGGAGTTCAGGGTAAGGCCGTGGCTTCTCTGCTGACATGAGCGCACCGTTTCACTGCGAGGAGCAGAGGGGACGGACCTTTCTCCAAGGAGGAATTGTCCTGGGTTCGCACAGGTGGGAGATCGCGGATCAGCCTGGTTTGTCGCTGGCCCGGTGGCACCGACACAACCCCTTCAGCCCCCACAGACCCCACAGGCTCCTCATTTCCCTCCTCACAGACCCCAAGGACGGTGCTCTGGCCATCCTTTGCCCCGCTGAGCGGTGGCTGAGTCCCCACAGCTCCCACCCAGCAGATGATCCTGATGCCTCTGGCTCGGGCCAGCCCTGAGAAATTGGAAATTAATTCCCCTAAAATGTCCATCTTCCTCAGGCTAAACCTCGGCTGCCCTCCCTGCTCAGCCTGATGGATTTTTTTCCTCACACTGCTGAATAATTCCTTTTTAACACCCGTGCTGTATTAATGCATCAAGAGAAATGTACCTCAGATAATTTTTTCTCGATTTTTTTTTCCCCCTGGAGAAAGGTTGTTGTCTTACAGTTTCTAGTTCCACTTGCTTTTTCCCTCTTTTTTTTTTCTTTTTTTTTTTTTGTCTTTTTTGAATGACTGTTTATGAAGACCATCGTGCTCTAACTGGTTTTGGATTAAAAGGAACTTAATAAAGGTTTCCCCTGAGCACAAAGCTGCACAAATGGGTTTCCAATTCCAGAGTTAATTACGGGAGCTGGGCACAGCGATTGCTGCTCGAGGAGCTTCACCAGAGGATGGGGTTGGCAGGGAGAGGTTTGGTTTTGCAGGGCTTTTTGCTCACACAGGGTAGGGTTCTCTCCATCCTCCCCCCAAAAAAATCCAGGCCTGGGGTCACCAGTGTTGCCCATCGGAATGGGAACGGCAAAAATCCAACTGGGGTGTCCCCAGTGCTGCCCAGCAAAGGGGGTGTGGTGGCTGGAGGAGGAGAGCAGGCCGAGAAGACCAACCAAGTGAGGCTGCAGGAGGAGCTGGAGGAGAATTTCTGCTGCCTGAAAATGTGAAGTGCTTCCGCCAGCAATCGCCGGAATCATCAAATTAGCATAAATTCTATTAACGGCTTCCCAGATGAGACATTTCAAGGCTTCTCCCTCCCTTCCTGACACAAACAAAAGGGAATATAATTACTTTGCAATAAAGCAGCTCCTGAAAAAGGCCCCTCAGCCCTCCTGCCTTTCTTCTGCCTCGGAACAAAGCTCTGTCTGGAAGGTGCTCCTGACCTCTCTGCTCCCACCACCTGATTTCCCGTGGAAGGAAAACCCCGCCAAGGTTTTAGGGATGGGTTTGAGGAGGGTTCTCAGAAGCTTTTTTTTGGGGTGCTGCCCTTGATGCTTCCCACCACGACTCAGGGGGAGGGCTTGGGAGGACACACATGTGGAAGAAAATCTAATTTGTGTAGCACAACCCCAGCACCTAACGCAGCAGCTCACTGCAGTCACCGCGGGGGCAATCGTCTCTAAAATAATGTGCCTCTTTTATCGGCACGAGATTGCAGATGACAATTTGAAAGAGAACAGGGTTTGCTCACGAGCAGAAGCCTCCTCAGCTCTTCGGAACGGCACTAAAACAACTCGCCTGCCTATAAATACGATCTGCCAATGGAGACATCTCAGCTGCGAAGATTTAATTACAGGCAGGAGCTGCAGGAGGCCCCGGGCTGACACCGAAACAGCTGAACCTCAGCAGAAATGGGGGTGCAGGAAGGGCTGGGAATGCACAAGAGGCTCGTGGCAAAGCCAGGTATCACTATCAGCCTCCAACTTCTGTAGCAAACGAGGCTTTTGGGGGATTTTCAGTGCCATGAGGTCAAATATCAAGGTCAACGCCCTTTCCCTTGCTTGGCCATTGACTTGGAGGATGAGCTGTGTCTCTTCAGGGCCTCTGTTCCCCCATAAAATGTAGATAATTTTATCCCTCTTCCTCAAGGAAGCCTCATTAATGTTTATTCTCCCAAAGATCTCGAGGCTTTTTACAATCTACTATGAATTAATTATTATTGATTAAGTTAAAACAAACCATATACACCCCAAATAAAGCAGTTCCAACAAAGCAGCTGGATGATGAGAGCAATCTGCTTTATGAACTCCCTTCTCCACCTCGCAGTTTTGAGCATTTAGTTCCGCTTTCTAATTGCTAATATCCATTCTTCAATTACCCGCTGTTTTGTTTCAGATTTAAAAGATTATGGCGGGTTGTTATTTCGTGATTATGTGAATTCCCTTTGTGTAGCTGTTGGGTTTGGGGTTGATCCCTTTGCATATTAAGAGCCTGTGTAGGGGGGGGACTTGTGTGGTTTGAAGTGGGTTTTGCCCTTGGCGTGGGGACCGGCTGGTACTCAAATCAATGTTTAAGGACAAAAGTTCCGTCGAATTTCTCCAAGTGACAACACTTAACAAACAGCCTCAGGGGGATGTTCAACAGTCCTGGGCTGCATCCAGCCCTGCACAGAACCAGGCTTTGCTTAAAATAACAACAGGGCTCGGCCTGAGGACAGTGTTTAACCCCCCAAACAGCCCAAAAGAGCCCCAGTGTTTGCGGAGGGACCCCCAGAAGGAGCCCAGGAGGGTTTTGGGGGCCCTGGGCCCTCTTGGCGTCCCCGGCCCGCGCTGTTGCCGAGCAACGCGTGGGTGCTCCGGCCACCAGCAGCAAAGATGGCGCCCTGCCGGCTTCATCCCGGGGACGCCTCGGGGCCCAGCGTTCCCCTCCGCCGCGCCCTCAGCAGACATGGCGGCCGCTTGGCTTCAGCAGCGCAGCGAGCGCGGCCAGTGAGAGGCCGGGATGGCGCCGGGGCCCGCGGGGATTGGCTGGCGGCGGGGGATTCAAACCGGAGCGCGGGGCGGGCGGTTGGGGCGGCGCGCGCGGCCCGGGCCGGAGCGGGAGCGGCGGAGCCGCGGCCCGGGTGAGGCGGCGGGGACGGGGCTGAGGGGACCGGGGGGGCTGAGGGGAACCGGGAGGGGCTGAGGGGAACCGGGAGGGGCTGAGGGGAACCGGGAGGGTCTGAAGGGAACAGGCGGGATCTGAAGGGAACCGGGAGGGTCTGAAGGGAACAGGCTGGATCTGAAGGGAACCGGGAGGAGCTGAGGGGAACCGGGAGGGTCTGAGGGGAACAGGCGGGATCTGAAGGGAACCGGGAGGGTCTGAAGGGAACAGGCTGGATCTGAAGGGAACCGGGAGGGTCTGAGGGGAACAAGCGGGATCTGAAGGGAACCGGGAGGGTCTGAAGGGAACCGGGAGGGTCTGAAGGGAACAGGCGGGATCTGAAGGGAACCGGGAGGATCTGAAGGGAACCGGGAGGGTCTGAAGGGAACAGGCGGGATGTGAAGGGAACCGGGAGGGTCTGAGGGGAACAGGCGGGATCTGAAGGGAACCGGGAGGGTCTGAGGGGAACCGGGAGGGGCTGAGGAGAACCGAGAGGATCCTGAGGGGGCTGAGGGGAACCGGGAGGGGCTGAGAGGAACCAGTGGCTCAGGTGAGTGTGCGGAAGGACTGAGGGGACCCGGCGGGTCCCCAATCCCGGACCCCGCCCAGGATCCCCCTCCCGGTGCTCTCAGGGCCCACAAGGGCAGAGCTTTCCCACACCTCGCAGCCCACACTTCACACAGAAAGCGCCGAGGTGTCTGTGCCTGCGAAATCAGGCACCTCGGAGCCTTCTGTGCTGGCCTGGTGTGTGGCGTTCCCTCCTGGCTCCTCTCCCAACCTTTTCCAGCACCGGCTCCCGGTGCTCGTTTCCCATCTCGGGCTGCCCTGAGTGCCCCAGCCATCTCTTGCATTAGGGAAGTCATTTCTGTCTTGCTGAGCTGGAAACTTTCCCCTTCGCTGCCTCTGTTTGTGCCGTTGTTGCTGCTGTTTTTCGAGGGGAAATGTGCTGACTGGCTGAATTTTAACAGCTATTTGCGGGAGGAGCTGTAACTTAAAATGCAGCTAAATTTAAAACTGTATTAAAATTCCCCAGAATGCTGCTCCTATTTTTGTCTTTTAAAAAACCTGCAAGTTTTCAGCGTTTTGTGTGGCCTAAATAGTGCCAAGTTATTTGTAGACAGGGCATGGGTTGTGTTCTGCAACCTCCCAGAGGGGAAAGGGTTTGGGATCCCTCATCCCTTGGGTTCTGAGCCTCTGGGCTGTACTGGTGGATTTTGGAAGCATTGAGGTGGGCAGATCTGCCTCTCTCTGGCTCTGTTATCCATAAATCATGGAGGGCTGTGCATCTTCATTCCCTATGAAAAAAAAAAATTAAATGCATATATCTCCACAAAACATAGCTTTTAACGACTCTTTCTGTTTGTGCAGCTTCCAAAACTCGCCAAAAACATTAAAATCAGCGGTTCTGAGGCTCTCCCTTGGGCTGGGGATGCGTTTTGTGTTGGGAGGGCTGTTTGTTTAGCCGTGGTTTTTTTTGGCAGGGGGATGGAGACTGCCATGGTGAACCTGCGGGGTCTGTACGAGCAGCTGATGCGCCAGGCCGAGGTCCTGAGCGAGGGAAGCGAATACCGTGAGTTGTGTCCCCGAGGAACCCGCTGGGGATGCTCAAACCGGTCAGATTTGGGTCTTTTCGTTGCTGAGGAGAGCAAAGCCCTGGGTGGAACTTTTGTCTGGGCCGTGTTCTGCTTGTAGCACCCTGGGTTTGTGCAGGGGTCTCGTGTTCCAGCTCCTCTGCTGCCAGGAAGGGCTGGGTCTGCAAAATGGAATTGCCCACGGACGTCTCTGGTGTGGGTGGGTTTGCCCAAGGGCTGGGGGGTTCTCCTCTCCTCGGTCAGGAGCGGGTTGTGGAGGTCCAGGACATCAGGAGGAATTTCCTCATGGAAAGGGTGGTCAGGCACTGGGAGGGAGGTGGTGGAGTCCCTGTCCCTGCAGGTGTCCGAGAAATGACTGGATGTGGCGCTCTGGGCTGGGTGACAAGGTGGGGACAGGCTGTTCTCTATCTTGGAGGGCTTTTCCAGCCTCAGGGATCCTGGGATTCTGTGTGAACAGAGGAGCTGCTGTGCCCCCTAAAGCTGGGCCTGTTCTCCCCCTCAGAGTTCATTCAGCTGGCCAAGAACTTCGAGGAGTATCGGAGGAAATGGCAGAAAACGGAGCACGAGCTGGGCAGGTACAAAGACCTGCTGATGAAAACGGAGGCCGAGCGCAGCGCCCTGGACGTGAAGCTCAAACACGCCCGCAACCAAGTGGATGTGGAGATCAAACGGAGGCAAAGAGCTGAGATGGACTGCGAGAAGCTGGTGAGTAGTTCCCCTGTTACCCCCTCGGCTCTGAGAGTGTGGGGACAGGGTGGTTAAACTGCACTGATCAACAGGAAATAAGGGCTGGCAATCAGGGGGAGGGGAAAAAAAAAAAACAAACCAGCAAGGAATCAGCTTTGATCTGGGAAAGGAGAGTGGCTGCTCCTGGAGCTGAGCTGCCATTACCTGTCTGAGCTGCCATTACCTGTCTGAGCCATTTGCAATCTATTGACAGGAGCTCTGAGAGCTTATCTCCACTATCTGAAATGCATCAGATGGGGTCTCGCAGTAATTAGACACAGTTGATCCAGCTGCTGATGGTATCTGTGCTTACAGGAGCGGCAGATCCAGCTGATCAGGGAGCTGCTCATGTGCGATGCTTCGGGCAGCATCCAGCTCAGCGAGGAGCAGAAGTCTGTCCTCGCCTTCCTCAACAGGCCAAAGGTTTCTGTGGGGGGCTCAGGAAGCAAAAGGTAGGAAAAAAACCCAGCGTTTTGTCTGCAGTGTCAGGTGTCAATCCAACCTCTGTGCCACATCCAGCGCCCTTGTCAACAGCTTTGCTTTTCGTTCCGGTTTGAAATACGACTCTTCTGAGTCACCGAGATTGTTCTGGAACCACGGCTGACTGAAAGCCAAAGCGATACAAATTTCCTTCTAATTTTTGGTTTTCAGGCTGTCTACAATAGACGAATCTGGCTCAATTCTGTCAGACATCAGCTTCGACAAGACCGATGACTCACTGGTAATGTCACTCCACGTTCTGAAGTTCTCCTCCCCTGGAGAGCCTGAGGGGAGGGGGTTGATCTCCAGAGGCCCCTTTGTGTTTAGATTACCAGGGTGTTCAGCTGGTTTGCCTTTCCCCAGTGTGCTGTTGGCTAAAAACCCCTGGCCAGTGGTATCTGTGTGGTGTTTACCTTCACCCAGTGCTGTGTATTTCCCCCAGGACTGGGACTCCTCCGTGGTGAAAGCTGTCAGGCTGAAGAGGAGGGAGAAGCGGGTAAGTTCAATTGTTCCCCGTCAAATAGTTCCCATTGTTCGCCCTGGCAGCCACAATGCCACCATCTGTCACCTCAGTTGCTCTCTTTTGTGTGTGTGTAGTTTGTTGTCTTATTTTATTGCTTCTCCTTTCTTAGGTTGGGTTTCTTCTTTTTTTCTGAGCTCAATTATAAAGCTGGCTAGGAAAATCACTTTAAAAAAGCAGCGTTTTTGAGGCCTCCTGATTCCTCATGGCAGCCTCAAGGTTGCCATGAAAGACAGGGTGCCGCTGAAGGGCTTGTCTGCACACACCACAGGTTCATTAAGTGTTCAGTCCTTCTAATTATCCGGGGCCAGTATAACACCAAGTTAACAGCATTGCTGCTTCCTAAACCAGAAGGAACTGTCTCTTTTCAGCGCTCCTCCAGGCAGTTCACTGAAGGCCCACCAGGTCCTCAGAAGAAATCCAGGTCCATCAGCAACACAGCAGACCAGGTATGGTGGTCCCAGCTGGGTTTGGGTGTTCTCAGCCTCCCTCTTTGCAGGGCCACTGGAAACTCCCGTGTCCCGTCTCTATTCCCGTCACCAACAGCGTGTTTGTCACCACAGGCCAATGAATCCATCGTTGCAAAGACGACTCTGATGGTCCCCAACGATGGTGGCCCCATTGAAGCCATTTCCACCATCCAGACTGTGCCTTTTCCTCGCAGGAGCCGGAGGAAGAGCGGTAGGTGTCACATCCCTGCCCCAATCCCGGCGCCGGGGGCCATCCAGGACCTTGCAAGCTGCTTATGGTTTATAATTCCCGTGCTTCTGGGGGCAGAGGGTGATCCCAGTGAGCCAACCTCTCCCTCTTTGTGTCTTCCAGGTCCTTTGCAGGCCTGGAACAGCGAGTCCAGCATAGGCAGCAAGCAGCTGGAATCCAAGTCGGACACTGACGGCTCCAGCACCCCCCAGCACGGGGGTGTGAGGCTGCACGACTTTGTTTCCAAAACGGTGGGTCTGGAGGCAGGAGGACCCCGAAAAAGCATCTCCCTCCATCTAGAAATGTGTGTGACAAGAGGCTGGGAGCTGTGCCAGGGCAGGGTCAGGTTGCTCTCAGGGACATGGTGGGATTGTTGGGGTGTCTGTGCAGGGCCAGGGGTTGCACTTGAATCCTTGTGGGTCCCTTCCAACTCAGGCTATTCTGATTTTGTGATTATGTCTCAGGTCAACATGACCTGTACCAGTCACCTGCACAGCTCAGGGAACACATTACCCAGTTTAACTCCTGCTGAGTTACCACACCGCACTAATCTCTGCCATCTGTGTGCTCTGGACCATCAGGTTATCAAGCCAGAATCGTGTGTCCCGTGTGGAAAGAGGGTGAAGTTTGGGAAGATCTCCCTGAAGTGCCGGGACTGCCGCGTGGTCGCTCACCCCGAGTGCCGCGACCGCTGCCCCCTTCCCTGCATCCCGACCCTGGCAGGAACTCCGGTCAGGATTGGAGAGGTGGGTTTGGGTGGGTCTGGAGGGCACCACCCCAAGCAGGCTGATGTTGGCTGGGGTTTGGGGCTCGCTCTGCCTCCCCCCGTTGCTCAGAGCTGCACAGTAACGTGCAGATGAGCTCGGTGATGCATCGTTCCATAACCAGGGAGGGGGTGTAGGGGTGTGATGCGAGGAGGGCGTTGAGTGGGCAAGGTGGCAGCTCCAGGCAGGCTCTGCAGCCTTGTGCTGATGGATGCAGTGTTGTTCTTCTCCGGGCTGATGAAGAAGAAACAATTCTTGCTTCCAAAGCGTAGATCTCGCCGTGAATCCCTGAGAGAGTATTTTCCGTGTCTCGATGACTGAATGTCTCTCTCCCTATTTTTCCTTCTGCCTCTTAGGGGACCTTGATGGATTTTGTCCCTTCCACTCCTCCAATGATCCCTTCCATCATCGTGCACTGTGTTAATGAGATCGAGCAACGAGGGCTGCATGAGGTAAAAGGAAAATGAGGTGTGAAACGGCGCTAATGGAACGGGTTGCGGTGTTAGGGAAGCAAGTTGTTAACCCCCAAATCCCTTATTTATGGCGTGGATCACGGGTGACTGAGGGAGCAACAGCAGCGCTCAGGTGTGGAGAGGAGGTGGGGGTGGCAGAACATCAGTGGATCTCCCGCCTCTTTGTGCCCACAGACCGGCCTTTACCGCGTCTCTGGCTGCGACAAGACCGTGAGGGAGCTGAAGGAGAAGTTCCTCAGAGCGAAGAGCATCCCCCTGCTCAGCAAGGTGGACGATATCCACGCCATCTGCGGCCTCCTCAAGGACTTCCTGCGCAGCCTCAAGGAGCCCCTTCTCACCTTCCGGTTAAACAAGGTTTTCATGGAAGCTGCGGGTGAGCAGCTGCCCTGGGGCACCTCCAGCTCTCTGGCTTTTTGGTGGCTGTGGGTTTAGCCAGCGGGTCTTGGTGCTCTGTGGAGCCCTCCACAGAGTTTTAGGTGGGCAGGGTACAAAATTCTTACAGTGGTGTGGGGAATTTTCTGGCTGCCTCGTTTCTTGGGGTAGCTGTGGCTGTGAGGGGAATATTGCAGCTTCTTGGACCACTTTCTGAGGTCTAAATGTTGGGTTTATTTTTTTTTTTCTTCCCCCCCCCCTAGAAATCCCAGATGAGGATAACAGTGTTGCTGCTATGTACCAAGCGGTTGGAGAACTTCCCCAGGCCAACAGGGACACCTTGGCTTTCCTCATGGTCCACCTGCAGAGGTCTGTTGTGCTGGGCAGGGGGGTTGGATCACCCAGGTGATCTTCGAGGTCCCTCCCACCCCAAACCACTCTGTGATTCTCAGAGGGGGATGTTGCTTTCCCTAATTGGCCCTTGAGAGCATTTAAAATCTTCACTCTGGGAAAAAAACCCCTCATTCAGAGGCTGAAGTGTGTGTGGGATGAGGGAGTTGTAATGATAAGTGAAGGGGGAGAGCTACATTCTTTCTTCTTTCCTTTTCACACAGGGTGGCCCAGAGCCCTGATACTAAAATGGACATCTCCAACTTGGCCAAAGTGTTCGGCCCCACAATCGTCGCCCACGCGGTCCCTGATCCTGACCCCGTGACCCTCCTGCAGGACACCAAGAGGCAGCCCAAGGTAGGGCCAGTTTGGGTGAAATCAGCCCCTTTAAAGAACTCCAGTTGCCAGAGGGAGCTGAGGAGATGCTTGGCTGCTGTCAGAGCTGTGTGCTGGCTCCTGGCACTGCAGAGGGGCTTCCTGCAAGAGCATGTGATGACAGGGCAAGGGGGAATGGCTTCAGACTGACAGAGGGCAGGGTTAGGTGGGATATGGGGGAAAAACATCTTCCCTGTGAAGGTGGGGATGCCCTGGCACAGGCTGGGCAGAGAAGCTGTGGCTGCCCCATCCCTGGAAGTGTCCCAGGCCAGGCTGGAGCAAGCTGGGCTCAGTGGAAGGTGTCCCTGCCCATGGCAGGGGATGGAACGAGGTGATCTCTGTGATCAGCAGCTCACAGGTGTCTCTGTAGGTCGTGGAGCGACTTCTGCTGCTGCCCATGGACTACTGGAGCCAGCTGATGATGGTGGAGCAGGAAAACATCGACCCAGCACATGTCATCGAGAATGTCAATGCCTACTCCACCCCCCAGACACCTGAGGTTCAAGGTAGCCCTGGGTTCTGCTCTGTTATTAAAATAACCCTCAATCCAAGGTGTCTGGGAGGCTGTCAGAGCCAGCCCTTCCTGCTTGCCTTACGGAGCAAGAGGGAAAAGCAAACACCAGATCTGTCTGGTGTTTCTGACAGACCCTGGGGAATGTCTGGTCGTTCCCTGCACGGCAGTGGAAGCTTCAGCTGTGCCCACAGCGCTCACTTTGGTGCCTCTCTCTTGGCAGTGAGCATCCTGGGACCCCTCACCACCCCGGAGCAGAAGCTCTCCAAGACTCCATCGTCCAGCTCCCTGTCCCAGAGGGTCCGGTCCACCTTCAGCAAAACCACTCCCAGGTCAGTGCCAGGGGGTTGTTGGAGTGACTGCAGGGCAGCTCAAGGAGGACTGAAAATAGACTTGTGGGCCCAGCTGTGGGAGCAGAACCCTCCCTGAAGCAGTGCTGTGGCAGCAATAGCTGAGTGATGGTTGATGGACACGTGGTTTTTGGGGGGTGGGTAAAACCTGGGTGAATGTCCCCTAGCAAAGGGACAGCAGTGGACCTCTATCCCAGCTTCCAAACTGGCTTTTCTTTGTTTCTCTTGGCTCAGGTTTGGGAGCAAAAGCAAGTCAACCACCCAGCTTGGGCATCAGGGGAACTTCTTTGCCTCTCCCATGCTGAAGTGAGGACCTGGGAGCTGGTCTCGTCCTGGCATTTGCACACCAACAAGTCCAACAAGTGCAGGTTGTCCCCGTGGCCCCTCCCCGGCAGTTTTATGTACTCAGATGTTTTGCCTTCTTTTATCTTTCAGCTTAACTGAGACTTCTTATTGGGATTTTATTGTGCAATGTATTTTTATTCCCTGATGCTGTGCTGAATGCAGAGCTGGTGGAGGCCGTAATGAGCAGGGTTTGTTCAGTGTTTAATCATTAAAGCTCTAGAGGAACTGACTGACACTTTCACTAACACCTGGTTTGCTCCCCGTGTGAAGCAATTTTGAGCTGGGTGGGGTTTTTTTAAGGCTCCACGGGATGTTCTTGGCACAGCACTGCCCCAAACTTTGTCAGGACTCCAGGCTTTTCCATCAGCACAGTCTGCAATTCCCACCTGGCCGGTTGTGCAGCTGGAATCCTGAGGATGGCAGTGTTGGATCGGTCTGGTGGGCAAAAGCCTCTCTTCCTCAGTGAAGCTCCCCAGGGGCTGAGGCTTCTCCAAAGGAACCTTTCCTACACTTTGTTCACAAGTGGGGAAGTTTTTGGAGGAGTGTGGAGATGCAAACCCAAAGGATTCCTGGGCAGCCTCGATGGATTAGGGCTGGGGATGGGGAGGAGAGGGAGCAGTGGGACTGGCAGTCCCTTCTTTCCCCCCTGGGGACCTGTGACCTTGCCCAGGGCTGTGTGAAAAGACCTGGAACACACAGGAGTTTCCAAAGTGACTTTTTATTGAGCTCTGGTAAAACTGTCCTGACTGTGCAGTGCAGTAAATTCCTGATGACCCACAGCTCTGTTCTCTGGCTCTGTTTTTTAGTTTGTGCTGGGCAGTTTTACCCCAGACAAGGGGGGTTGTGGTGCTGCAGGGCCCGGGGTGTGTCCTGAGGAGCTCCTGCCCCTGGGGCTGAGGGACCTGGCAGCCTTGGCTGGGGGCAGGATCATGGCCTGTGGTCCTGAGTCCAGAGGAGGAAGGAGAACAGCAGGTTTGGTCCCCAATCTTGTGCCAGGAGCTGGAATAGCCTGGGGAGGGTGGGTGTGGTGGCCTGGGGTGTTTCTCTTTCCTGGAGTACAAAATATGTTTAAATAAAAAAACCAGCCCCAAATGGACTCTAAACAGAGAAGGAGAAGAACCATCAGCCTTAAATCCTATTCCTCCCAGCAAAGAAGAAACAACCCATGGCTGTTTTCCCCCCTCAGGATGCTGATGAGTCACTGCAGCAGCCAAAGGGGGGGAGGAGAATTTATCACTGGAGGAGTGGGGCAGATGCTTTCATCTTCCCTGTTTATTTTTTCCCATTACTGACAACCTTTAATAGAAAAAGAGTAATTTGGCCATTAGTTGTTAGCACTGCTGGATGAACAATGAGTGATTGCTCTGCCTTGATTACACTGAGGCATTAATCAGGCACCCAACAATGTCTGATTCTTGAATCCTCATGTCAGCACCTTCTTTCAGCATCTCTCTGTGCCTTTTGGCTCACGGGATGGGGCTGAGGGAGTTGGGTTGGGGTGTTTTGGCTCCCTGGGCTTTGGGGGCAGAGCTGGGGGGAGGAGAAATTCCCAGCTCCAGTCCCCCAGGGCTCGGCAGAGGTTCTTGGCTCCTTCTCCTGCTAAAATTAGGGCTGGTTTGAGGACGATTCCGGTTCTGTGAAACAGCTATTAATATCATACAAAGCTTGGATGGGAGTCAAAAATAACAGCAAGTGAGCAAACTGCCAACCAGCAGCCAGAGGGGAAGTGCAGGCAGGGCTTGGTGTTGTGGGAGATAAAACCAGGGGGGGAAGGAAAAGCGAAAGAGAGGCCGAGAGGGGGGGGAAAAAAACCAAACCAAACAAATATTTTGTTGATGGCTTGGAAACAGTCCTTGACTTCAAAACATCAAATGAAGCTGATCGAAGGACGAGCTGATTGAAAGGAAATCCTGCTTTATTGGCCCAGAGCTGGGAAAAAAACACTTGTGAGTTGTAAAGTCCCCACCAAGGAACGGGAAGGGCTCGGACCAGGTTGGGTCTTTTTAACCCCTCCAGGCCTTGGAAAAGAATCCACTCCCCTTCCACTGAGATGATCCAGGGATAATCCATGGAGTGGAGACTTGACATGGTCTGTAGGGATAAATCATCTTCACGAGCCCAAACTGAGCTGCTCAGGAGAGGCAAACAGGGGTCTAAAAGGGAACGAGGGGAAGATCCTTCCCAGGAAAAAAAAAGGTGCCAACAAAGGAAGCTCTTGCTGCCCGTGGAGTGCCCAGGGTGGCCCTCCCGACTGCACCTGAGACCCGGAGGCTGCGATAATTCCTGGGGAAAAGGGCTGTTGGTGCTGCAGGGCCGGGTTCCAGCAGAGGGCAGAGGATCCCCGCGGATGACACAGGGCTTGCACCGCCCTTCCCTCCCCAGCCCGCAAGCGGCAGTGATGCTTTTGAGCCGCTTTTTGGATTTCTGGATTTTTTTTTTTTTAAACAGTGTTCCAGTCCCCGCCCCCTTGATTTGGATGAGATAATAAATTAAAAAAAATCTGTATTTGGAGGAGCGGGTGTAAACATGGAGGGGAAACGGGGCAGGACTCAAGAGAGCGTGAGATGCCTGGGGAGGGCATTCATCCCCCTCTGAATGGAGCTGAGAGGGGCCCAGGAAACTCGGGGGAGTTTAAAATGAAAACGGAGTTCAAAATGAAATAAGTTTTTATATAATAGACTCGGAAACTGTGAACTGCAAAAGCAGTCCCTGCCTCACCTCAAATATTCGCCCTCCTCGTTTTCAGACGCTCCCTGATTCTTCCTGGGAACTGGAGCCACTGACTCCCCTGGATAAAGGTAATCTGGGCGTTCTGTTTTGCTGATACCTGAGCGTGGGGTGACACTGAACCACCAGATGGGATTTCTGCCCTGGGCTGACTCAGGGAGCTCTACCTGGAGCTGGCAGGGAAGAGCTGCACTCCAGACACTCCTGGTTCCCCAGAACCTCCCAGGGATGCTTGTGAAGCTCTCCCATAACCTGCAGCCAGAGCTGGGCAGCTGCTCAGGCAGAAAAAGCAACTGTTGAGCCTTTCAAAAAAAAAAAAAAAATCTTAGGCTGAAACACCTTCCTGAAGTGCTCGCCTGCCCTGAACAAATCCACCTCCAAAAAAAAACCCCACGAGCATCTGACTGTCTTGTTTACAGCCTGGTGAGCCAAGGAGGTCTCTGCAAGGGCTTGATCAGCAGGAGAAGCAATCCCAGGGAGAGGGAGGCGGATGATAGCGAGGGTTCAGTTAACTGCCCCGTGCCTACGTGAGGCCCCAGCACCCCACACGTGCTCAGGGCGTGTCTGGGGGACCCTCTGATACCCAACGGCCTCTCCTGGCTCCTCAGGGAGGGGCCCCTTTATCTGCCAGAGCAAAGCCTTCCCCCCCTATCAGTGCCCAG
Source organism: Myiozetetes cayanensis (assembly GCF_022539395.1). Lineage (NCBI taxonomy): Eukaryota > Metazoa > Chordata > Aves > Passeriformes > Tyrannidae > Myiozetetes > Myiozetetes cayanensis. The sequence goes on along the minus strand of NW_026087709.1, from coordinate 70,143 downwards.
AGAGACACTCAACTGTCTCCCAACTGCTCTGATGGGACGATAAACCCCGAGCCTTTCGCTGCTCAGCGGGGCTGGGAAGCTCCAGAGCACCCAAAGGGGCTGGTGTGGGGCAGGGAGAGCAGCACAACCCCGGTCAGGAGCACCAGGAGGGCTTGGGAACCTCAGAACTGCCCAGAGAAACCTTGTCCATGGGTGGGTTTTATTTAAAAGCACTCAAAACACCCCAAAAAGTGAGACCAGGTTGCCAAGGGGGGGATCTGTGAGTCACAAACCACCTTCCACCCCTCCTGTGGGTCACCCAGGGCCTCCCCCTCCACTGTGCCCTGGCTGAGCCCTGCTGTGCTGCAGTCTTGAGGGAGAAAAAGGGTTAAAAAAGAAACTGGAGCAATTTTGGGGAGGGTGGGAAGAGCTGGGGTCAAAGGGCAAAATGATCCAGGAGGGATGTTGGGGTAGGGGACCTGTGGAGTCACCACACAGGTAACTCCAAGGAGGAACAGAAACCCTGAGAGGAAAATGAACCCTGCCCAGGCCAGGCTAACCCTGGCATTTTAAATCTGGGACAATCTTCCCTCCATCCTTTTTGGTTTTTTCACAGGGATGAGGAATCAGGGATGTTATTTTGGGAAAGGCTGTGTGGGGGGAGGATGCCCGGGGTCTCTCAGCAGCTGAGATGGTGCAGGATGTGCTGGCATCCCAAGTGATATCCCACTAAAAACTGCTGGCTGGTCCCGTTTCCAGTGCCTTTTTTTCATAATGATGTGATTTTCCTCAATCCCTCCATCACACAGGGGTTTTCTCCCTTCTGCAGGGCAGGACCAGCTCGAGCTGCTCGTTTTTTGAGGGATCTGAGCGCTGGAAGGGGGCAAAGGCTCTTCCACCCCAAAGGAAAGCTGAGGGATGGTGGGATCTGCCAGGAACAGTCTGGAATGCCCGAGCACCTGAGCCCAGCACCGCTTGGCAGGAGGATTCCCAGAGCCTGGTGGTGATCAGTGGGTGAGCAGGGAGGTCCTGCCAGCCTCAGGCACAGAGGACTCTGCAAAGTGCGTGGAAAAAAAGGCGGAGGATGAGCAGAAACCCCTCACTCAGCACTCTGGGCCCGTTTCTCCCTCTGCAAAAAGCCCTTCCCTGGGGCAGCTTCACCTCCCCTGGCTCGCAGAGGTCTGAGGACTCCACCAAATCTGCAAAACGAGATACTTCCCCTGCCCAACCCACTCTTCCTTCAGCCCTTATCTGCCCTTACCTGTCTCCACTAGGTCGCTTTAAAAGTCCCAGACACTTCCTTCCTTTGTTTGCCTTGGCCTGAAAGGGAAATGTCTTGTGTGTCAAAGGTTTAGTGCAGATTCCTGTCCAAGCTCTTTGCTACCCCTGGCCTCAGCAAATCAAACTTCTTCTCCTGACTGGGGGGTTTGCACAGGGACTCAGACTCTCTGCCCACATTTTCCCTCTCCTGCCTCCACGTGGGATTGAGATGGAGCGTCAAAACAAGGGGTTAAATCCCTCCTGGCTCCTGCAAATTGGGCATGGAAAAGAAGTTCTGGGTTTCAGATGAATTCTCCCAGAGCCAGAGTTGCCCCAGGGCTGTGCCACTGTCCCAGCTCTCCTTTCCCTGCAGGAAAATCCTCTGGGCTTAGAGACCCAAAGCAGGACACAGGGTTGGGCAGGAGGCACAGCCTCGGTGAGCTTTGCCTGGGCTGAACTGAGGGCTCTGAGGAACAATTTCCTCATGGAAAGGGTGCTCAGGGGCTGCCCAGGCAGGTGGTGGAGTCCCCCCAACCCCTGGAGGTGTCCAAGGAAGGCCTGGCCGTGGCACTCAGCGCTCTGGGCTGGGGGACAGGGCAGGGCTGGGGCACAGGGTGGGCTCGGTGATCCCGGAGGGCTTTCCCAGCCTCACCGATCCCGGGATTCCACCACTGCAGTGCCCTTTCCCCGGGGCCCACTGGCAGCCCCTGTCATCCTGGAGGAGTGGGGAGCATGGGGAGCCTGGGACATGCCTGGGGAGTCTCCCCTTCCCCCCCCAGCCCCGTGTTTTGCCGAGGAGCAGAACCAGGGCCGGGCGGTTCAGCAGCAGCAGCAGCAGCAGGTGCATCCCCAGAGCAGGGTTTGGGGCTCAGGGAGGGCTGGGCTGACCACAGGGCGAGCAGCACTTCGGTTGGGAGCTCCTTCCCCTGCAGATGAGCACCTTGATGTGAGATCTGAGCTCCCCAATCTCCTCCTCCTCCTCCTCCTCCTCCTCCCGGCTCAGCCCGGCGCGGTCGCGGGAGCAGCACCTGCCTGCAGAGGGGGGAACCTGGTGCCAGCAGCTGCCAAAACCACAGCCTCCCCCCCCCTCCCTCACCCTGCAGCATCAAAACAGACCCAACCAGGGCTGTTCTCACCCCAAACTCCCCGGGGCAAACAGGAAGCCACGAGAGCGAAGGGGGGAAGAGCGAGAGCGGGGTGGGTGACCCCAGGAACGTTCCCCCTGCAGGGCACACCTGCATGGAGAGAGGGTTTGCAGGTAAACACGAGGGTTTACCTGGCCAGCTGATGCCCTGGCAGGTGGATCCCAGGCAGGGGGATGAGCTGAGTGCCCTCCCAGAGCTCTGTCCCGACATTAATCTGCAGCTGCTGTTGGGGCCAGGGGGGAAAAGCGATGAGGAGCCACAAAATTGGAGGCCAGGCACGGTCCCCTCCAGTGCCAGTGCCACTCTGCCTGGCCCCTCAGAGAAAGTCACACTCCCCTGGGAAAGGAAGGCCTTTCCACCTCTGGACTCCTCTGGGAGAGTGGAACAAGCCACGGAGTGGTTTGGGTTGGAGGGGACTTCGGGATCGTCCCGTTCCACCTCCCTGCCGTGGCCAGAGCCGCCTTCCCCCAGGCCAGGCAGGGCTCGGGGAATTTCTCGTGCCTTTGCCTGCAGGTTTGGAAGTCAAGGCCTCCCTGTAGGACATCTCATCCCTCCTCTTCGCAGCTGTTTCTCATTTCCCAGCCATATTCTTCCTGTTTTGTTGGATTTATGGTGGTTTTTTTCCCAATAATTTTTTTTTGGGGGGGGTGAGGGGCTGCGTTTAGCAGCTGCACAATCCTCCCTGCGCCCATCACTATATTTAGCCTCAGACAGGCCAAACAAACGAGCGGGGCTGGGGTTAATAATCACAAAATGGAGTTCAGCTGTCTCTGAACTGTGATTTACTGGGACCGGGGCCAGGCAGGATCCTCCTCACGCCCTCGCTGCGGAATCGCCCACCAGGGACCAGCCTCTTCAAAAGGGGAGAAATCACTTAAAATGCCTCTTCTCCAGCTCAGCCTCGGGATGGGAGATGGCTCAAGGGCGTCTGCTGGAGGGAGAGGCCCTCCAGGGAGGTGCTGGCGTGGTGTGGAGGGGCACTGTGGATGTGAGCTGGGGCTCAAACCGTTATCCAAAGGTTTTTCCTAAGACCCACCCGCCCTTTACGCCAAGCACCATCTCAGACCTGCTCCAGCCTGGGTGGGTGCAGGAACAGCAGCCCTGCAGTTCCCAGGAGATGAACAGGACACTCCTCACCCCAGAGAGGTTTGGCTTGGAAGGGACCGGAGAGCTCATCCAGTTCCACCCCCCGCCTCAGCTTCCCAAAGGTCCTTCCAGGGAAACGCCCCCTCTGGGAGTTGGGATGCACAAAATCCTTCTCTGCCTCACCCAGCTCTTGGTGAGTCCTGCAGGGAGATGCCCAGTTTGCCTTTGCCCTCAGGTGTCCCCTTTTTTTGGGGACAGATCCACCTCCCACACCTCCAGGAACCCCCTGAGATCCACAACCCCTTCCAGAGCTCAAGCTGCCACTCAACAGATCCCTTTGGCTTCTCCAGTTGGCAGGACAGGAGCTTTCCTGGTCCCTTCACCTTTGGAACACAAAGGTTTTGTTTTGTTTTTAATCTTTCCTGCACTCTCTCTCTCTCTCTCCCTCCTGGGAGACTTTGGTCTCTCATCCTAATTAGCCAGGATTGCCTCACTTCCTCAGATATGGAAATGTCTCTTTGTTAAGCAGGGCAGTGTCTCTTTTATCTCCCCCCCTGGCCTCCGAAATTCCTGCCTGTCCTTGCACCTCACGTGCAAAATAATCCAAATATCCAAGTAGGGAAAAGTTTGTGGCTCCTCATCCAGACCTGGCTCAGCCCTGGAGCAGGAGTGGCCCCGTCCTGGGCACTCAGTTCTACCTGCTTGGCTGCTGAGCTCTCTCCTGGGCACATCCCGCCCTCAGCCATCGCCTTTCCCCTCAGGAATCTTTATTTCCACCTTTTTTTCCCCCCTGTTTCAGGATATCAGGTTCTCCCTCTTTCCTTCTGGCTCTCGCCATCCTCAGGAGCTCACCCAGGACCAGGCTGTGCCCCCACCACGGGAGTGAGACACTCAGAGCTGCAGAACCACCCTGGTGTCCCCAATTCCCACCAGATCCAGGGGATGATGCTGCCCCTGCATCCCTCAGCAGTGCCTGCGAGTCCAGGGGGGACTCTGCCGGAAAACCCTGGAGATGCTGGGCCTGGAACGTCCCCTCGGGTGGAAGTTCCCATCCTGGGCCCAACCTGAGGGCTGTCAGAGGAGCAAACAGCGCTTCTGTGACCCCAGAATCCCAAAGATTGTGTCTGGGAAGTTGATGTGCTCCCTCAGCTGAGCTGTGCCCTGGGATGGGGTTGGGTCCCTGACCCGTGACAGGGGTGGAACAAGATGAGCTTTATGGCCCCTTGCAGGCCAGAATTTCCCCGTTTTGTTTCTCTCTGGGCCCCCCTCTCCCACCTGCTCTCTCAGACTGCCCATTTCCCTCATTTCCCAGCCATCAGCACAGTTTCCCTCGGGACAGGGAGTGCTGGGTTGATGCCCCATCCCCAGCTCTCAACCCCGCACAGCCACTGAACCCTCTCCAGGACAGGGAAAAAAACCCAAAAACCACCAAAAGCAAGAAGAGGAAGACCCCAGTTCTGTGCCGGTGACACTTTCTCCCGGGCCAACAACCGAAAGTTTTAGGAGCTGAGCCCTCTGGATGCCGCATTCCAGCTTGGTAACATTTCGGTAACACATTGCAAACGTTTGACTCATAGAAACTTGGACGGCTGGAGCCGGGGGAGGGGGAAGAGCGTCACATTCCCATTCCCGGGCAGGGTTTGCTTGTCGGATTTTTAATTTTTTTTTAATTATTTTTTTATTTAGAAAAAAAAGGAAAGAAAAGAAAGAAAGAACTGAAACTTCTCTCTGTTTAATGGGAGGAGGGGGGAAAAAAAAAGTGTTTGAGCCTGACGGCTTCCACCGGCTCCTCTCGTTGTGTCCGGGAGTGAGGGGCTGGTGGGGGAGGGCTCTGCTGCCAAGGGAGGGACCCGGGGCCGCTGAACTCGCTTTTCTTCTGCAAGTTTTTTTTTTTTTTCCTTTTTTTTTTTTTTTTTTTTTTTCTCCCTCTGCGTTCCCAGGGCAGGGTTGGCTTTCTAGGTTTGATAAAGCATTTCCTTCCATTGTCATTCTATACGGCCTCTGGGCCCTGGGCTCAGTCCCTCCCCTTTCGCCGTCCCCTCTCTCTCTTTCTCTCTCTCTCTCTCTCTTCCTGAACTTCAGTGAATCTCGAGATATAAAGAAAGCAGCTGCCTCCCTTTAAAGCACGGCTCGAACAATGAGACCTCCTCTCCCAGGGCTTTAACTCCTCTGGATGCAAGGACAAAGCCAGGGTGAGTATCCCGCTGCTGGCTCTGCCTCTCCCCGCATCTTCCAGCGCTGCCGGGGGTTGTTCTGGGGGCAGCGCCGGCTCCTCTCAGCCCTGCCCGGCTCTGGAGGGACCAGGAGCGGATGCTGCGAGTGGAAAATCCACCCAAAGCCTCCCCAGAAAGCTCTGACACCGTCCCCGCCCGGGCGGAGCGGGAGGCTTTGCCAGCCTGGATTTTTGGGGTCCTCTCTGGCTCCCTGCCCTGTGGGGGTTTGGGGTGAGGAGGGGGGAAGAGCAAAACCTGGCTCAAAATCCTGAGCTCAAAGGCAAAGAAAAACAAACATGATGCAATCAGGCGTGACCGAGCCGGGCCGTGCGAGGGGAGGGAGAGGAGGGAGGGGAGGGGGATCCCCCCGGGGCTGTGCAGGGCAGGGGATGCTGAGAGAGGAGCTTGGGAAGGGGGGGGGGAGATGCCTGCGGGATCCGGAGGCGCTCGGGCTGGGAGGTGAGGGCCGTGTGAGGGCGAGAGGGCGTGAAAGGAGCATCCCCTGGGGGTGCAGGGGGTGGGCAGAGGCTCCGGGCGTGTTCGTGGGGCGTTATCGGGGTCCGGCTTGGCCCCGAGTGATCTGCTCAGATTGTTCCCTGCACGAGAGGCGGGAGGTGAGGTGCGGGACACCCCGGCAGGAGGTAAATTAACTGAGGGAGAACTCGGGACAGGTGATGGAGCTGCTCCTGAACCTGCATCTCCCAGGTCCTGACCCCGCTCTTCACCCTGCCAGGACACCAAAGCTGGTTCACGTGTGGTGGGGTGGTGGCATCAGAGGTCCACAGGGCTTCCCTGCCCGAGTGGGACAACCCTCGGGCTGAGGAGCTGTTTTCATGGCTCTGAATACAGCCCAGGTGGTGTCACCCAGAGCCCCACAACGCCTCAGCACCCCCCTCTTTGAGTTCCTCCATCTCACCCTGTGGCTGTGACAAGACGTGATTCACGGGATCCTGGGCCTCGTGAACGAGGAATAATCGAACAGGGCATGAAAAGGACACTTTTATTGCTCATCAGGGCATTACTAAGGGCTGTCTGGGGCTCTGTGCAGGTTCAGGGAGCTGCTGGAGCAGCAAACCGCTCAAAACACGGCTGGAAGTTCTCTCAGAGACCTGCAGAGCCACCCAGGGAACCTGTTGTGTGGACACTCAGGGCAGGCTCGAGGGAGTTTGGAGTTTTTCCCTGCCTGAAATCCCAGCCCTGGTGCAGTCGGAGCCTTTTCCCTCCAGCCACGTTTGTTTGTGTTGTTTGCTCCTCAGCTCTGCTAAATCCAGCGATTTTGGGCAGCTCTCTGGCATCCCTGACAGCTTGTGGGTGGGGGTGGGCTGGGAGTGGCCACCAGGCTGGGTGGACATGAACTCCAGGGAGGACCAGACCCCGTGTCAGGGAAAACGCCACTCAAACCTTAAATCCCAAGGGCCGAGTGGAAGGAGTTGGATAAAACTGGCTTTTAGAACAGATCTGAACAGATCTGCAGCCAGAGGAGACCCCCAGGGCTGTTGTGCTCCCGCTGGGGGTGGGGGGGATGTTTCTCCATCCATTATTGATTGATCAGTCCTGGTGTTTTTATATAAATTTAAATGAAACCTTCGGATTTCATGGAGCTTTCCCGGGGGGCAGGTTTTGTGTTCCTGTGGTTTTCAGGAGGGGAGGAGAACTTCACTAACCCTCCCACCCCCCAACCCCAGCAGCCTCCAGGAGCTCACCCCTGCTCCTGGCACTTCCCACCGGGAGGAAATGGGCCAGCATTTCCATGGCAGCAATCAACTTTCCAGGGATGTTGCCTGGATTTTCCAGCAATGGCATCAGCGAGGCTTTTGTCCCCCCAGGCCAGGGCTGAGGTCCTGGGGTAGGAAGGACCAGACATGGCTTGAAAAGGCTGGGATGGGAGTGTTGGGAGGGCAAACATGCCCAGAGGCCGTTCCTGCAGCACAGGGGATCTGTGTCCAACCTTGTCCCGGTGCTTGGGCCTCGGGAATTGCCTCTGCCGTGCTGCCCCATCCCTGGGAACACTGGGACTTGACAGTCCTGGAGGTCTTTTCCCACCTCAGTGATCCCAGCACCTTTTTTCCAGCCACACTGGGTGTCTCTCCTGGACAGAGCCCCGGCCACGCCACTGTGGGAAGATGCCCTTTAAATATGTATTAAGTGGGCCTGGCTGATCCATCAGGGAGTTTACCTTCAAAGCAAACAAAACCAGGCAGCAGCCACGACGCCAGGAGGAAGGTAAACTCATTTTCCACCGGGCAGACCAGGTGGATGAGGCGGAAAACTAAAAAAAGAGCTGCAGGAGTTGAGTTGTTCAGAGGGGGCTGCACCTGAGGGTTCCAACTCCACCAGCAAACTGCTGAGTTTGTGTGTGGTGGCCACACAGCAAGGCCCTGGTGGCCACACATGTTCCCCCCTCCCCCCTCCTTGGAACTGGCTGGCCAAGTCATTGCAGAGCTCTGTGGGGGACTCTGGAATTGTTATTCCCTCGCTCCGGACTTGGATCTGCTTTCGCCGTTGTTTTGGCGCCTTCCGAGAGCAAAATGCACTTGAGGAGGTGGGGAAAAAAAAAAAAAAAAAAAAAGTCCTTGTGCTGTGTCTGTAAAACCCATCCAGGGGCAAACCTGCTGCAGGGAGAGCCGGGATTTTGGGGGGGCTGCTCTTGCACCCCCTGGAATTGAGGTTGGAGCAGGAGGAGACGGAGCCTCCCCGAGCTCAGTGGGTCCCATCGGTGCTGCTGCAGCCCTGGGCTGGTGCCCAGCAGGCTGGGAGACAGGGAATGCTGTGGCCCAGCCTGCTTTAGCCTCATTTTTCCGTGTCCTCCTGCTCCTCCTGTCCCCTCCTGCCTCCTTTGTTCTCGGCCCGTGTCTCTCAGCGCGGGTCAGAGAGAAGCTCTGCCTTCCAAACACAGCCCCAGGACAGCCCTGGCTCCTTCCTTCCTTTCTTTCCTGCTTTCTGTGCTCCCTTTCTCACCCTGGGAGAGCAGTTTTTTCCAGCCAGCCTGGCTTTGGAGAAGCCCAGAGCGCTGGACATGTGCTGAATGAGCAATGCTAGGCTGGAGGGAGGGATCCTGGGCTGGAGGGACAAATCCCAGGCTGGAGGGACAAATCCCAGGCTGGAGGGACAGATCCCAGGCTGGAGGGACAAATCCCAGTCTGGAGGGACAAATCCCAGTCTGGAGGGACAGATCCCAGGCTGGAGGGACAGATGGACCCCAGGCTGCAGGACCTGTCCCCATGCAGAGTCTCACAGAGGAGGGCAGGGCTCGTCTGGGGACAAAAAAGTGGCTTTAAAGGGAATAAAGGCTTTGCAGAGCTGGATTTTGAGCTGGAGGCATCCCGAGGCTTCAGGTTTTGGAGCAGAATTATTTCCTCCGTTCTCTTCTTGCCTCTCCTTTAAATCTCCTTCAAATCTGGTGAGTGGCACACGTTCATTTACCTCTGTTAAATGCAGCAGCAGAGGCTGCTCCCAGCCCTGAGAGCCCCCACTGGGATGGGGAGGACCTGCCTGCTGATTCCTGCTGACTTCCCAGCCCAATTTCTTGGCTGGGGTTTGTCCAGACAAAAGGTTTTCAGCGAGCTGGAAAAGCACCACGAGGTTCCTGGACATTTCTCAGCCTTCAGCATCCTCTGGCTGCTTTTTTTTTTTTTTTTTGGGGGGGATGGTTGGGATGTGAAACCCTGAAATTGTGAGAACCTTGAGGTCGTGCTGCTGTGGGAGGGTGTCCTGGGAATGACTCACAGCCCGGGGATCCTGCCCTGCTCAGGTGTCACAGGCACAGATCCCTCTTCCCACTCCCCCAGATCCATCACGTTTAGGGCCCTGAGACAAACCCACAGCTGATTTCTGCAGCAGAGCAGAAGGGGAGCGTTCCCTGCCGTGGTGAAACCAAATCTCAACCCAAAACCGAGCCCAGACGAGGCGACCTGGCCCAAAACCATCCTGGGCTGTGGGAACCTGAGCCTGGGGCAGGCGGGAGGTGCCAGGGGAGGGTCAAAAACCCCCAGGGCAGGGGTGGGGGGTGAGCTCAGCTCCCCTCCCTGCCAGGGTCAGGGGGGCACCAAACTGCTGTCCCTGCCCCCCTGAAAAACCTTCTTAGAGCTGCAACGCCCGAGCAGGAGCTTCCTTGGGGTGAAAATGGGGGGGTTCTGCCTCGCCTGGGGATGAACTGGGACACAACCCTGGCTGTTGGCTCTGTCCTGTGCCCACCCCTGGGAGTCTGGGATGTCCTGGATGTCCCGGGGTCGCCCCTCACCCATCCCTGGGGTGGCACCGCTCGGGGAGGTGCCCGATGATCCCTCCTGCTCCCCACGGGAAGGCAGAGGCTGAAGGGCTTTCTCAAGGTTACAAAGCCTCTTATTTTTGGCCGCCTTCCCCCCCCTCCTCGCGGGGCTGGAGCCGGCCCAGGCTGGAGCTGTTGAAGTTTTTTCGGCCCCTTTGTTTGTTTAATTGAAGTGCTGTTTGTTTTTGATCACGGGCATGAGATAGGAGCTTCCTCTGCAGGCAGGAAGCAGTGATTTCCTGTTGGCTCCCCCGGCCAACTCTCACTGCGCAGGAAACCTCGCTCTGCTGAGTGGTCACTTTTCGTGCAGCGTTTTTTGGGAGTTTTGTTTTTTTTTTTTTTTCGCGGTGTTGTTTTGATTTTTTTCTCTCTTTTTATGTCTTTTTTTTTTTTTTTCCCCCCTTCTCTCCAAATGGGTCCCCCCAGGGGGAGGATGTGTGGATGTGGGGATGCTGTTTGCATTGACAACAGGAATGTTCAGGCTCAAATCTTTTGGTTCTGTCGATGTTCTCGGGGTCAACCTTTCCTTCTGGTTTTGTTTCTCACGGGACATTATTCCCCTGCTGCCAAGGAAGGTGTGTTTGTCCTGGGTCATTTTAAACCCCTCTCCTGGTGCCATGTAAAGACTCGACAAGGGGTTAAACCAGACCTGGATCAAACCCCACAGCCTCACCTGTTTGTTTGCTTGCTGTGCCAGGAGGGTCTTTAGGCAGGACTGGGATTGCTCAGCCTGCAGAAGGGAAGGCTTTGGGGTCACCTCATTGTGGCCTCCCAGGACCTGAAGGGAACCTGCAGGAAAGGTGCAGAGGGACCATTTCCAAGGGCTTGGAGTGCCAGGATGAGGGGGAATGGCTTCAAACTGCCAGAGGGAAGGGTTAGGTGGGATATTGGGAAGGAATTCCTCCCTGGGAGGGTGGGAGGCCCTGGCACAGGTTGCCCAGAGGAGCTGTGGCTGCCCCATCCCTGGGAGTGTCCAAGGGCAGGCTGGAGCAACCTGGGATAGTGGAAGGTGTGGAACGAGATGATCTTTGAGGTCCCCTCCACCCACGTGTTCAGGTCAGTCCCACAAACCATCAGGGACGGGATTTGAGCCGACGTTTCCCACCTGTGCCGGTGTTTCTGGGTGGGAAAGAGCTGCTCAGGCTTCCCTGTCCCATCCTGGGCAGCTCCCCCGGCGGCTCCGGCCCCGGGAATCCCGGACGGACAGACAGACAGACAGACGGACACGGAGCTGGGAGCGCCCCGGGGGCAGCAGATGGGCCGAGGTTTTTAATTCTCTGCCGGTCGTAAAGGGGCTCCCCCGCGGGGAGGGAATCGGTGACGGGAAGAAGGAGCGGCTGGAGGAACAAAGGGGAAAGGGATGGGGAGGGGGAAGCGGCCGGGGAAGGGGGAGTGGAGCAGCTCCCAACAACCCCCCCCGAGGGACGGCGAGGGAGGGATTGATCCTCGGGGGAGATGCTGAGAGGGTTTAGCCGGAGTTGTGCAAGAGCGGCTGGCTGGGATCTTGTTGGAGGGGGGATAAAACCCCGCGGGATGCGCGGAGGGATGGGAGCAAGAGGAGGAGGAGGAGGAGGAGGGAGAGGGTGGGATGGTCTCTCTCCAGCCCCTGTCCAGTCCTCGGAGCCATCCAAGCAAAACTTCTCCTGCCGCCCCAGCCCTCGTCCCCCACCAGCGCAGCCCCTTCTCCTGTGCCGGTCCTGGAGGGCTCCGCTCCCCCCGCGGCCCCTCCGCATCATTGCAGAGCGCTGACATCACCGCCGGTTGCCATGGAAACGGCAGGTTGGCCAAAACACGACCCCTTGGCCCCGTCCCGCATGTGTGTGTGTGTCAGGAAATGAAGGTTTTATAGCCCATCCCCAGCAGGAGCTGCTGAGCTTTCTGCCTGGGGCTGGAGTGCCCCGAGGGGAGGCAACCCCCTCCTCAAATTCTTTGCACTGAGGGTGCCCCTGGATCCCTGGAAGTGCCCAAGGCCAAGCTGGAGCAGCCTGGGATAGTGGGAGGTGTCCCTGCCCACGGCAGGGGGTGGGATGAAGATGATCTTTAAGGTCCCTTCCAACCCAGAGCATTTTCTGATTCCGTGACTGAAGCATTTCGTCTGTACCTGGGGAGAGGCAGCAAATCTGTGCGAGGAGCTGAGGCAGAAAATGGGAGAAAAAGGGTCAATTAAGGCTTGTGGCTGCAGCAGCCAGAGGATCTAATCCTTCTGGGGGCTCACTGCTGTGGCGTGCAGGGAGAAGAGCGAGGATATTTGGGAGCCTTGGCCTCGGAAATGTTCCCGGAGCCAGAAAAATCTGTCCCGGAACCGACGGATCCCAAAGGCCTCCCAGACAGTGCGGGGGCTTTGGAAAGGAAGCCTCAGGTGTGGTCCCCTGGCAGGGATGGGACAGAGCTCCTGCTCAAGGCGGCCTTTGTTGGGGCAGCAATTACAACCAGACTGTCCTGCAGTGTTTGGGAGCGGAGGAGTTTCCCCAGGGAGGCCGGGAAGCCTCGTCCTCCTCCAGGACCAGCCCCAGAGCAAGCACGAGGTGTCCTGCCCTGACCACAGAGCCAGGCTGGATGGAGGAGCAGGAGAAAGCTCAGCACCTGGAGCAGCTGGTGGCTTTGCCAGCCCTGGCTTTGCTCCCCATTTTCTCCAAACTCCTGGCAGGAGCCGCCCCTGGGCAGCAGCTCTGCCACCCTCGGGCTCGCCCTGGCCCTCCCCGCTCATATTTCGGCTGGGAAACCAAAATCCTGCTTCTCCTGCCTGCTTCCAGACCTCTCCTCCAACCTGGAGGCCTTTCCCAACCCCTTCCTTGGACAGCAGCCCCTGGGGGAACAGCAACACTGAGTGGGTTCAGCTCAGGGGATGAGGCGGAGAACGAAGAGTTGGAGCTGTTTGGTTTTGTACCACCCACCCCTAGCCAGGGGTGCCAACCCACCCCAACCCCCCCTGAGGCCTCCCCCGCTCGCAGAGGGGCTTTTGGGGGTTAAAAATAGGCTCCAGATTTCGGTTGGCCGCGGCGGGGGCCGGGAGCGGGAGCTGTTTATCGGTGCCAGGGTTTCCCCCGAGACGCTGAAATGAGTCAGATAAGAGATGGCACAACGTGTGCCAGCCCCCCCCACCACCACCACCTCCTCCCCCGGGGCTGCCAACGCCACCCAGGCCATCAGGGGGACCTGTCCTGGGGGCTGGGGTGTCCTGGGAGTCACAGTCCCTGTGGATGCTCCACGTCACTCACGTTCCCACCGGGTTTGGGAGCATCCACCTGAATCCAGTGCCCCTTGGGCTCTCCCCCCATCCCTCGCCCCCCAGTCCCTCTCCAGCTCTCCTGGAGGCCCTGGGAGGGGCTCTAAGGTGTCCCTGGAGCCTCCCCTTCTCCAGGCTGGACACCCCCAGCCCTCCCAGCCCGTTTTAGCACTGATTTGCCTCCACTTCTGTTGGTGTTTTGGGCTCGGGGGGTAGCGGGGGAGAAGTCCCTGAAGCGACACATCCTCACACATCCAGAGCCCTTTTCCCACAGCCACAACAAAAGCAGCTGGTGGGGCCTCAAAAATCACCCAAATGTCCCTTTTCAGAGAGGGTGGCACAGGTGAAACACTGGAGCCTGGAAGGAAAACCCCAGCGTGGGCAGCATCCCTTGGGAATCACCCCCAGCATCCCACTGGCCCATTAATCCAGGGCAGGGCTGAGGGATCAGTTCATCGAGGGCACTTCTTCGCCTTTTTTTTTTTTTCCACGGTTAAACCCTCCCTTCTTCCTGTTTGACTCACACCTGACGGGGCGAGAGCGGCTGAATGGGGCTGTTTACACTCAGAGAACGTGGGATTCCCAGAAAGACGCTCAGAGCCGGACATCCTGCAGCGAAACACCCCGGGGGCGTCACCGGCTAAAAATACCCGCGGCAGAACAGCCCCCAAACAAGGCGAGGAGGCAGCGCCGGCCCCGCTCCAGCATCCCCCGGGATGGGGAGGGGGGGAGCAGCTCCCAAAGCTCGGCTTTCCCTGCCCCCAAAGCTCGGCTTTCCCTGCCCCCACAGGTTGCTCCAACCTGTCCTGGATCACTCCCAGGGATGGGGCAGCTCCTCTGGGCAACCTCAGGGCCTCCCCCCAACTCCCAGGGAGGAATTCCTTCCCAAAATCCCACCTGAATTCCCCCTCTGTCCCTTTGGTCCTTAGTCCAGGGCTCAGAAAGGGCTCAGGTTCGTGGTGGGATGGTGGGACCAAACTCAGCCTGAGCTGGTCCTCGTTGCATCCCCAGGGCAGAACTGGGGGCTGCTGACTTTGGAGGGAGATAAATTCAGATGGATGGGAGCAAAAGGCTCTCCCAGGCCCAGCCCAGCAGCCCAGCCACCCCTTCCCAACAGAGATTTCGGGAGCAGGAGCTCCCGTTAGAGCCGCTTGTGCAACAGGTTGTCACCAGAGGAAGTTTCTCTCCAACCCCGGGGCCGTTGGTGGTTGATTTATGTCCTGCAGCTTTAGATTTTCTGAGTGTGCAGCAGCGTTGCACAAGAAGAGGGTTTGACCCTTAAAAACCCTCTTCTTGTAGGGGAAATGTCTCTTTTACCCCCCCCCAAATCACACACCTGGTTGGTTCCTCGATGATGTAAAATGAGGGAAAATTCCCTGGCTCGGGATATCTCTCAGCTTGAATTCTCTCAGGGGAGATGCTGGGTCTGGGGTTTTAACAGAGAACTGGACACTTTTCCCTGTGATTTTTATCTCCCCCCACCCCAAAACAAACACAACAGCTCTGTGTGTGCCTTTCATTTCTGCTGCTCTCTTCATTCCTGCTGCTCTCTTCAGGCACCGGGGCACAGTCAGGACAACAAACACCACGGTGGGAGGGACGTGGGGACTGGACTTCTGTGGACAATTTGGCACCATCTTAGTCCATGTAGGCAACAAGAACTGGCCTTAATGGTCCTGGCAGCACTTGCTGCCCACGGCCCTTCCCAGGTGGGAGCTGCCCCTGAGTGGGACTCAATTCCTTTCCTGGCAGGGGAGGCAGACGAGTCTTGTGCCTCGTGGCGGCTTCCCTGGGCCCTCTCCTGATTTGCCATTTGCCTTTAGCCCAAAATTAAAGTTATTTAGGCTAAAAGCACGCATTAGCCATTTGTGAACAGAAGGGCAATTACAGGCAGAGAATTAATTTCCACCAGAGTGGAGGGGGGAGGACAAGACTCTGCTGCATTCCCAGCAGTCCAGGTTCTCTGTCTCCAGCAGTCCTGGATAACGATAGTTTTGGAACTCTCCCTCTTGTTCTTGGCCTCCTTTTTGGTGTCCCACCACGGTTGCTGTGGTGGGGATGGGACCTGAAGCCTCCCCAGGTGGATAAAAAGCTTCATCCTCGTGGATGGGTCCTGTGCCTGCCCTCGAAAGCAGAGCCATTTTCCCCCAGGGTGGCTGTGGCAAGAACATACCCCGGGAATATCACACAGGGAGGGCGACACTGGAGCTCTGGGAGAGCTGGGGCAATTCCTGCTCTTCCCTAGGCTTGCCCTCAAGGAATTCCATTCCACTCATCCTGGCAGAACTGGGGGGGCAGCGACCCCTCTGTCCTCTCCTGTCTCGTCTCTCCCCGGCCCCTCATCCATGAGGCATCGGGAAATCCGAGCTCCAGGCTGCAGCTCCTGGAATTGAGGGATTTCCCCCTTTCCTGGGTGAGTGGGGGTGGCTCTGAGGCTGCTCCAGCTTTATCCTCCCTGCACCTCTCGGATGTTAAACCGGGCATCTCGCAGTGTCTGCTCCCGGGATTTTCATCGCCCGGGAAAAACCAACAGCGCCAGCAGGAGCTTTCATGGGAGCAGCCCCCTTTCTCTGCCACAGCTCCAGGGCTTTGCAGGAGGCTGGTGGAGCCCGAGGAGCTTCTGGCAGCTTCACCTGCCTTTGAAACGGGTCAGTCCCCGGCCGGGTGCGAGAGCGAGAGCAGAGGATGCGAGAGATAAACCCGCCGGTGGGAGCGGGCGCCGCTGCCGGGGGCTCGTCATTCTGAAACCAGGCATGGAAACTGCTGAGAAGAAAGCTCGAGAGCGGGGCTGGGGCTGCTCCACACGCCACAGGGCTGCTCTCCCTGCCTGGGCACCGTCACGTGCAGCGGGGCAGACGCAGGGAGACCTCCGGGCGGGCGGATGAGCTCCGACGACAAAGGTACCCCGTCCTCGCCCTGGTGCCCCTGCCCGACCCACCTGCCGGGTTCCCTGGGCCTTTCTCTGCCCTCTGCTCCTTGCTGGAGGCCTCTGCTCTCTTGCTGTCGTCGCCACCAGGGCTCCCTGGGCAGTTTTAGGCGTCCCTGAAGGCCAAGGAGGCTCTGGAGGTGGAGGGGAAGGGTTGGGGAGGTTTGGAGAAAGGGAGGATTCAGTGGGCTGTTGGAGCTGTGTTTGCACCTTGTTTGGTGCCCAGTGGGGGTCTGGGTGGTGTTTGTCAGGAAGCAGGGTCGGGGTGTGCTGAGTTCACCGTCCTGAAACCCGCAGGGATTCAGGGACCTTCATCGTGGAATGGTTCAGGTTGGAAGGGACCTCAAAGCCCATCTCATTCCACTCCCCTGTCACGGGCAGGGACACCTTCCACCATCCCATGTTGCTCCAACCTGGCCTTGGACACTCCCAGGGATTCAGGAGCAGCCAGCAGCTTTGACATCTCCACCCTCAGAACTCCAATTGGCCTCGCTGGGGGTCACCTTTAGCTCTCCGTGCTCGTTCCGCAGTCTCAGCAGCCCCTCTGGGCTCCTCTCGGGCTTCCAGAGGGGCTGGGACATGCACAGAAATTTGTGGGACTCTGGGGGTGAAAGGGGTGCCCAAAGTGACTTCAGAGGGGGGGCTGGTTGAGTGAGAGCAGCCCCTGGGGTACCTGTGTGCTGGGAGATGGGGGGTGGTTTATCAGCCTCGCCGAGTTAATCTTGGATTGTGGGGGCTTCCCGCGATCACCGGGTGGTCTCTGCGCCTGCGAACCCCGTGGGAGAGGCTTTTTTTAGCGGGGAAGATCCTCCTGGAGGTTTATTTATTTATTTATTTGTTTGTTCGAGGCCCCCGAGTCCCGCTCGGAGCCGGGAGGGGGCGCGGGGCCGCCCCGGGCTCGGAGCAGAAACTTTGAGTCACTCGCCGGGTGTTTTGGAGCGCAATTTCGGAGCTGCCGCGGCCCCTTCCCGGCCCCTTCCCGGCCCATTGTTGTGGTTTGACAATCACATTTTCCTGTTTTTAAAAGCAAAATGTTTTTCTCTCCCCCGGGGGCCGCAACCGAAGCCCCGCGAGCGCCGCTGGGGAGGAAAGGGGGTCGGGGGCTTGGTGAGACCCCCGAGGGGCTGCGGACCCGGAGAGACCCCCCCCCCTCCTGCGACCCTCTCGGGGTCCGCCAACCCCGTCCCCGGCATCGCCCCCTCCCCTCCCATCGCGTCTCACTTTGTGCAAGGGCAGAGGGGGTGGGAGCTGGGGGGGGAGGTGGGAAGGATCGAAACAGGCAGAAGCGTGCGATTATTTTAATTTTTTTACCTTATTTTGGGGTGGGATTTTTTGTTGTGTGTTTTTTTTTTTTGGTGATTTTTTTTCTCTTTTTGAAGCCGACGGTTCCTCTTTGCCTCGCTGCGGTTTCACGCCCGGCAGAGGGACACGGAGGTGGGAGGGGAGGGGGTGTGTGTGGGGGGGGTTGTATTTTTGTTGGGCTTATTCAAGGAGTGCCTATTTCAAACAAACTGCCCCCAGCACGTGGCACTGCTGGGTTCAAAGCAGAGGCAGAGGACTGGGGGTGGGTGGGTGGCAGCCCCTTGAGGGGCTGTCTGAAGGTGCCCAGAGGGTGCCGGGGAAGCCGAGGGGAGGATGGACCCGCCGCGGCACACACAGGGGATGGTGCAAGACAAGGGCCTGTGCAGGAGAAAAACCATTTATCCCCCCCCAGTTCCTGTGTGCAGAGAGCCCTGCACGCCGCCGGATTTGCATGAAACACGAGCAGTTTTGCTGAATGAAAGTCGAGGAGCTGAAACTGCCGAGCGGTGCCTGTTTGGGTGCTTTGCAGGCAGGATGAAAATAGGGATTAAAAAAACCCACCAGGAGCGGGGTAACCCCTGCCCAGCACGGCCAGGACCTGCTCAGCCCTGCTCTGGCCCCGTGTCCTCCTCTCAGAGCTGTGCTGGGCCCCAGAGCTGTGACACACACAGAGAGCCCTCCCGTGCCCAGGGCACATCCCCAGCACCTGCTGATCCCCCTAAACTCGCTCCCTGTTCCCCAGAGCGTCTCCTCCCGGCTGTTGCCCAACTCCAGGGCGTGAGTTTCTGTGCCAGCATCATCATCAGCAAGCAGAGAAGGCACCAGGCTCTCCCTGTGCCCAAGTCAGCAACTCGCCCACCTGCCTGCCAGGCCAGCTGGTCCCGCCGCTCCAGCCCTCCCCAGCATCCCGAATTCCACCCCCAGCATCCCGAATTCTGCCCCCAGCATCCCGAATTCCACCCCCAGCATCCCGAATTCCACCCCCAGCATCCCGAATTCTACCCCCAGCATCCCGAATTCCACCCCCAGCATCCCGAATTCAACCTCCAGCAGGAAAACGGGAGGAGAAAAATCTGTGATAGGAAGGCAGAGGTTGGGGGGAAAGGTGTGGAGGGTCCCTTGGCATACCCTGGTGGCTTCTGCAGTTTGGGAGGCCAGGAGTGCCCCCACCCTCCTCAGCCCTGTGGATGTTCCCAACCTCACCCTCATGCCTCCCATCTCCCCGCCTGACTCGGGAGCAACGGTGCGATGGAAAAGCTGGAAAAGCAGCCCCGCTGCCCACCCTCCTTTCCCCTCCAGGCAGCCCAGGACCTTCTCCTGGCTCCCTGAGCATCGGGGCTGAGCCCTGGGGGTGCTGCAGGAGCCTCCCCGCTCTCCCTGAGCCCCTGCCGGGAGCTGGGAGGAGCCCGGAGCGCCTTTGTCTCGAGTAGGGGGGGTTGCACAACGTGTGGGGGTGAAGCACCTTCATCTCCCCGATCAAAAGAACCCGTTTCTTTCCCAACCGGCAGCGGGTTCTGCAATGTCCCCTCCCTGCCCCCCTCCCCCTGCACCGCCTGCTCGGTACGGGAGGAGGGACTCCAGAAAGGGAAGCGGTGCCTCACTTTCCAGGCTAAAAATACCGGCTGCGCTTCCGAAATCAGCCCTGGTTCAATGATCTCCCCTGACCCCGAGGCTGCCGAGGGTGGAATCCCTCAATGATTCGGTCCAAGCCCCTCACCTGGCAGGAGGGAGGGGTCTCAGTGGGGTCTCTTTGCTTGTTGGAGGTGGGTTTTGCTTGTGGTGTTCAGGTAATTTCTGAGAGGGGCTGAAGCCAGGCTGCTGCTCCCAAAGGGGAATGGGAAAAGCTCAGAGGTGTCCAGGTCAGATCCAGAGACCAGGAAAGCTCTGGTTTTCCAGCCCACCCCAAATCTGAGCTGGTGTTTTGGGAGAGAGACCAGACCCGCCATGTCCTTCCCAGTGGGGCTGGGGCCTTTGGAAGGATGAATTTAAGGGAATTGAGGGAACTGAGCGGCCAAGAGAGCTCGGTGGGGAGGATGAACCCCTTTTTCCTGCTGTTCCATAGAACAGCCCCCACCCCTCCCACCTTTGGTTGGCTCCGCTGAGTAATATGCAAATTTATGCAGAGTGGGGCCCGCTGGGACTTAGTCGAGAAGTTATTGACTGTTCTCAGGATGAGCTGTTGGACATGAAAACATTGCCAAGGCAATTTGGGTGCTGCTGGGGCTCTCTGGAAGGACGAGGACTTTTGTGCCAGCGTTATTTTCCAAACCAAAGAGGCACGAAGTGAAACAAACCCCTGTGACTGGGAATTCCCACCAAAGCCTCTGTTCCTGCCGCGGGCTGAGGCATCAGGTGCTGCTCCAGGGCTGTGCCTCTCCCTGGAGCAGCTTTGGCCAACTATTTCCGTGGATCTGTGAGGTTTTGGAAGTGAAAGGGAAGGCAAGGCCGACCCTGGAGAGGACGGGCACAAAATGAAAGGGAAAGAGAAAGCCCCGGAGGTGAGAGAGGAGCCCTGAAACCTCTCAGATTCAGAGGGTGCCAAAAATAAACCCCGTGTGCTCGCTGTGTGACTTCGCAGGGCTGTTTTGGTACCGTCAGACCGAGCAAAACAGCTCGGCAAAAACACGTCCCAGCCCACTCGTGCTTTGGGGTTTGTCCCCCCCCCGAGCCCCCCGGGGCTGCAGCTGGGCCGTGGCTCCCCCAGGTCTCCCCCACCGGGCCCGGGCAGGGCTTTGCTCTGAGCCTGAAGTGATTTCTTCCTTGGAAAAGAGAAGTGTAATCCAGCGGTTGGAGAATTCCCCCCCCTCGCGTTCTGGATTTCCTGGAAAAGCAGCTGTTCCCTCTCCGAGGAGCCGCCGGGCGCGGGCTGTTCCCGCCGCTGGCAGCCGGGGAATCTCTGGATATCGCCGGGCTTTGGGACGGGGTTTGATGGCCCTGAGCTCCTCCACCTCCTTCGGTTCCGTCTCTTCCTCTGCCGTGCTCGGTTCTCCCCCACCCCACCCCGGGGATGCTCCCACCGTCCTGGGGGATGTCCTTACACATCCCCCCTTCATCCCGCAGGATTCTCCCGCTCTCCTGCCCTCCGCTGGTCCCTCCTCCCCCGGGAGGGCGATGGGGGAGCCCCCGCACGGAGCGGGGACCGCGGGCAGGTGCGGGGTGCGCGGTGCCTTAACCCAGGAATTCCCCGCCATTTCGGGGGGGTCGCCTCGGGGCTCCCCGAACCGTTTCGGTGCCCAGAGCTCTCCCCCCAGCTCAGCCATCCCCGGGATGGAGCAGCTCGCCGTCAAACTTGACTCCCGCCCCGCATTCCCGCTGCCCGTGGTCTCTCCCACAACTTCCCCCAGGGGATGTCTGGAAGGAGCCACTGGCGGTCCCTCGGTTCAGACCCCCCCCAAACTCACCGCCCGCCCCCGCGGTTCGCCCCGTCCCGTCCCGTCCCATCCCGTCCCGTGCGGTGCCGGGGGCGGGGCGGCACCGCCCGCAGCCCTCGCCGGGGCCGCCCCGCTCGTCCCGCCCGGTTCCGGCGCGGCGGCGGCGCCGCAGGTGGAGCCGAAGCCCCCGCGGAGCCCCCTCAGAGCCCCCCCCCGGGGCTGCCCCCCCTTCCCCCATCCTCCGGGACGCTCCGGCATCGCCTTCGTGGCCGGCCCCG
This sequence comes from Myiozetetes cayanensis, assembly GCF_022539395.1. Classification (NCBI taxonomy): domain Eukaryota; kingdom Metazoa; phylum Chordata; class Aves; order Passeriformes; family Tyrannidae; genus Myiozetetes; species Myiozetetes cayanensis. The sequence goes on along the minus strand of NW_026087709.1, from coordinate 49,090 downwards.
CCCGAGGTAGGTGCCGGCTCCATCCCGCGGGTCTGGCCCCCGGGGCTCGCAGGGTCCGCACCGGGGTGGGGAGGGGGTCCGTTCCTGGGGGTCCGCAGCCTCCGGGAGGGGCTGGGTGGGTGTCGGTGCCCGCCGCGTGTGTGGGGAGAGAGGTGCTGGCAGGGCTGTCACCCGTGGGGCGTGGAGCGGTGCCGGGCTGTGCCGGTGGCGGGGGAAGCGTCGGGGGATGGCGGCTTCCAAAAGCGGCTGATCCAGCCGGGAGGAGCCGGCGTCCCGTGGGGAGCGCGCAGGGCTCGGCCTGGGCGAGCCGCGGGCACCGAGGGAGGGATTTCCACTCACTCGTGGGGTCCCTCCACACGCGCGGCCGCCTCCCAAAGCCGAGCCCGTGGCTTGCTGGGATGTTTCTGGTGCTGACCCTGCTGCTCTTCCCGGTGCAGGGAGCGGGGATGGGGGGGCACAGCACTCACAGCACGGCTGGGATTGCCCCCCACGGGTGGGTTTGCTGTGAGGGCACCTCTCTCTCTCTCTCTCTCTCTCCCCAAACATCCTGTGGGGAAGGGATGAGCCCCGAGGAAAGAGCTGTCGATGCCCTGAGCATCCCGGATCCCTCTGGAGAGCGAGCACGAGCCAGTGCATCCCACAGATCTGTGCCCTGTCCAGGATTTGACCCGTGCTGGCAATCCCTGGGCAGCTTCCCACACCATTTTTTTAGTTTTTATTTTCCACGGGAAAGGTGTTCCATGGGGTTTGGATGTGTCAGGGGGCTCTGCTGAGTGATGGGATGTCAGGAGACCCCTGCAGAGGGTGTGGGATGTGCTGGACTCAGCTCAGGGGTGAGAGAGCAGGAGAGACGGGGTGTCAATCGTGGCAGAAGGAGGGAAGAGAGAGGTCAGAGGGTTTGGACTGCGCCTTGGGTTTTTTTTTCCCGACTGGATGATCCATGAGTGGCTCTGCCCCGTGTCTGCTCCAGAGAGCAGAGCTCAGGGAGCAGGATGGGGGGGGCGTGGGCCCCACTCTGAGGGTCCAGATGTGAGCCCTCCCTCCGGCCAGATGTTCGCAGAGGGCTCCAGCCCGAAATCACAGCCTCTCTCAGGAGATCTCCGGCGCTTCCTGGTTTTGCAGCGAGAGGGTCGGAGGATTTCGGCACTTCCTACTCGCTGCCTGCTGAGAGCAGGAAGTGGGAGCACGAAAATGGCAGCAGAAGCTCTCAGAGCTGGGCTGGAAGCTCAGCAGGGAGAGTGTGGGGTGGCAGGGGGGTCCTGAGCAGGGCCCTGAACTTTGGGATGTGTCCATTTGGGATGAGGGGTCGGTCCCAGTGTCGGGGCCGGTCCAAGCGTGTGTCTTGTCCCGGGACAGAGGATGGAGGTGAGTGTGGATGGGACACGAGCGTGTCTTGTCCTGCAGTTTATTAAATGGCTTAGTTGGGAACCTCCCCGGGGCAGGGAGAGGCTTTGGCTCCGTGCTGGGTGCTGTCCTGGGCACTGCTGAGCCGGCAGAGGCGTTTCAGTGCCACACCGTGTGCCGTGCGGGCCGACAGAGCCACAAACTCCGTGTTTTTGAGGGGCTGGATTTGTGTGGAGGGACGAGGAATCCAGATTGTGGTGGCTGGAGCACAGGTACCACCTCTCTGGGCCCTGGCTCCTGCTCCACACCTCGCTGGCCGTGGGCTGGAGTGGAGCCCCAGGTGACATCAGGGGACAGGGCCCGGTGGCTCCCGAGGCTGTGGCCACGTGGATGGCTTTGGGATACACGAGGCCCAAAAGTTCCCCCACTGTGGGATAGGAGCAGACCCGGGGGGAGGCTGAAAACCGACCCTACAAAACTCCAAAGCCGTTTAGGAACCGCTGAAAGAAAAACGAGATTCGAGAGAGCGTCGGCGGCAGCGAGGAGACGTTTTGTGTTTGGAGTCTGAGGCTCAGATTTTCAGGCTTTTTCCTGTTCCAGCCGCGGGACACAATGGCATACGTGCTTTTTCAGCGAGTCTGGGAAATCCTGCAATCATGGGTTTAACAGCTGGGACCTTGAGGAGGGGAAAAAAACAAACAAGTGTGCTGGCAGCGCTCCGAAAGGAGGCAGCTCCTCCTGCGCCGCTGCCCGGCCTCGGCGGGGCAGGGTGTGAATCTCCTCTTCCATCTCTGGTTCAGGCATCAAACCCCGGTTGTTCTGGTCTGATTTATTGCCTTTTGATCTGCATCCAGCCCAGCCGCTGCTCTCTGGGGCAGCGCAGGAGGGAGGTGAGTCAGTCCTGTGTCTGTGCCTCATTGCCTTGCTATGCTCCCCGAGGGCAGGGATCAGGAATGCATCCGCTCCATCCCGCTCAGGCTCCCCATTAACAGCTTCTCTGCTGACTTGGGGTCGCTGGGGAGATGAGGAGAGGACACAAAAAGCCTGTCCTGGCCTCGCTGAGTGGTCTCCTGTCAGCCTCGAGCAGCCCCCCCTGTGCCCGCCTGGCACGGCTGGTCCCAGTGCCCTAAAAATACCTCAGGAAGCCCTGCTGGGAGCAGCCCCGTGGCCTTGCTGAGTGAATGGGATGTTTTCCTGCCTTTGTTGGGGCCTAAAACACAAGGGGGGCTGTTTGTGGTCCCCCCCACTCCCACCCCACAGGCTGGGGTGTCACTCAGGGGTCTGAGCTGGCGCATTCGGTGTAGGATGTGACGGTGCCATGAAGGGTTCAGGGGAAGGGGGGGCTGTTAACGTGGACTTTTTGGGGCAGAAAAGCCTGGGCCTTGTTAAGCCCAGCCAAGGAAATCGGGATTTGTTTTCTCTCAGTCTTGGAGAGCTCCCATCTGCCCTTCCCGATATAGCAGCAGTGGTAACTCCACATGAATGTGCTGAATCCGGGCAGCTCTGGGGCTGCTCAGGCTCACAGCACTCGCTGGCTCTGGGCTCAGGCAGGGCTGGGATGCTGTGGTGGCATCTTGTCACTGCTATAAATAGCAAAACAGGGCACGGGTGCCCGCTGGAGACTTCCCAGCCTCACCTGGGAGAAGGGATGGATCGTCCCAAGGGGGATCTCCGTGGAGGTCCTGACCCCGTGGAAGGGCTGGAGCGAGGCAGAGGCTGCCCCACTTTGGTACCTGGGCACGAGGGAGGTGATGTTGGACTTGCCAACTCCTGGAAGAGCCCGGGAGTTCAGCTCCAGGGAAGCTGGAAACACGGGGAAACCAGGATGGAACTGGGATGTGGTGCTGGGATCAGCTCCCCAGGGATGCTCTGGAGCCTTCAGGAGGGAGGACCTGTCAGGGAAGGAGGATCTCCGAGGGAAGGAGGATCATCTCTTACACAAGGGAGGGGGGAAAACTGTTGATGCTGAGGCTGCTCTTTCAAAAGCCGCCTCCCTTGCGTAAGAGGAGCCTTGGGCAGCCCAGAAAACGTGGAGAGCTTCCTCCCGAGGCTGGAGACAGAGCCAGGACTGCTCCCTCAATTTCTTTCTTCCCTGAAGAGTTTTTCCTGAACTCCAAGGCTTATGTAAATTCTCCAGGTTTGCCCGGGGCTTGGGGCGCTGAGGATTGGTTTCCTGTGTAGCCCAGGGGTGCAACTACCACGTGAAAATCCTCTCCCGGTCCTTCCACAGACTCTTGGCTTCATCCAGAGCCCTCAGCAACACTCGAGGGGCCGCTGGAAGCAGCTGCCTCTTCCCAGGATTCCCTTCAGCTCCCGTAGGGTGGGAATGTTCGTGGCAGGCCCTGCCCCGGTGCCACCACGGGCGGGGGGTTTTGTCTGGGTCCCTGCAGCCCCCCGTGACTGTCACCTGCTGGCACTGGGCAGAGGGGACAGCGGTGCTGGGCCACGCTCTGGGACAATTGGAGTGCAGAGTTCAGCAAATCTGCAGATTGTGGTGGATATCCAGCCTTTGGAAGCCGGGTTTAGTCGCTGTCTGGGCGAGGGCTGGGCTTGGGGGTTCCCTCGCACGCCCTGGGTGAGTTTGGGAGGGTGTTTTTAGAACAGACTGAGCTGGTGGGTCTGGGGAGTTCGGTTATTTTGTTGAATCTTTGAATGGTTTGGGTCAGGGGGGTTATTAAAGCTCATCCAGTCCCACCCCCTGCCACGGGCAGGGACACCTCCCACTAGCCCAGGATGCTCCAACCTGCCCTTGGACACTTCCAGGGACAGCCACAGCTCCTCTGGGCAACCTCAGGGCCTGCCCACCCTCCCAGGGAGGAATTTCTTCCTAATTAGCGCCCGTGGGCTCTGTCAGTCCCTGCTGGTGACTTCCTACTGCCCAAAAATCCGGGAGAAAATCCCCTTCTGGGACGTGGGTGAGCCGGCAGGGCACCCTGGGCCCCTGGGCAACTCAAACACGGGGTGGACAGGCCGGGAGCGAGCAGGGACCGGTTTGAGGTGGCGAGCTGGATCCCCGGGAGCTGCAGCTCCTGTGTTTGTTTTCCCTGGTATCCAAGGGTCGGAACCAAACCTGCTGCCGGGATTGCCGTTCAGGCCTCCCCGCGCCGATCCTAGCGCTGGTTGCTAACCAAGACCAGGCCTTTCCCGCACACATCTGGTGGCTGGGTGCAATCCCAGCCCTCCCTTCCAGCCGGGGGGGAGCCTGGCAGGCTGTGAGGGGCTCCTGCAGCGGGGATTTTTGGGGGGTTTTGGGGGTGCTTTGGTGGCCTCGGCCGTGTCGGTTCCCTTTGAGGCCCTGCTGGGCCACCTGGTCCCATCGGGATCCCATCCAGGGAGCTGCCTGGGCAGGCTCAGCCCGTGCCAGTGGGCTCAGTCCCACGTGGGCTGCGTGGTGTGGGCAGCACAGGAGGTTCTTCATTGGGATTTTGCCGGATCTGGATCCACACCGGGCCGATGCTCCAGCTCCGCAGCTCCTGGCGGGCTCCTCCAACCCTGGGGACGCTCTGGGGTCGCTGCCCTGCCCGGGGGACAACCCCCTTGTCCTCCCACTGCTGTGGGGACACCGTGCTTCGGGATCTGAGGAACAGAGACAGCGCCAGGGGGGTCATCCCGGCATCCCCCCCCGGCCGCTCCCCGAGCGTCTCTCTCTCTCTCTCTCTCTCTCGGGGAGGTGAGAGTTGTTGTGCAGAGTTTCCTCTCCGTGCCCTCTTATGTCACGCAGCCCCGGCGGCTCCCGAAATAGCCGCCAATCCCCGGAGGTTTCACTTCAGGCTCTCTATTCTTAGCGCTGGCGGCCGCTCGGGCCGCGTTGCTCAGCCCTGAGCTCGGGGCGAGCGCCAGGCTGTGCCATGCAGGGCCCCGTGGCACCTCCGGAGGGTCCGTGCGGGCACCACGGCCGAGCTCTGAGCTCGGGGGGAGCCTGAGCGGGAAACCAGACCCGCTCTCCCCTCATGGCCCAGCCCTGAGAGTCTCTTTTGTCGCCTGTTGCATCTCATCCCCTCCATCCCCCAGTGCCAGCAGCCACCCCAGACGCCCTCCCTGCCGTGGGATGCGCGGCAGGGATGGGGCAGCGGCGAGCGCGGGGTGCGGAGCGGCCGCGGCTTCGCTGGATGCTCTCGGAGCGCCGCCCAGGCTGAAGGGCTCGCCCGCCCCGGGGGTGTTCAACCCCTCCTGTGAGTGCTTTTCCCGTTCCTGGGGGTGGTTTGTTTCTAAAATATCCTGAGGGGGGGGGTGGGACAGCTGGAGGGGTGCAGGGGACGCCCCTCAGGACGGAGAACTCCCTAAGTCCTGAGGTTGGGCACGGCCAGCGCTGGGGCAGGGGCAGGGCTCTGGGGTTTGATCTCCTAAATTCGGGACCCCAGGAGCTCTCAGCAGCCTGGTAGCCACGGCAGGGCAGTGGCAGCACCAGTGCCAGCTGCAGCAGCAGACACAGGACGGGCTCCTCTGTCACCTGCGTTTTCTGGCTGTATCTCTGGGGACTCCCCACTCACCCCCAGCTCTGGATGCAGGGGGACACCTCATTAGTCCTCCAGCAAGATTTTGGCTGTTTGAAAGCTCTTTTTGGGAGTCCCCTCGTTTTCCAGGCTTCACTTCAACCCCTTGAGCATTTCCAAGCCCTCGCTGGGGCTCTTTGGCTCCAGCCTTGCCGACCTTGGGGTGCAATTCCACCCCAGGTTGGGTCAGACCCAGGGTCCTGCACCTCTAGGGGTCTATGGCATGGGGGTTGGGGGAGAAACGAGGCCCTTTTTGGGTGGGCAAGGTGCTTTTTGCAGGGCTGGGGCTGCTGGGGAGGGGAGTGTGTGTTGTGCTCCGAGCTCGCATCCTGCCCGGGTCACGTGCGGGCCGGGCCTTTGTCCCGCGCCTCGCTGCCTTTTTTTAACGTTTATTTTTAGGTGCTCTCCGGCTTCCTCTTCCTCCTGCTCTGCGCTGAGCTCCCTCTTTCGAACTCCCTCTTCTCGGGAGTGCTTTTTTTGGGCAGCCAGTTCCTCCCTAAGCCTGGTTTTTTGCAGGTCTTTTGTCCCGGCTGAGCATCAGCAGCTGCTGGGGGTCCCCTCTGGGCAGGCAGCAAGAACAGAGCAAGGTTTGCTTTGTGAAGGGTGAATCACTTGAGCCTTATCTGTCCCTGGGATTTGGGACAGCTGGACGACTTCTGCTGGAATCGTGGAGGCTCCTGGAGTGGGGGGAAAGGGAAAAACTCTTCCTGCCAACAGCCTTAGTGGGTTTGTGCTGCTGATCCCTGCGTTGAATCCTTCAGTGTGTCCTCTGGAATAACTCCCTTAAACTCTGGCTCCTGTGGAACTTCAGCCTTGGGGATGCTTTGGGTGGTTTGAGCGCTGGGGGAAGAGGCAGAATTGTCCTGGTGGGACCCTCGTCTTGCTGGGACCCTCGTCCTGGTGGGACCCTCGGGGTGGGTGAGCTCTGAAGGCACAGAGGCTCTGTGGGACTGAGCCCTTGGCATCCCCCCCTCCCCACCCCTCGGACGCTGCAGGAACCCTGGTGTGGCTTTGCTGGTTTAGGAGGCAGGATTTGTAGATAAAGTGGCCCCAGCTGGCTGAATAACAGCAGTGTGGGAGAAGGGAGGGGACTCCAGATAAGCCCTGGGCTCGTGCCTGGGCAGTTGTAATCGGGCACTGAGGTGGGGAGTTGCAGCAGAGCCCGTGTTCTGAGGTGAAGGGGATGGTTTTCCCCCCTCCTCCTGCTGTTCCCACCCTCTGGCTCCCTGGCTTAGCCTTGGTTTATCCTCTTTCCACACGGCAAGGCACCCTCTACCCCTAACCAAGGATGGGAAAGTTTGGGGGCCAAACCTGTGGGTCCTTGGGGGGTTCTGAGGGATATCCCGGCCAGCCTGGATCGATTATCCCTTCCCCTCCGTGTCCCTGCCCGTGTCAGGGAAGCAAACAGGGCTTGTACAACCCTCCAAGGCTGGGGTGGAACCTGCTTTTCCCGTGGGACAGAGCAGGTCTCAGCCACCCTGCCTTTCCCCACGAGTGTGCTCAGCCAGGGCTTGCCTTTTCTGCCCCGTAATTTGATTTTTAGCCCTTATTGGACGGGCAAAAAGCCCTGCTGGGTTCGTCCAGGCAGCTCTTCGTGCTGTGACACCTTGTCCTGTGTGCTGGGTCTGCCCCTGGGGTGATGAACCCCCCCCTCCTCATCATCTGGGTGCTCCCTAAAAGGAGCAGGAACAACAATTCACCTGGGTTAAACCACAATCCTCCCCTCCCCAAATTAGGCGAGCGCCAAGCCCTGGTGCGTCCACAAATGACTGAATCCTGCCTGAAAAGCCCAAGTATGAAAACATTATTTTTTGGTTTTGGCTGAGCCTCGGGGCTCTCTGGGCCTGAGCCACCCCTGGATGGGGCTGCCTGGGGCTCTGCCCACCCCGCAGCCACGGGTGATGTGGGCGTGCCAGGGGGTTTTGGGGTGCAGGGGGGGGCTGAGGTGGGAGGTGGGGGCTGTTAATGGGGCTGGCAGGGGAGAGCTCTGAGCAAGAGGAGCTGGAGGAGCTTTGTGAGTGTGGGGCTGTCTCAAGGCACAGCTTTGTGAGTGTGGGGCTGTTTCAAGGCACAGCTTTGTGAGTGTGGGGCTGTTTCAAGGCACGGCAGAGCCTGAGAGGGAGGAGGGGAGGGTGGCCCGGTCCGACTGGGAGTGCTGGGAGTGCAGATCCCGCTGTCCCACCCATCCAGTGTGTCCCACCCTCCTGGTCCCCAGCATTGCTGAGGGACCCCAGGCCTGGCAGAGACCTCGTTGCTTTGGGAATGGGGTCTGCTGGTGCCTGGGCTGTGCTCTGAGGGCTGGTCCAGGCCCTGCTGAGCATCCCTGAGCATCCCTGAGCATCCCTGAGCATCCCAGACTGTTTCTCCTTCCCATGCTCTGCTCTCCAGCTCCCCGGGCTGAAGAATTTCCTGGATGATGCTGATGTGGGGCTTTCACTCCTGGGGGAGGGAAGGCTGATCCTATTCCCGGCTTGTTGGGCTCTCCCAGCTCTCCCCCCCGGGCAGGGTGAGTGCCTGGCTGGTCCTGGAGGTGGTTTGGTGGCTGGATTCCCCCCGTTGATCCCAGCACCATTCCCAGGTGCCGAGGCCTGGCAGCCCCAGCCCGGCCCAGGCGGTGAGACAGCGGTATGTGAGATGTAAACTCAGCCCCCAAGAAGTTTAGATTATTGCAGCCCTGCGAAAAGCATCAGCTCTGCCCTAAATGGAGCCCAGATGGTGGCGGGAGGGCCGGGAATTGCAGGAGCCCCCGCGAGCAGGAGGGCCCCGGGGCCATGAGGGGAGGGAGGGGAGGGCTTGGGTTACAGCTCAGGGTCAGCTCCTCCAGCTGGCCCCTGAATCCACCCCATCCTTGGAAAACAACCCCGGGGGAATGACAAAAGTCTCCCGAGTTGCATCACTGAGGGAGCTTCTCAGCCTTTCCAAAGAGGAGCTTTCCCAGAGGCCGGAGCCCGGAGATTGGGCAGGCTCGGAACCCTGAGCCCAGGGCAGGGATCAGGGGGGAGTAAGGGGGGGGATGGAATTGTGTTTTGGGGAAGATGAGACCTGGTAGTATTTGGGGAATGGCAGGGAGAGCCCAAGGAATGGCAGGGAGAGCCTGGGGAATGGCAGGGACAGCCCAGGGAATGGCAGGGATAGGCTGGGGAATGGCAGGGAGAGCCTGGGGAATGGCAGGGACAACCCAGGGAATGGCAAGGTGGTGGCCAAGGGGCTGGGGCTGAGAGGGCAGGAGGGGCTGGAGAGGAGCAGGAGGGGCTGGAGAGGAGCAGGAGCTCTGCTCTGCTGCAGGTCCCAGGCCCACATCCCTGGAGATAAAACCCCGTGTGCAGGAGCAACACGCCCCTTTCCCCGGGAGATAAGGCTGTGTGCGGACACAAACACCCCAGGAAGGCAAACACCCGAGTTTACCTTCCCTGCGGGGACCCAGAGCGCCTGCAGCACCTCCCCCGAGGGCACAGCGGGGCCAGGAGGGCCCCTGGCACTCGCCAGAGCTGGGTTTGGGGTCGGGGTGGTGGCCCCAGGAGGCTGGGACGAGCTCAGCTGGTCAGAGCCTGGCTGTGGGAGGTGGGACAGCCAGCAGGAGTGAGGAGATGGGATGTTGGCAGGAGTGAGGAGATGGGACACTGCTAGGAGTGAGGAGATGGGACACTGCTAGGAGTGAGGATATATTTCTGGGGGACTCTCTGACGACATTAATGCTGTGGCAGCGCCTCAGAAGGGGCAGTGACTGCGTGTCTGACTCACGGACACTGCAGGGGTTGGATGGGGGTTCAGGAGCCTGGGATGGGGATGGGGATGGGGACAGGGATGGGGACGGTGTTGCCTGGCTGGGGTGCTGGCAGGGAGGGGACCTTGAGTCTCCCCCCCAGCCCAAAGCAGCCCTGCAGAGCAGGGACGTGCCTGGCACGACGTGCCAAGCGAGCCCAGGAGGTGGAGGGTGTGCCTGGGAGGGGTGCAGGGTGTGGGACGGGGCGCTGGCGCATCTGGAGGTGGGACAGGGAGACTTGCAGAAGGATTTGTGGGCCCGGCCCGGTTGGAGCTGGGCCGTGTGCTGTGTCTGCACAAATCCCTGTCCTCCCTCCTTCCCTACTCCCTCCCTCCTTCCCTCCCTCCCTCCCTCCTGCCTCACTGGGGGAGGCTGGAGCAGATCCTGGCAAAGCCCCCATGGCATTCCCTCTGTCCATGGGGGTCATCTCACACCTCCTGACCCTGGGGGTGAGGGATGGGGTTTGCCAGAGCCCCCCCCCAACTCGCCAACCAGTCAGCCCAGTGGGGAGGAGACGCTCCCATTCCAGTGCCACTGGTCGCTTTCTGGATCCATCAGCACCTGGATCTCCTGGCTGGGGAGAGGGGAGACACCCCAAATAAAGGGCTCTGGGGTGAGCAAAGCTCCTGGAGTGGCATCTCCTTCCAAAACCCGCTGGGTTTGTTTTGCCCCAGTGTCCAAAGTGACGTCGGGAACTCGCTGACCTCCGTGACTTCATGGCAGGGAGGAGAAAATCACCCCCCCAAAATGGTCTGCCTGGGAATTGGGGCTTTTGTGCAGGGGGAAAAAGAGCTCTGTGAGGCAAAGACTGAGGAGGGAACTGGGCTTGGGTCCCACCCAAGCCTGGGGTGGGACAGGGGAGCTCCAGGGAGGGTTTGTGCAGCTCAGGGCTCTGCTCCCAGGTCAGGCCTCAGCTCTGGCAGGGCTGGGTTTAGAGGGGAGCCAAACAGCTGGGAGAGGAGCTGGGGCTGCAGGAGCCAGGCCTGCAGGAGCTGATTTAGCTGGGGAGATTGTGCTTTATCCCCTTGCAATCGTGGCCTCCCCAGGCTCGCTGCTCCCCCCCAGACCCCGCCGCTCTCTGTGGGAGCATCTCCACCTCTGCCAAGCCAGGAATGCTCCCAGGCACTGCTCCACGTCCATCTGCAGGGACAGGGATCACAAGGGAGCATCCACAGCCCCTCCAGAGCCCGTCCCTCCATCCCTTTGGGTACCACTGAGTCCCCACTCTGGGACCATCCCCGCTCTCCCAGCTCCCCGTCCTCCCCTCCGGCAGCAGCAGCAGCAGCAGCAGCAGCAGCAGCCACGTGCCCTTTCCCCAGCCCACACGGTTTTTCCTGGGTTGCAGGAGCCCTTGGCAGCAGGATCAGGGAGCAGAGCTCCCTGCCAGGGCTCCTGGGGGGTGGATAGACCAGCTTTTCTCCTTCCCTTATCCATCACCCAGCCGGGCTCCTGGAATCACCAAGCGGGCTCCTGGAATCACCCAGCTCGGAAAAGACCTCCAAGGTCACCAAAGCCCAACCTCTGAGGAGCTGGGGTGGCTGCAGAGGGGCCACCTCACTCAGGGAGGAGCGATGGAAAGGCCTGAACCTCCTGGAAAGGGGAGAGGCTGCGGGAGGGGGGGGAATAATTTGGGAGCACGGGAATGGTTTGCCACGAGATGGAGAGGGTGGTCTCGTGGGGATGCATCTTCAAGGACCTTGGAGGTGGGAGTAGGTCCTGTCTCCCAGGCTTGATTTCGGGGAGCTGAGCTGGGTTTGCCACCGTGGTGCTCCCGAGGAGGGGGGTGTGAGGGGGGCACCCACTCCCAGCTGGTGGACGTGGAGCAGAAGAGTCCCCTCCGGGGATTTTGGGCACAGCAGGAGAATCCTTGAGCTCTCCAAGCCCTTGTCCTTCAGCAGAAACCGTTTTGGGGTCTGCCCGCGGTGCGAGTTTTCGTGTGAGTGTGGAAGGTGCAGGACTCAGGCAGCGGAGGGACCTCAATGTTCCAGCTGGGCTGGTCCTGCTGGATCTCTGGGAAGGGACAGTGGCCTTTTGGGAAGCCACCAGCAGCTGGAAGAGGGCTTGCAGGAGGACACCCCCCCATCCCTTCCCACCCTCCCACCTCCTCCTGAGGGCAAAAAGCCGTCAGGAACAGCTCGGGGAGGGGGCTGGAGGAGCAGAACCAGGGGCTGTCGCTCTGGGATTTGAGGAATCCCTGCAGCCACCCGGTGATGCAAGCTGGAGGGGAGGGCAGGGGGGGAGATGCTGAGCTCTTCCCCCCCTCCCCTGCACCGGGGAGGGGTGACCTACAGCTGCAAAAATGTGCTTCCACACTTGGGGGGACTGCTCCCAGTCAGGGATGAAAACATTTGTTCCTGAAACTGGAGTCATTCCTGGGATTGCAACACCCGGGCTGTGTTTCCAATTAATCTGCTGAAGTCGTCATGCATTTCCAAGCGCCTTGGCTCGGCACAGGGCGGGAGAGGGATCTGGCTGAGTGATCCCTGCGGGGCAGGGGATGGATCAGGCTCGAGGTGCCCGGATGGGTTTGGAGTTCCCGAGCTTGGTGTGGGATGGTGGGCCCTGGAGGGGCATCCCCACCTCAGGCAGGGAGCTCACCTCTCCAGGGAGCTGCTGGAAGGACGGACATCCCCTGGCTGGTGGGCTGGTGGATTCCTCTCCCTGGGCTGCCCTTGCACAGGGCAGGGTCCCCCTCTTGGAGCTGGAAGGGACCCGTCACATTCCTCCCTCTGCTTCATCTCCCCCGGGGGATTTTCTGAGGAATGAGACGGGATCCAGAGCCCGGCCCCGGCTGGGTGGGAGCAGCGTGTTGTGCACAAGCACACCCATGGAAAGGCCAGAAAACCCATCCCTTTCCAAGAAGGAGGCTCGGGCTGAGCTCCCTCCCTGGCAGGGATGACCCTGGGATTGGGGATGGGGGAGCTCAGGGGGTCTCCTGCACTGACTCAGTGCAACCAACCCAGGGGATCCAGTGCCGGCTTCCCAAGTCGCTCCCAGAGCCGGAGCTTCCCCAGGCACCTCTGCTGGGAGAAACCTCTGCTGTGGAGTTTTGTCTTTTTATTAATTCAGCAGGGAGGATGTAACCTTTCTATATTTTGCTTGCAGGACAATAATACTGATGGTTTCTATTTTTAACCCGTCCACGGGGCCACAAAAAAAACCTCCTGCCCTTGGGAACGTTGAGGGAACGTTGAGGGAACGTTGAGGGAACGTTGAGGTCGTGGCTTCAGGAGATGCACCAGCAGCTCTGGTTGGGGAGGGAGGGCCTGGCCTTGATTTTTGGCAGGTGAAGAGAGGCCAGGCTGCTCTGGGATGGTCTCCCTGCTCAGGTGGGAGCATCCCTGCTCAGGATGGGGAGCAGCAGGGACGTGTGGCATCATCCACCCTCCTCTTCCTCCCCATTCCCTCCCTGCCTTGCCGACTCTGGGATGCTCCTCCAGCCCCGAAATCCCAGCTCTGGTCCTAAAAGCATCTCAAACCCTTTAAATAGCCGTGGTCTAGAGGCTTTTTTTTATAAAGGAGAACAATTTTCTTTCGTAAGGAAGCAGTTCCCTTCGCCACCTCGGTGCCGCCAAAGGGCTGCAAGTGGCAACTCGCCCTCCAAAATCCCTCAGAGGTGTGAGGGGGGTGGATACCAAAGCTGGCACTGTCTCGAGTCTCCAACCCCAAATCTGGGGGCTGATCCATGGCTTTGGAGTGGTCCTGCCCCGGCCAGGCCCTCCTGCCACCCCCCTGTGCCGTCAGCAGCGTCCTGGTCGGCCCTCGCAGGGTTTTCCAAGTGCTGACGTGTGTGCTGGAGCAGCCCCAACACGTGCACCTCCCATCTGCGGGAGAAAACAGGGATTTAGGGTGGGACTGGCTCCCCCCTCACTCCCCCCAGGGGCTTCGTTTCACCCTCCGGGCTGGGCCCAGAGAAAGTGCCTTCCTGACGTCCTGGTGGGGTTTTTTTGTTTTGTTTTTTTTGTTTTTTTTTGTTTTTTTCTGGAAAAATCCCACCGGTCTGGGGAGTAGATTTTTGGGGGTGTTGCAGAGTCTCTGGTTTCCAGCCCCTCTGTGGGACCGAGCACGGGGATCTCGGTGTGTCCGCAGCAGCCGCCGGATTTTGGATGAAATCGGGACCTGGGGGGCCTTGGGTGGAGCTGGAGCTGGATGGGACAGCAGGTTTGTGTTCGGGACTGCTCCTTTGAGGGGGTGAGGAGGCTTTTTTAGGGTGAGGTTTTGTCCCTGCCCTGCCTGGGGGTGGCTCATCCCGGGCGGACAATGGCGGGAAGCGGAACCCCCGCGCAGCTCCCGCGTCCTCGCGGGAGCCTCTCCCGAGCTATTTCCATCCCATTGTCCGCGGGGACGGGAAGGATGTCTCCAGCCTTCTTCCTTTTTTTGCCTCAGAGGGATGTGGGGAGGGAGGGGGAGGGAGGGGATTCTGGCCTGGCCTGGTGGTTGTGCAAGAGGCACGACCGCTGCTCTTGGAAGCAGGGGGTGATGCGGCTCGGCCTGAGACCTCCCTGAGCCATCCCCACGCCTGGCACTGGAGATGCAGCTCCCCACTGTGTCCCCAGGGCTCAGGTGTGCCCTGCTGAGGGCTCAGGGCCCTGCCAGAGCTGCCTCTGCAGCGGGGCTGGTCGTGGACGCACGGATGTGGCCGCGTGCCCGTGGTGGGCAGTGCTGGTGGAGACGCTGCTGCCTCCACCTCCCTCGCTCCCAGGGCTGGGGTGAGGTTGCTGGAGCTCAGGGGGAAGGTGTTTTGGGGAGGCAGAGTGGGATCCTGGTGTCACCGGTGCCCTGAGCACCTGTGGAGGGGTCGTGGTGGGGGCTCCAGTGGGAGGGGACGAAACCACCCCCTGTCCCCTCGGGATGGTTTCAGTTGCCTTTGAGAGGAGGGGAAGGTCACCCCCTGCTTTGTGATGCAGAAATATGGCCCTGAAAGGGAGTTCTGGCTCTCTCTGGCTCTTTTCAGCCCTTTGCCTCGTGGACAAGGGCTCTGGTGGTGACAAAGAGGGGGCTGCAAAGTCCCCCCGTGATTTTTCTGCAGAGCTCCCGTGGCAGGGGGAGGCAAAGCCGAGGCTCCTCAGTTGTGCTCCCACGTGCCAGGAAGTGAAAGCAGAATTAATTAAGGCGAGAAATGATCCTGATTTGTCCTGGCTAAACCCCTGTTTAGCACCTTCAGCAAAACCCAAAGACGTGGAGCAAAGCCCACAGGTCGGAGTGTGGCCACGCCTCTCCCGCCCTTCAGAGGTGCAGAAGCGGCACATCCCCAGGGGGTCTGGAGTTTTACTGGTTTTACTGGGGGGATTGTTGCTCCCTGGTGAGCATCCCAACTGGGAGATGCCCATCTCCTACTGACCTGGATCCCAGCTGAGCTGGGATCATCCTGGGACAGCCAGGAGAGGCCAAATGGAGCTCTCACACTCGGCTGGCACCGAGTCTGTCCCGGGGTTTTTTCCAAGGAGGCTTCAAGGATCTCTTTGGCTCTTCCCTTTACCTGCCCCACAGTGGGTCAGGACTCAGTGTGGCTCTTCCATCCCTCGTGGAGCAGCACCCAGGCCATGGAGAAGCCCCGGGAAGGAGGAAGGGATGTGCAGTTCTGTTGTCTCCTTCCCCCCACCAACGAGTTTTTTTGGGGTTGGAGGGAGCACAGGAGCAGCTCTGGCTCTGGCTGCCCATGCAGGCACCCCTGGGAGCAGCAGGAGGAAGGGCTGGAATTTTGGGCTGGAATTTTTGCCTCCCCGCCAAGAGGTCTCAGCCATTTCCACCTGCTGCTGCTGCTGCTGCTGCTGCACCAACCACCTGCCCCGGAGCCCACGCAGAGCCGCCTGTTTGTTTTGTCTGACAGCAAAACATCCCCCAAAGGGCCCGGGGGAGGGATACCCGCGCTGCCTTAATTGCCTTTAATGAGCCTGCCGGGGCCGGTGCCAGCCGGGGCTTTGCCAGGGCCGGGGCTCGCCCCGTGGGAACTGCACGGGTGTGGTGGGAGCGGGATCCCAGAGCTCCCCCAGCCCTCGCCATCGGTGTCCCCGGGGCTGGCTGGGCACGGGGACCCCCAGGGACACGATGCCATCTCTTGGGGGAGGGGGGGGTGCCCTGGGGGTCTCACAGAGACAAAGGGGTTTTATCAAATGCCCCCTGAGCATCTTTCCATCCAGAGCAGGGTCTGGTGGGTCCGGCTGCCTCCGTGTGATTGAGTTTTAGGGCCTGGGAGGTGTCTGGGGTTCTGCTGGGCTGACTCCAGCTCTGATCCCGAGAGCTTCCGAGGGCTCAAATCCCTCAAACCCCTCACGGAGTTACAACTCGAGTCGTCCCGGCCGCCCTGGGCTCGTTTGTCTGCTCTGTTCATTCTCCTTTCCCTCCTCATCCAAGAGGGATTAATCCCTCTTTCTGGGTTAACCCCCCCAGGGCAGCGTTGCTCCATGTGGGGCCCACACCCACCGCACCCTCTGTCCCCGTGTTCTGCCACCTCAGCGGGACCGAGGCCTCCTCCGGGGCTTTTCCTCGCTCCTGCTCTTCCCTGGGCAGGCTCCAGGTCCTCCTGGATTTCTTCACGCCCCTCCACAGCTCTTTTCCCCGGGAATCCTTCCCGGCGTCCTCGCCCCGTAGCTGTTCCCCTGCAGCTCCTTCATCCCGGATGGAATTCCGGGTGGTGGATCCCTTCCCCGGGGGAACCCAGGTTTGTCCCAGGCGGTTGTCACCGCTGTCCCCCGTTGGATCCAGGGCGGGTTTGATCCCTCTCTGCCCCTGCACCTCGTCCAGCTGCTCCCTGAGCCAAAGGCAGAGCTTTCCCAGCTCCTTCCCGAGCAGCCCCAGCCAGGTGGACCTAGGGAGGGGAAAGGACACCGGGAGCGTCTCGGGGCAGGGAACCGAAAACCTTGTGGCTTCCCGTCCTCTGACACAAATAACTCTCACCCCCAGCTCTCTGCTCTCCCAGGGGAGCTCCTTGCAGGCTCCTCTCCCCAGCCCCTGGTGCTCAGCACGGGGCAGGGTGGCCCTGCTGGCGCTTCTGGATCCGCACACGGAGGGAATTCCCTTCGTGCCTCTTTGCCTGGGATGGATCCCGTTCCTGCTGGGTCGGGACTGCCTCTGTTCCTCGCAGTTCCTTTACCTGCTGGGCCTGAGGGGTTTTTTTTTTGTCTTAAATTCTCTTTTCGTGCCCGACTCTGCCCTGGGCCGGTGTTTGCCAGGGGGGGTTTCCTCCTGGGCAGCTCCCAGCGAGGCTCCAATCCACGGGCAGGAGGCACTTGCTGGGAATGAGCATCGTGGCAATCCAGGCTTTTTTTGTTTTTGGAGGGTCTCATCACTTCCAGACCAAGCTTTGGAGAGCCCTGAGCCGTGTCCTGGCGGGTGGGCGAGGGTTGTGACTCAAGCTGGGCTCTGGTGTCACACACAGCCACTAGAACAACAAAGATTTTGTGGCACTGCCAGGAGAGCCCCCCCCCCCTTGCCCCAGGGGTCACCCAGACCCCAACCCACGCCGTGCCCACCCGTGGGTGTCTCAGCAGCAGGGTGGGCTGTGTGGGGGGGGTGGGAGGTGCTGCCGAGCCCCCTTCCAAACCTTCCAAACCGGTCGGGAGCACCGGGAACTCTCTCCTCCTCCCCCACCCCTCCCGCCCCTGCAAAGGGCTGCCGATCCAGGAGAGGCTCTGGAGCCCTTTGATCTCTTCCCTCCGCTGCTTCCCTTGGCAGCGAGGCCGCATCCTCTCGTGCTGATGCAATCGGAGCCCGGGCGGGGAAGGAGAGGCGTCCGTCCCGTGCCCGGAGGAGCCGCCGCCGCTTCCCGGGAGCGCTGGGCTGTGCTGGCACCGGGTTCTGCTGGCACCAGGCTGCGCTGGCACCGGGCTCCACTGGCACTGGGCTCTGCTGGCACCTTCCCGAGGGGACAGCAGCGCCCCGGAGCAGCCGGCGGTGCCAGGAGCGGTGCCGGACGGAGCCCGTGCCCGGAGGGGATCCGTGCTGGATGCCGAGGCTCTAGGGCCGGCCAGGAGCCCGCTGAGGGAGGGACATGGGGCTGTTGGAGGACACCAGGGGAGTCCCAGCTCGGGCAGGGCTGGGGGGACCCACCCATTTTCACCCCTGGATTTTTTCGGGATCAGACCCAGAGCCGTGTCCCGAGGAGAGGGTGGTGAGGAGGAGCACGAAGCCACGGCTGCTCCGAGGTTTCCTGGGGACATCTCGCGCTCCCCGGACCCTCCTGCCGCTCTTTGGGGTGGGCTTTGGGATCATCCAGGTGGCTGATGGCCCGAAATGACTGCCAGAGGTTTCCAGCCCTGCCAGAACCCACTCACCATCCCCCTGGTCCCCGATGAAGCTCCTCAGCCCCACCTCGTGCTGCCCACGCTCCAGCCACGTCCTGTGGGGACCCGTGGGTTGTGCCCAGCCCTGCCTGCTGTGGTTTAGGATTTGGCTCCTTCTGCCAGCCACCCACCCCAAATTTAGGCCCCAAACCCCGCCGAAATCGCCCCTTTTCCCCACTCGTGGTTTTGCCTTCTCGGCTCGAGGGGGTTCTGGAGGCTTCGAAAACCCACCCGGGGAGCTCGTGCAGGTCGCTCCGTCCCCTCTGGGAGCTCCTGCGTGGCAGGAAGGAAGTTGTTGGGTGGTTTAAGCCCTGCCCGAGGTGGAGTTCGTGTCCTCGCTCAAGGTTTTGGGGCTTTTGGGGTCATTTCATGTGGCGCAGGGTCGGGATTGCCTTGGCTGAGGGATTGACAGCCGTGGTGGGGCAGGGCTTTCCTGGGAGCTGCCATCCCTGGAGCTCCTTTCCAAGGATCTGCCATCCCTGGAGCTCCTTTCCCGGAGCTGGGGAGCAAAGGGAAGTGGGGAGGGCTGGGCACTGACTACCCCCCAAAAAAAAGCCCTGGGCCCCACCCCCAGAGCTGGGGGGTGCTGGTTTTGCCGGGATTTTTTGTGGGGAGCAGCGTTTTTGTCCCTGATTAAACCCAGAGCCCCGAGGGCAGGGCGGGGTCACACGAGGTGCCCGACTCCGGGCTGACTCCAGAATGACTCTGGGATTTCCTATTTCTCGAGCTCCCCCTTTGTGATCTCCCCGTGCTTTCAGCAGAGGCCCTTTCGTGTGGTTTCTCCTCCTTAAGTGTTTTTTAATTTGAGCGAATTCCCCCCCTCCGGCTCCTTTTCCTTCCCTGGGAGCGGCTCCGGAGAAAAGACCTTTTATCCTTTCATCCCGGGCAGAAACGTTTTCAGTTCCTCCACCCCGGTGAACTCTGAGCCCTTCCCGGCGAGGGAGGGGGAGGTGGGAGGGCGGATTATGAAGGTTTATGAAGGTTTTTTAAAGTTTATAAAGGAGAGGGGTTATTAAAAAACACCCACCCTGGCTCTGGGTGCTGCTCAGCCTCGGGGAGACTCCTCACCATGTGGGATACAGGCAAGGATACAGGCAGGGATGCAGGCAGGGATACAGGCAGGAATACAGGCAGGGATGCAGGCAGGGATGCAGGCAGGGATGCAGGCAGGGATGCAGGCAGGGATACAGGCAGGGATACAGGCAGGGATGCAGGCAGGATGCAGGTAGGGATGCAGGCAGGGATGCAGGCAGGGATACAGGCAGGGATACAGGCAGGGATGCAGGCAGGGATACAGGCAGGATGCAGGCAGGGATGCAGGCAGGGATACAAGCAGGGATGCAGGCAGGCATGCAGACAGGATGCAGGCAGGGATACAGGCAGGGATGCAGGCAGGGACTCCTGCATCACCCCAGGTCACCCCAGGTCCATCCCCACTCCCACTGTGCCTCCTTTAATCCCCTCTCTTTTTCCCACCTCCTAAAAAAACTCCGTCCCAGGCATCCCCAGCCGTGTGGGATGGGCAGGGCTGGGGTGGGGGGCAGGAGGAGGGTCCAGGCTCGGGAGCCTCTTGGCCCCGGGGATGCTCGACAGGCTTTTTCCTGGCTCGGGCTGAGGAGCTGAGGAGTTGTTTTTCTGGCTGCTGGCTCCTGCCTGGCCTTCCCTTCCTCCCACTTCTGCTCCTCCACTGCCTCGGGGCTCGTTTTTGGAAAGCCTTAAAATGAGGGAGGGGGATTCCCGGAGCCCCCTGCAGTGCCCTCCCCCTGGTCCCCTGGATCCCACATCCCGTGGGGAGCTGAACAGGAGCTCAGCAGCTTCCAGGCTGTGGCTGTGGGATCTCCATCGCCCTCCCCATCATCACGGGGTGCCGCAATTAGAGCCCATTAGCCGGGGACAAATTAAATCCCAGGCTGTTATCAGGGAGGTGGAGAGGGGAGGGAACCCTGGAGGAAGCCCTGGCAAGGTCAGGGCCTCCCACAGTGCCTGAGGCCGGGGGTGGTTCTGTCCTGCACGCGGTAAATTAGGGGTAAATTAAGCACGGATTTTGGGGGAAATCCCCTGGGGCAGCGGGTGCTCCATGGGGGGGAAAAATGGGATGGGCTCAGGTGTGTAACTGGCACTGTATCAGCTGTATAACTGGAAATATTTCAGGTGTGTAGCTGAGACTATTTCAGGTGTATAACTGGGAGTATTTCAGGTGTGTAAATGGACTATTTCAGGTGTATAACTGGGCTGTTACAGGTGTATAACTGGGAGTATTTCAGTGTATAACTGGGACTATTTCAGGTGTAAAACTGGACTATTTCAGGTGTATAACTGGAAATATTTCAGGTGCATAACTAGGCTGTTTCAGGTGTATAGCTGAGACTATTTCAGGTGTGTAACTGGGACTATTTCAGGTGTATAACTGGACTATTTCAGGTGTATAACTGGACTATTTCAGGTGTATAACTGAGACTATTTCAGGTGTATAACTGGGACTATTTCAGGTGTGTAACTGGCACTGTTTCAGGTGTGTAAATGGACTATTTCAGGTATATAACTGGGACTATTTCAGGTGTGTAACTGGACTATTTCAGGTGTATAACTGAGACTATTTCAGGTGTGTAAATGAACTATTTCAGGTGTGTAAATGGACTATTTCAGGTGTATAACTGGGACTATTTCAGGTGTATAACTGGACTATTTCAGGTGTATAACTGGGCTTTTTCAGGTGTGTAACTGGGCTGTTACAGGTGTGTAAATGGACTATTTCAGGTATATAACTGGGCTGTTTCAGGTGTGTGAGCGGGACTGTTCCAGGAGGTCATGCCAGGACATTCCAACCCGCCCACCCCCACGTCCCTCCCGGGCGGGATCATCCCTGATCCCGAGTCCTGGGCTTCTCCGAGCCTGGCAGTGACTGATCCCACCCCGGTGTTGTCCCCACAGCCGCCGTGAGCCCCTGCACCTCCCCACGGGTGCCCCAGGCCGTCCCCATGGACCTGAGGATCGGGCAGCGCGTGGTCAAGCCCGGCTCGGACACGGCCCTGCTGGCCCTCAAGCACACCCAGCAGCTCCAGCACCAGCTCTTCCTGGCCAGCCTCCACCAGCAGCAAGTGGAGCAGCTCGCCCACCAGCACGTCAGGGTATGGAGGGGGGGTTTTTTGGGGGGGATATTTGGGTGAGAAGCCGGCGCTTCGGAGTTTGGGACCGTGCTGGGTGAGACTGGGGGGTCTCCAGAGGGGTTTTGGGGCAGGACTGGGGGGGAGGGGTTCCAGTGCCCACGTCCTTGTCCCCACAGGTGGCCATGGAGTCCCCGCACCACGAGGCTGAGCCGGGGCAGCAGGAGCAGGAGCTGAGGCAGATCCTCAACAAGGACAAGAGCAAGCGAAGTAAGGCCCCAAATTCACTGCCCCCTGGCCCCCCAAAATCGGGGGTTGGATCATGGTGGGGGGAGAGGGAGATCAGAGGGGCTCCTACAGGGAGGTTCTGCCCCCCTGTCCATGGCAGAGCTCAGTGGGACCCCCAGGATGGGTTTGCAGCCCCCTCATCCATGGCAGAGCTCAGTGGGACCCCCGGGCTGGGTTTGCAGCCCCCCTGTCCATGGCAGAGCTCAGTGGGACCCCCGGGCTGGGTTTGCAGCCCCCCTGTCCATGGCAGAGCCCAATGGGACCCCCAGGATGGGTTTGCAGCCCCCCTGTCCCCAGCAGGGCTCAGTGATACCCCCAGGATGGGTTTGCAGCCCCCCCTGTCCATGGCAGAGCTCAGTGGGACCCCCAGGATGGGTTTGCAGCCCCCCTGTCCATGGCAGAGCTCAGTGGGACCCCCGGGCTGGGTTTGCAGCCCCCCTGTCCCCAGCAGGGCTCAGTGGGACCCCCAGGATGGGTTTGCAGCCCCTCCATCCGCGATCTCCCGGCGCCATCTGGTGCCGGCACGGGTGGAACTGGGTGGGAGGGGCTGGATGTTTTGGAATGTGCTCCCGATTTCGGGGCTCTGCCTGGCACCCAGAGGTGCAGCTGCGCCCACCCCGGTGCCCCCGAGCCCCCCCTCTCTGCCCGTGGGAGCTGTGGGGGTCCCACAGGGACCCTCCCCAGCCCTGCTGGTCCCTCAGGTGCCGTGGCCAGCACGGTGGTGAAGCAGAAGCTGGCCGAGGTCATCCTCAAGAAGCAGCAGGCGGCCCTGGAGAGGAGCAGCAACCCCAACCCCCCAGCCCTGCCCTACAGGTGACACCTCGGCGTCCTCCAGCCCCCCAGGGTGGGGGGACACTCCCCAAAAACCCGGGACAGCTCAGCTGGGAAGGGGCTCTGATGAGGACTGGGGGGTCTCCCTGTAGGTCTCTGGAGCCTCTGGACCCCGAGGGGCCCCCCCCTGCCGTGCTCAGCACCTTCCTGCCCCCCGTCCCCAGCGCACCTCTGGACCCCCCGGAGCATTTTCCTCTGCGGAAAACAGGTCAGTCCTTTTTTTTTTGTGTGTGTGTGTGGGGAGGAGATAACATGGGGGTAACACCAAATCCCTCCCAGGAGCTGGGAACTGAGCCCACCCAGCCCGCCCAGGGTGGGGGCCAGGCCTGAATCCCCCCCCTGTGCTCCCCTGGCAGCGTCTGAGCCCAACCTGAAGGTGCGGTGCAAGCCCAGGAAGTGCCTGGACCGGCGCAAGAACCCCCTGACCCGCAAGGAGAGCGCTCCCCCCTCGCTCAAGAGGCGCCCGCCCGACGCCCTCGGTGAGACCCCGGCCCAGAGCGGGGTTTGGGATGGGCTTTGGGGTCATCCTGGGGCACCCACAGCCTGCCCAGATCCCAGGGGGAGCTGGATCCCTGCCCTGCAGCCTCTGCTCGGAGCTGAGTGGGGCTCTGAGCCAGGGGAGGGCATCACCCCTGCAGCTTTTGGGGGGTCCAGGGTGGACCTGCGAGGTCTGGGAAGGTCCCAGGCCCTGGGCAGATGTGGCTGCTCGGGGTTCCTCGCCCTGGGGGTGCTTCCTGTGCCCGGTGGGGCGGCTCCCAGGGGGAATTGGACCCCTCTGGAGGGTGGGGGGCAGCTCTGGGAGGGCAATAAAGGGCTGGGCAGCCCTTCCTCTGGGGGGCTGTGCCCCTCACCCCCATTGTGTGTCTCCCCCCCACCCCCCAGACTCGTCCCCCAGCAGCAGCAGCACCCCCGTGTCCGGGTGCAGCTCCCCCAACGACAGCCTCCCCTCGGAGCACGGAGCCCTTCCCAGCGCCTCGGGAATGGCCCATGAGGTGAGCTCTGCCAGCCCAGGATCCTCAGCTCCCCTTCCCAGCCCAGGATCCTCAGCTCCCCTTCCCAGTCCAGGGATCCTCAGCTCCCCTTCCCAGCCCAGGATCCTCAGTTCCCCTTCCCAGCCCAGGATCCTCAGTTCCCCTTCCCAGCCCAGGGATTCTCAGCTCCCCTTCCCAGCCCAGGAATCCTCAGCTCCCCTTCCCAGCCCAGGATCCTCAGCTCCCCTTCCCAACCTGGGACTCCTCAGCTCCCCTTCCCAGCCTGGGGATCCTCAGCTCCCCTTCCCAGCCCGGGCTTGGGTCCCCCCACATCCCAGGGAGCTCCATCCCGGCCCCACTGACCGCATTCCCTGCTCTCCCTGCTCCCAGCCCTCCTTCCCAGAGGGCATTCCCTGTCCCCTACTGTGTTTACTGTCCTCCTGGGTGTCCCCATGGGTGTCCCCTGCTCCCAGCCCCCTTCCCAGAGTGCATTCCCTGTCCCCCTGGGTGTCCCCCTGGGTGTCCCCAGTGTCCCTTGCCCTGGCCCTGGGTGTCCCCACAGGCAGCTGGGGCTCAGCCACCCCCCCCAATCCCCCCCTGCCCGGGGGTGCCGGTGCCCCCCGAGCCTCTGAGGGCTCTGAGAGCTGCTGGTGTCACTGCAGCCCCCCCTGGCCCAGCGGCTGATGATGCAGGAGAGCTCCCTGGCCCAGTTCGCCCTGCAGAGCGCGGCCTCCCTGCCAGCCATCACCCTGGGGCTGCCAGCCACCTCCAGCGCCAGGGTAGGCACCCGAAACGGGCCCCGTGGGGGGCAGGAGCAGCCCCTCCTGGTGGGACTGGGGTTCCTGTTGGGCTTGGGGTTCCTTTTGGTTGTTGGGTGCCAGGAGAAGCCCTTCCTGTTGGGTTTGGGGTTCTTGCTGGGTTTGGGGTGCCAGGAGAAGCCCTTCCTGCTGGGTTTGGGGTTCCTATTGGATTTGGGGTTCCTATTGGGTCTGGAGTTCCTGATGGGTTTGGGATTCCAGGAGAAGCCCCTCCTGTTGGGTTTGGGGTTTCTGATGGGTTTGGAGTTCCAGGAAAAGCCCTTCCTGTTGGGTTTGGGGTTCCTGATGGGTTTGGAGTTCCAGGAAAAGCCCTTCCTGCTGGGTTTGGCGTTCCTATTGGGTCTGGGGTTCCTATTGGGTTTGGGATTCCTATTGGGTTTGGGGTTCCTATTGGGTCTGGGGTCCCTGCTGAGTTTGGGGTCCCTGCTGGGTCTGGGGTCCCTGTTGGGTTTGGGGTTGCTGGTGCTGCCCTGGAGGATGTGACGTCCCCTCCTCGTGCTGTGCTGACCCAGCCTTCCTCCTCCTCCTCCTCCTCCTCCCGTGCCCAGGGCGAGGGGGAGCGCCGGCCCCTGCCCAGCCTGGCGCACCGGGTGCCGGTGCTGAACGGGCCGGTGCTGCCGGGCAGCCACTCGCCCGTGTTCATCCCCGCCGGGCTGGAGCAGCACGAGCCCCTGTCCCCCCGGCTGCAGCCCCTCATCATCCTCGAGCCCTCGGTCACACACGCCCCGCTGGTGGCAGGTGAGGGCTTGGGGGGGGGACACTGGGGACGAGGTGCTGGAGAGCGGTGCCAGGGCATGGGGGGGTGATGGGTGGCCAGGAGGGACCTCCCCGTCCTAGGGAGGGGCACTGGAAGGGGATTGTCCCGCCCTGTGGCCTCACCTGCAATTTTGGGGTGTTAGGGGCACCAAAAGATTTCTGAACTGTTCGAGAGCGACCAAAAGAGGCAGCGATGGTGGGGAAGGGCCTGGAGGGGCTGGGGGTGCTTGGTGTGTCCAGCTGGAGCAGAAGAGGCTGAGGGGAGACCTCATGGGGGTCTGCAACATCCTCAGGAGGGGCAGGCCCTGAGCTCTGCTCTGGGGGGTACCAGGGAATGGCCTGGAGGTTCAGGTTGGATTTTGGGAAAAGGTTCTTCCCCCAGAGGGTGGTTGGGCACTGAACAGGCTCCCCAGGGCAGTGGGCACAGCCCCGAGGCTGCCACAGCTCCAGGAGCGTTCAGATGATCCTCTGGGGCACAGGGTGGGATTTTGGGGGTGCCCTGGGCAGGGCTGAGGGTTGGACTCGAGGTGGTCCTGGTGGGTCCCTTCCCGCCGGGCGGGTTCTGTGGTCACTCCGAGTGAGGTGGGCACAGACAGGGCTGCTGTGGGGTGGCAGCTGGGTGTCCCCTCTGCCCCTCAGCTGTCTCCCCCTCCTGTCCCTTGCAGTGCCAGGCCTGGGCACGGTGCCCTTCCCCTTCGGCCCCTCCCTCATCCCCGCGGAGCGGCTCTCGCTGCCCGGGCACCACAAACCGCTGGGCAGGACCCGCTCGGAGCCGCTGCCCCAGAACCCCAAGGCCATCCAGCAGCACTTGGTGTACCAGCAGCACCACACCCAGTTCCTGGAGAGGCTCAAGCAGCAAACACACCTGGGCAAGGTGAGACAAGACGGGAGGAGGGATGGTCCTCGAGGGGCTGAGGGCGCTGGGTGTGTCCAGAGGGGGCTGAGGGGGGACCTCACTGGGGTCTGCAACATCCTCAGGAGGGGCAGACCCTGTGATCTGCTCTTGGGGGACCAGGGAACAGCCTGGAGCTGTGCCAGGGGGGTTAGGTTGGATTTTGGGAAAAGGTTCTTCCCCCAGAGGGTGGTTGGGCACTGAACAGGCTCCCCAGGGCGGTGGGCACAGCCCCGAGGCTGCCAGAGCTCAGGGAGGGTTTGGATGATCCTCTGGGGCACAGGGTGGGGTTTTGGGGGTGTGCTGGGCAGGGCTGAGGGCTGGACTTGGGATGGTCCTGGTGGGTCCCTTCCAACTCAGGAGGAGGTTTCTGGGGTGGCTCTGGGAGAGGCTGAGCCCTCCTGGAACGGGGTGTCCTCTTTGTGCTCTGTCCCCTCCCTGTCCCGTCTGGGTGCTCACTGTCCCCTCCCTGTCCCCTCCCTGTCCCCTCCCTGTCCCCGGGGCTGCAGCGCATGGCCAAGCCGAGCGAGAAGCCCCGGCTGCGGCAGATCCCATCCTCGGAGGACATGGAGGCCGAGGGGACCCTCCCCGAGGCTGCCCCGGAGGGCGCTGACCCTACCAGGACACGCGTGGAGCCCTCCAGGCCGGGCAGCAGCGGGAAGGAGCCCGAGAGGACGCAGAAGGTGCTGCAGCCTCAGGACGAGCTGGTCCTGCAGCAGGTCCGGGGAGGGGGCTGCCAGGGGTGGGCACAGACCCCGGGGAGGGGGGATCTGGGCAAAGGGAGGGGCACTGGGGGTGGGTTTGGAACCTCTTAACGGGATCGGGATTGGGCTGAAGGAGGGTGAGGTTGAGCTTCATGTCCCTCCCTCTGCATCGTCCCCAAACTGCTGGGCATTGTCCCCAAACTGCTGGATTTTGTCCCCAAATTGCTGGGAATCGCCCCCCAATTGCTGGATTTTGTCCCCAAATTGCTGGGAATCGCCCCCAAATTGCTGGACTTTGTTCCCCACATTGCTGGGCGTTGTCATCACACTGCCAAGCATCCGTCCCCCCAAATCGCTGAGCATTGTCCCCGAATCGCTGCTGTTCGTCCCCAAATCGCTGCTGTTTGTCCCCAAATCTCTGGTTGTTGTCCCCAGATCGCTGCTGTTGTCCCCAGATCGCTGCTGTTCGTCCCCAAATCGCTGCTGTTTGTCCCCAAATCTCTGGTTGTTGTCCCCAAATCGCTGTTTGTCCCCAGATCGCTGATCTTTGTCCCCAAATCTCTGGTTTTGTCCCCAAATCGCCGGGGTTTGTCCCCAGCCCGGCACTGCGGGGCTGAGCCAGCAGAGAGCAGCAGACACCGGGACATTGTCCCAGCTCCTCCAAACCCCCAGCACGGTTTAGGGCTGCAGGACCCCCTCCCCCGTGCCCTGCACGCCCCTCAGGGTGGTCTCTGTGCCCCCACTCCCCAGGCCTATCTGTGGGACTCGTACCAGCGGGTGCAGCAGCAGTTCCTCAAGCGCCAGCCCTTGGACCCCCCCGTGGTCCCCACGGGGCACAGACCCCTCTCCAGGGCACAGTCGTCCCCTGCCACTGCCAGCGTGTCCCTCCCTGCCCAGGACACCCCCAAGACCCTGGCCCTGCCCGTGCAGGAGCAGCCAGCAAAGCCACACTTCACCACAGGTACCTGGGGGGGCTCTGGAGGGGACCCAGGGGTGTCCCCAGGGCAACCCTGGCACCAGTCCCGGTCACTGCCAGCCCCAGGAGATGTGGGAGGGATGGGAACAAGCCTTGAGGGTCCCGAGTTTTTCTTTTGAGCTCAGGTGGCTTTTCCAAGCAGGACTTTTGGCCTCTTGGCTGCTTTCAGGGTCTGTCTCCCTTAGGAATTCAAGGCAGGATTTGCTTGGAGCGTGTTGGGATAGAGAGACCCCCTGGTTTGGGATAGAGAGACCACCTGGTTTGGGATAGAGAGGCCAACTGGTTTGGGATAGAGAGGCCCCCTGATTTGGGATAGAGAGACCCCCTGGTTTGGGATAGAGAGACCCCCTGGTTTGGGATAGAGAGACCCCCTGGTTTGGGATAGAGAGACCTGTTTTTTGGGACAGAGAGGACCATTTTTTGGGACAGAGGCTCCGTGGTTTGGGATGGAGCCCCCCCCCACACGGTTTGGGTGTGTGTGGCAGGGCTGGTGTACGACTCGGTGATGCTGAAGCACCAGTGCTCCTGTGGGGACAACAGCAACCACCCCGAGCACGCCGGGAGGATCCAGAGCATCTGGTCCCGCCTGCAGGAGCGGGGGCTGCGGGGCCGCTGCGAGGTGAGGGGGGCGGGGAGGGGGCTGAGGGTGGTCCTGGTGGGTCCTTGCCCAGCTCAGGGAATCCTGAGCTCCCTCCCAGACCCCTGGATGTCACTGGGAGGGGGTGTCCAACCCCAAACCCCCCTGTGAGGAGCAGGAGCTGAGCCCCCAGGGCTGCTGCCCTGGATGTGCCACCCTCACCCTGGGGGGAAATAGGGTGGGAGCAGCTGTGTCACCCCCCCAGCTCGGTGACAGCCCCCTCTGTGCCTCCCCCAGTGCCTGAGGGGCCGCAAGGCCACCCTGGAGGAGCTGCAGTGTGTCCACAGCGAGCGCCACGTGTTCCTCTACGGCACCAACCCCCTCAACCGCCTCAAACTGGACAATGGGAAGCTGGCAGGTGGGTCTGGGGTCCCTACAGCTCCTGGAGCACCCCCAGCAGCTCCCCTGGGTGCTGCTCCCAGCCATGGATGAGCATTCCCCCTCACCCAAGCCCCCCCTGTGTCCTCAGTGTCCCCTCTGCCCGCAGGGATCCTGTCCCAGCGGATGTTTGTGATGCTGCCCTGCGGAGGGGTGGGGGTAAGTCCTGCAGCCCTGCTTGGTTTTTAGGGGGAGGCTCCTTCCCTCCTTCCCCCCTTCCTTCCTCTCGTCCCTCAGGAGCTTCAGGACAGCGGGGAATGGCAGCCCCAGGGTGGGGGAAAGGGTCGGCTCTGGTGTGTCAGAGCTTCTCCCCGTTCTCAGGGCATCCCACCCTTGCAGGGGGTCCTTTGTGCCCCCTCACCTCGGGGACCAGCAGCCCTGAGCCCCCCCCAGGCAGGCATGGCCAAGAGCTGGGGGGGAGCTGGCAGTGGGGATGGGGTCCCAGATGGGGTCTGTGTGACCCTGGGGGTCCCAGAGGTGTCCAGAGGTCCCAGAGGTGTCCAGGGGTCCCAGAGCTGTGTGACCCTGGGGGTCCCAGAGATGTCCAGGGGTCCCTGAGCTGTGTCACCCTGGGGGTCCCAGAACTGTATCTGGGGGTCCCAGAGCTGTGTCTGGGGGTCCCCGAGCTGTACCCCCCCGTGTCACCGAGGGAGGGCAGTGGTGACATGGGGACAGCTCTCCCCTCCTCTCCAGCCCATCCCTCTGTCCCCAGCTTTGCCCTGCTGGTGTCCCTGCACTCACTGTTCCTCCTCTCTCTTCCTCCTTCCCTGTCCCTGTCCTTCCTCTCTCTCTCTTTTTCTCTCTCTCTTTTTCTCTCTCTCTCTTCCAGGAAGGGCCTCATTCCAAGCCTTCCTGCTGCCTCTCCTGGTTCTCCCGCTCTCCTCGTGCCCTGCTGGGCTCCAGCTCTGCTTTCCCTGCTCTGCCTCCCCCTCCCTGCTCTGCTCTGCCCGTGCCCCCCGCCCGGGGCAGGGGGGGCTGATCCATCGGAAGAGCCTTTGGGTGTTCCCGCCCCGCTCAAACCCCGGGGTTTGGTCGGACCCCAAAATTAATCACAGAAGGTAACGAGCCCCACGGGGTGGGGGGATGGATGGGGGTGTGGTGGCCTGGGGGCAGCAGGAGGTGACCCCCCCCACCCAATCCAGCAGTACCCAGAGGTGGGTGGTGACCCCCGTGGCACGTGGGAGGTGGCCCCAGGTGACCCCTTTGGCCACCACAAGACCAAGAGCGGCCACCACTCCCCCCAAAAGTGGCCCCCCCGTGACCGAGGTCACCCCCCCCGCCCCGTGTGACAGATGTCCCCAATCTCAGGTGGACAGTGACACCATCTGGAACGAGCTGCACTCGTCCAACGCTGCCCGCTGGGCCGCTGGCAGCGTCACCGAGCTGGCCTTCAAGGTGGCCACCAGGGAGCTCAAGGTGGGCGATGGGGAGGGGGGGCACGTGGAGTGTCACCCTGGGGGCCCGGAGTGGTGTCACCCCAGATCTGGGCACAGGGAGGGGTGGAGGGAGGGGTGGCACGGGGGGTGACAGTGGTGTGGCACTGGGGGTGTGACACAGGGTGTGACAGTGGTGTGGCACTGGGGGTGACAGTGGGGGTGTGGCACTGGGGGTGATAAGTGGGTGTGTGACAATGGGAGGTGACACTGGGGGGTGACACTGGGGGTGTGGCACTGGGGGTGACAGTGGTGTGGCACTGGGGGTCACAGGTGTGTGACACTGGGGGTGAACTGGGGGTGACACTGGGGGTGTGGCACTGGGGGTGACAGTGGTGTGGCACTGAGGGTGACAGTGGTGTGACACTGGGGGTGATAAGTGTGTGACATCAGGTGTGTGATACTGGGGGGTGACACTGGAGGTGACGGGAGTGTGACACTGGGGGTGTGACACTGAGGGTGACACTGGGGGGTGACACTGGGTGTGTGCCATGGGGGTGACACTGGGGGGTGACACCGGGGGGTGACACTGGGGTGACACTGGGTATTGTGACAGTGGGGGGTGACACTGGGGTGTGCCATGGGGGTGACACTGGGTATTGTGACACTGGGGGTGACACTGGGGTGTGCCGTGGGGGTGCCAGCCCTGTCCCCTCTGCTCTGTCCCCAGAACGGCTTTGCCGTGGTGCGGCCGCCCGGGCACCACGCCGACCCTTCCACTGCCATGTAAGGCCCCTTCCCTCCCTCGAGGAACCCCAAAAAGCGGCTCCTTGCCCCCCAGATCCCCTCCCCCGGGAGCCAGGCTGGGCAGGGAGAGCCCATCCTGCTGGAATCCCGTGGGAGGTGCCCGGGAAGGGCCCCCAGGTTGTGATTCCAGCCCCCTTTTCCCAGGGGGTTCTGCTTCTTCAACTCGGTGGCCATCGCTGCCCGGCAGCTGCAGCAGAAGGGGAAGCTCAGCAAGATCCTCATCGTGGACTGGGTGAGTGTCCCCTGTGTCCCCTGCCCTCCCCTGGCTGTCCCCAGGAGCAGCAAACCCTCCTCCTTTGCCTGGGAACAAAGGGAGCAGGAGCAGATCCTGGAGCTGGGACTTGGGGGGGGAAAACTCAGACCCAAATCCAGCTCTTGACCCAAAAACTCAGACCCAAATCAGCCTGGCACTGGGGAACACGGACCATTCTCCCCATTTTCCCGCCTCCAGGACGTTCACCACGGGAATGGGACCCAGCAGATCTTCTACAGGGACCCCGAGGTCCTTTACATCTCCCTGCACCGCCACGACGACGGCAACTTCTTCCCTGGCAGTGGAGCTGCTGACGAGGTGGGAACAGGCCCTGGGGGGGGGTCTGCAGCCCTGGGGGGGCTCTGGAGCCCTGGGGACAGAGGGGACAGCCCTGGGGACAGAGGGGACAGCCAGGATGGGGTGGGGGGGTTGAGCAGGGGGAGTGCCCTGGGAGGGGCTTGTTTCCCATCCCTGGTCCTGCCTGGGTCGCCCAGCTTGGCTCTGCTGGCACAAGATTTGGGGGGGGGTCAGGACCCCCAATCTGCCTCCTGTGGTGCAGGGAAGGGGGTCAGGACCCCCAGTCTGCCTCCTGTGATGCAGGACAATGCCCTGACACCCCCATCACGGATCACATCCCCCCCTCACCCCTCTTTTTCCCCCCCAGGTGGGCTCTGGCCCCGGCGAGGGCTTCAACGTCAACGTGGCCTGGGCTGGGGGGCTCGACCCCCCCATGGGGGACCCCGAGTACTTGGCTGCCTTCAGGTACCCTGTGTGTGTGTCCCCCCACCCCCCACCGTGTCCCTGGGGGTGTCCTGCCCTCCCTGGGGGGCTCAGCCGTGGGTTTTTGTGCCCCCTCCCCAGGACGGTGGTGATGCCCATCGCCCACGAGTTCTGCCCCGACCTCGTGCTGGTCTCTGCCGGCTTCGACGCCGCCGACGGGCACCCCCCGCCCCTGGGGGGCTACAAAGTCTCGGCCAAGTGTAAGGAAGGGGGGCTCTGGGGGGTCTTTGTGCGTTTTGGGGGGGTCTTTGCGCATTTTGGGGGTCTTTGCGCGCTTTGGGGGGGTCTTTGCGCCGTTTTGGGGCCTTCACGGGGCGATGGCTGGGGGAGGTTGTGCTGGGGGATGTGATTTTTTTGGGGGGTCAGGGGGTGGTCAGAGGGTGGCAGGGAGTGCCAGGGGCTGGGGGCTTCATGGGGTGCCAGGGAAGCTGTGCTGGGGGCTCTGGGGGTGACAAAGGGGTGCCAGGGGGGTGTCAGGGGGTGCCAGGGGATTTTGGGGTGCCAGGGTGGTGTCAGGGGTTGCTGAGGGAGTGCCAGGGGCTTTGGGGGGCAGGGGGTGACAGGGGGTGTCAGAGGGTCTCAGGGGCTGGGGGCTGTGCCAGGGACTTGGGAGGTGCCAGGAAGGTGTCAGGGCTCTGTCAGGGGTTCTCAGGGGGTCTCAGGAGGTCTCAGGGGGTCTCAGGGGGTCTCAGGGGGTGTCAGGGGGTCTCAGGGGGTGTCAGGGGGTCTCAGAGGGTCTCAGAGGGTCTCAGGGGGTCTCAGGGGCCGGGGGTTTCCTGTGCTTGTGTGAGGGCTGTTTTGGGAACTCGGGACCCTCGGGGGGTGCCCCGAGAGGGTCTCAGTTTTGGGCAGGGGGGGTCTCACAGGTGTCCCCCCCCCCAGGTTTTGGCTACATGACGAAGCAGCTGATGAGCCTGGCGGGGGGGGCCGTGGTCCTGGCCCTGGAGGGGGGGCACGACCTCACTGCCATCTGCGACGCCTCCGAGGCCTGCGTGTCTGCCCTGCTGGGCAACGAGGTGAGGGGGGGGCACCCCGGGACCCCCAGAGCCTCGATTTTATCTTAACTTTGTGATCTGAAAGATAAGGAATGTAGGAAATGTATAAAACATAGACAAGATGCAAAATATATAAAAGGTATTGAAGGTATAAAATATGTAAAAGACACGAAATCTGTAAAAGACATGAAATGGTTAAAATGTATAATAGGTATGAAATATATAAAAGATATGAAATATAAAAAAAAAATATAAAAGACCTGAAAGATATGAGAGATAAGACGTGAAAGGTATAAGATGTGTGAAATATATAAAATATACAAAATATATAAAGATACGAGAGGTAGGAAATGTATACATATATTTTTTATATTTTATATGTTATTTATTTTCTATAGATATGAAATGTATAAAACATAAATATATTTTTATATAAAATATATAATGTATAAAATATAAAAATATGACATGTATATGATATGAAATGTATAAAACATAAATATATTTTCTTATAAAATATATAATGTATAAGATATAAAAATATATTTTTATTTTATACATTTCATATCTCTCATATATAAAATATATAAAAATATGAAAGATATGAAAGGTATGATATGAAAGGTTTAAAATATATGAAAGATATAAAAGATATAAAAGACATGGAGGGTATAAAATCTCCTCCTTCCCAGCTGGATCCCCTTCCCGAGGAGAGCCTGAGGCAGAAGCCCAACCCCAACGCCGTGCGCTCCCTGGAAGCCGTGATCCAGGTCCAGAGTGAGTGTCCCGGCCTTGGGAACGCTGGGAATGTTGGGGAATGGTGGGGAGGGGCCTTTCCTGCCCTCTGCAGTGAATCCCCTGAGCTCCAAGGAGTCACTTCAGGGAATAATGGGGTGGTTGGGTTGGGAGGGACATCCCTGTGCTGGGACATCCCTGGAATATCCCTGTGCTGGAATATCCCCGTCCTGGGATACCCCTGTCCTGAGATATCCCTGTGCTGGGACATCCCTATCCTGGAATATCCCTGTCTTGGGACACCCCTGTGCTGGAATATCCCTATC
Source organism: Myiozetetes cayanensis (assembly GCF_022539395.1). NCBI lineage: Eukaryota > Metazoa > Chordata > Aves > Passeriformes > Tyrannidae > Myiozetetes > Myiozetetes cayanensis. The sequence goes on along the minus strand of NW_026087709.1, from coordinate 15,584 downwards.
CTGGAATATCCCTGTGCTGGAATATCCCTGTGCTGGAATATCCCTGTGCTGGGATATCCCTGTGCTGGGACATCCCTGTGCTGGGATATCCCTGTGCTGGGATACCCCTGTCCTGAGATATCCCTGTGCTGGGACATCCCTATCCTGGAATATCCCTGTCTTGGGACACCCCTGTGCTGGAATATCCCTATCCTGGAATATCCCTGTGCTGGGAATATCCCTGTACTGGGATATCCCTGTCTTGGGACACCCCTGTGCTGAATTATCCCTGTGCTGGGATATCCCTATCCCAAGTCACCCCTATCCCAAAACACCCTTATCCTGGGGTATCCCTGTTGTGCCACACCCCTACCTGAGCCCACCCCGTGCCCCCCGTGCCCCGCAGGCCGGTACTGGGTGGCCCTGCACCGTTTCGCCTCCAAGCTCGGCTGCTCCTTCCTGGAGGCCCAGCGGGACCACGAGGCCGACGAGGTGGAGACGGTGACGGCCCTGGCCTCGCTCTCCGTGGCCGTGATGGTGGAGAAGAGGTGAGGCCCCCGGAGCCCCTCGGCCCCTGGGGGGGCCAGCTGGTGGGTCCTGGTCTGTCCTGGGGGGTCTGGGTGCCCCTCATTCCCTGATGGATCCTGGGGTTCCATGTGGGTGCCAGCTGATGGATCCTGGTTCATCCCAGGGGGTCTGGGTGCCCCTCATTCCCTGATGGATCCTGGTTCATCCCAGCGGGTCTGGGTGCCCCTCATTCCCTGATGGATCCTGGGGTTCCATGGGGGTGCCAGCTGATGGATCCTGGTCCCTCCTGGGGGGTCTGGGTGCCCCCCCCCTTCCCTGATGGATCCTGGGGTTCCATGGGGGTGCCAGCTGATGGATCCTGGTCCCTCCTGGGGGGTCTGGGTGCCCCTCATTCCCTGATGGATCCTTGGGTTCCATGGGGATGCCAGCTGGTGGATCCTGGTTCATCCCAGGGGGTCTGGGTGCCCCTCATTCCCTGATGGATTCTGGTTCATCCCAGGGGGTCTGGGTGCCCCTCATTCCCTGATGGATCCTGGATCCATCATCCCAGAGGTCATGGGTGCCCCCTCATTCCCTGATGGATCCTGGTTCATCCCAGGGGGTCTGGGTGCCCCCCATTCCCTGATGGATCCTTGGGTTCCATGGGGATGCCAGCTGGTGGATCCTGGTCCCTCCTGGGGGCTCTGGGTGCCCCTCATTCCCTGATGGATCCTGGGGTTCCATGGGGGTGCCAGCTGATGGATCCTGGTCCCTCCTGGGGGGTCTGGGTGCCCCCCCTTCCCTGAGGGATCCTGGGGTTCCATGGGGTGCCAGCTGATGGATCCTGGTTCATCCCAGTGGGTCTGGGTGTCCCTCATTCCCTGATGGATCCTTGGGTTCCATGGGGGTGCCAGCTGATGGATCCTGGTCCATCCCGGGGGGTCTGGGTGCCCCTCATTCCCTGATGGATCCCGGTCCGTCCCGGGGGGTCTGGGTGTCCCTCATTCCCTGAGGGATCCTGGGGTTCCATGGGGGTGCCAGCTGGTGGATCCTGGTCTGTCCCGGGGGGTCTGGGTGCCCCCATTCCCTGAGGGATCCTGGGTGTCCCTCATTCCCTGTGTCCCATGGGGGTACCAGCTGATGAATCCTGGTCCATCCCGGGGGGTCTGGGTGCCCCTCATTCCCTGATGGATCCTGGTTCATCTCAGTGGGTCTGGGTGCCCCTCATTCCCTGATGGATCCTGGGTGCCCCTCATTCCCTGGGCCCAGCTGGGCAGGAATTTGGGATGCTCTGGGATTCCTGCAGGAGGCCCTGGGGGGTGGAGGGGGAGCCTGTCCCGTGTCCCACCAGGAATCCTCACGGGAATCCTCACTGGTGTTTCTCCCTCTCAGGGCGCCCGAGGAGCCGATGGAGGAGGAGGAGCCCATGGCCCAGTGACAGTGGGGACTGTCCCCTGCCCCAGGACCTGCCCTTCCCTCCTGCCTTCCCCTCGGCCTCCTCATCCTCACTCCCCGAAGCCGAGGAAGGGCCTGGACTCTCGGAAGGGACAATTCCTGCAGCCCCCCCGGGGCCGTGCCCATCGCTGGGGACCGAGGGAGGGGCACCAGCCCCCTCCCAAACCCGGACTGTGCCCGCAGAGACCCCAAACCCGGGCCCCAAAACCCCTCTGGGGGGGTGGCAGGGCCCCCAACCCCTCCGGCTGAGCGGATGGATGCAGATCCCGGGATCTCCGTGGGAAGGGGCGGATCCTTGTCCCGGGATCTCCGTGGGAAGGGGCGGATCCTTGTCCCGGGATGTCCCCCAGGGAAGGAAGGGCTGGCTGTGGGGGTGGATGGTGGTGGTTCCTGGAGCTCCTGGAGCTCCTGGAGCTCCTCTCCAGCCCGGGACCAGCAGGGATGGGACCTCCCTGTGCCTCCTCCCAGGATTTCCCGGCTCCCCTCCCTCCGGAGCGTGGCCATGGGCACGGGTGGGATGTTTTGGGGGGCTTTGGGGACACTTGGGGACCATCCCCTGCCCACAGGTCACCCCTGTGACCCCCTTTTCACCCCCACCCCCTCCCAAACCTGTGGACCCCAATTTTGCACTATGGACCTGGACGTGTGTGAACCTGAGCTCCTCCTTCCTCTCTTCCCCCTGGGAATTCCGGGATCCGACTCCTCCATGGGGAGCTCTGAGGAGCCCTGGAGGGATGGAGTCCCTCCCCCAAAAATCCCAGCCCAGTCACCCCTCCAGCTGAGCTCCCAAAAAAAAGCCCCTTCTTGGGGTGCTCAGGAACTCCAGGGATGCCCCAAATCCCCCAAATCCAGGGGGCTCACAGGGACAGGGGGGACCCCCCAAAATTGGGTGTCCATCCCCTTTTCCCTTGTTCCCACCTCTCCCAGAGCCACGGGGAGCATTCCCTGTGTGTGTCCCCCCCCCACTGGTGTCCCCAAGGGTTATCCCACCAGGATGGGGCCCTGCTGGGATTTTGGGGAGGGGGTGGGACAAAGGGGAGGGGGGGCAGGGCCGGGTCCTGCTGCAGCAGGAGGAGATTCTTTTTTTTGTCCAGCACAGGGAGGAGATTTTGTAAAAAAAAAAAACCAAAAACCAAAAAGAAACAACAAAAAGGAGAAATTAAAAAAAAAAAAACTAAAAAAGCAAAAAATCCCACAAAAAAACAAAGAAAAAAAAATAAAAACCAAACCACACACACACACAAAAAAAAGGACTTTGGAAAAAAAAATAAACCATTTGTGTGTCTCTGGTTGGGCTCCAAGAGGGACCCCAGGGATGGGGAGGGTGGTTTGTGGGGATGGTTTTTGGGGGTTTTCCTCCACCAAAACCACAAAGATTTGAAAGGTCTGAACATCCCCAGGTCCATTTTTTCTTCCCCCAAACACTCCCACCCCCCCAAATTTCTGGGTCTTTGCTAAACCCATCTGTGATCCCGACTGTGACCACTGAAAAACCCCCAAAATCCAGTTCAAATCCTTTCCTTAGGGTGATGTTTTGCCTGTTTTAAGGATTTTGCTTGTTCTGGATATAAGGATTTATTTATTTATTTATTCCTTAAGCACCACTTAAAAATAATTTTTAAAAAATATTTTTACCTTCTGAAAAAACAAACAAACAAACCAACCAACCAGAACCCAAAGAAATTAAGGTTGGAAACCAGAGTCTCTGTCCCCCAAATAGGGTTTTCCCATTTATTTCAAAAGCACAATTTTTTAAATTATTTATTTATTTTTGAAAGAAAACTTTCATTTGTAGCAGGTTTTTAAAAGAAAAATTTGTATTTTTAAAGGGGATTCCTTTTTCCAGCTGCAAAATCCTTCGCCTGCCCCAAATCCCCCCCTCTTTTTCCCCTCCCACTGCCCTTCCCAAGGTGATCCCGAGGCAGGGAGAGCCTCGGGATTCCTGGAATTCCCAGGGAAAACCATGGGCAGGCAGTCGGGGCTGTACTGGTGTATTTGTGCAGGGCTTGGCACGTGGAATTCCAGGATATCCCAACCCATCCCACCCCATCCCAAACCTTCCCCCCACATCCCAAACCTTCCCCCGAGGTGCAAACTGGGAAAAAACGGGAATAAACCGGGAAAAAACGGGATTTGATATTTACACACACACAGAGAAAGCTGAGGAGGAGGAAGAGGAATTCCAGGGATAAAACACCGGGATTGGAGGGGAGGAGCTGCTCGGGGGAGGGGTTTGGAGCCAGGAAAAGCAATTTAAAAAGGAAAGAGGAACCCCTTGGAGATGCAGGACCAGGCTGGGAGGTCCTGGGGATGTTGGGGTGGGAAAAGAAACCCCCGGGAAATGCAGGTCCTGGAGGCTTTGGGTGGGAAAAGAAACCCCCCTGGAGATGCAGGAGCAGGAGATTCCCAGCCAAACTCCCCAGGCTCAGCTCCCTCTTCCTCCAAGAAGCTCCCCTTATCCCTGCTCTGCCCCCCCACCCCTGGGACACCCCCCTGGCCACGATTTTGGGGTGGCAGAAGCTCCAACCCCCCCCCCCTTTAAAACCTGAGGAGCACCCAAGTCCTTCCCCTCCCTCCCTCCTCCAACACCCCCGGGGGGGGAAAAGCCAACAGGACCAGCCCCTCTCTGTGGGAGCTCCTCCCCAGGGCTCCCTGCTGCCCCTTCCCGGGATTTGGGGGGTCCTGGGGGGGTCAGAAGGGCCCGGGGGGGGTCAGAAGTCGCTCAGGATGCTGATGTCGGCGAACTCGGCGCGGTAGCGGCGCGAGTAGAGGCTGAGCAGGAAGGCCCATTTGAGGGCCATGAAGCTCCACACACTCGACAGGTAATAACTCCTGGGGTCAGTCAGGGCTGCCAGGGACAAGGAAAAGCCAGGGGTGTGGTTAAAATCCCCGGTTTGCCCTCAATCCCAGCTCCTGGGAGCTCTGAAATGCCGTTTACCCCTCGCTCCCAGCCTTAAAACCCCCATTTCTCCCTCGGCCTCCCAGCCTCTGGGAGCTTTAAAATCCTACTTGTCCCTTACTTCCAGCTCCTGGGAGCATTAAAATGCCTTTTTATTCCTCATTCCCAGCTCCTGGGAGCTTTAAAATCCCATCTCTCCCTCATTCCCAGCTCCTGGGAGCTTTAAAATCCCATCTCTCCCTCATTCCCAGCTCCTGGGAGCTTTGCAGCTGGAAGCACATGGGCTGAATTCTTGTTGGAATTCCAGTTTGAATTCCAGTTTTAAATTCTTGTTGGAATCCCAGTTCCTTGTTGGAACCCCAGTTTGAGTTCTTGTTGGAATTCCAGTTATAAATTCTTGTTGGAATCCCAATTCATTGTTGGAACCCCAGTTGGAATTCTTACTGGAATCCCAGTCTGAATTCCTGTTGGAATCCCAATACGTTTTTGGAATCCCAGTCTGAATTCTTGCTGGAATTCCAGTTCTTCATTTGTTTTCCCAGTCTGAATTCTTGCTGGAATTCCAGTTTGAATTCCAGTTTAAATTCTTGTTGGAATTCCAGTTTAAATTCATGTTGGAATTCCAGTTTTAATTCCTGCTGGAATCCCAATTCATTGCTGGGATCCCAGTCTGAAATCCTTGCTGGAATCCCAGTCTGAACTCTCATTTGAATTCCAGTCTAAATTCCTGCTGGAATCCCACTTCATTGCTGGAATCCCAGTCTGAAATCCTTGCTGGGACCCCAATCTGAATCCTGGTTGGAATTCCAGCTGTTCCCTGGGCAAACCAGCCCTGCAGAACCTGGGACTGCCAATCCAGGGCTGACCCTTTGGAACTGTGGCCTCAGAAATGGAACCAGAGCCCCCCCCTGGTCCCCCAAACCCCCTCCCAGTGCCCCCAGTACTCACACTGGTGCTGGGTGATGGCCAGGGCGAGGAAGGCACAGAATCCCAGCAGGGAGAGGGCGCAGAAGAAGATCCCGACGCCCAGGAAGAACCTGAGGCCCTTTAACCAGGTCCTCCAGTAATCCTGCACATACATCACATGGGTCAGAAGGGCCCAGAGCGCCAGGACACCTGCCCGGGGCAGAGCGAGGCCGTCAGGGGGGCACCCGGGGGTGGGCACGGCCGGCACTGCCACCCCCGGGCACCTGGGAGCAGCTGGGGGCAGCTGGGAGCAACTGGGAGCAACTGGGAGCAACTGGGAGCAACTGGAAGAAAGTGGGAGCAACTGGGAGCAGCTGGGAGAAGGTGGGAGCAACTGGGATTCAGTGGGATCCAGGTTGGCACAGGCTGGACTGGGACAGGTTGGGTTGGAAAGGCTGGAGTGGGACAGGTTGGAGTGGGACAGGTTGGGTTGGAAAGGCTGGAGTGGGACAGGTTGGAGTGGGACAGGTTGGATTGGGAAGGTTGGAGTGGGACAGGTTGGATGGGACAGGTGGATTGGCACAGGTTGGATGGGACAAGTTGGGTTGGAAAGGTTGGATTGGCACAGGTTGGAGTGGCACAGGTTGGAGTGGCACAGGTTGGACTGGAAAGGTTGGATTGGAAAGGTTGGATTGGACAGGTTGAGTTGGAAAGGTTGGAGTGGACAGGGTGAGTTGGAAAAGTTGGAGTGGGACAGGTTGGATGGCACAGGTTGGGTTGGAAAGGTTGGATGGGACAGGTGGATTGGCACAGGTTGGATGGTACAGGCTGGGTTGGCACAGGTTGGGTTGGAAAGGTTGGAGTGGGACAGGTTGGGTTGGGAAGGTTGGATGGCACAGGTTGGAGTGGGACAGGTTGGGCTGGAAAGGTTGGATTGGGACAGGTTGAGTTGGAAAGGTTGGACTGGAAAGGTTGGATGGGACAGGGTGGGTTTGAGCCAGGACAGGCCCTACCACCCCATCCCCTCCAGGATTCCCCTCCCCAGCCACATTCCCTGCCTTGGGACCCTCAGGATTCCCATCCTGGGGTTCCCAAGGTGATCTCCAGCCCCTGGGGCTCTGTGGATGATCCCAAGGAGACCTTTTGGAACTGTGGGGCTGCCCAAGGACCAGCCCTGTAGTGTCACCTCTCCCCAAACCTGCCCTTCCTCACCCCCACTTCCCCCTCCAGTCATCCCAACCCACAACTTCCCCCAAAAAAGGGGAACTTGGTGTTCCCCCGTCAGCACAACCCCCCTGAGCCACCTCAGGTGACTCAGCAGGATTTATCTGAGCTGCTGAGTCAAGTTTTTGGGTGTTCCCACCCCAAAAAGTGCTGCTGCTGGGGTGGGAGGAGCACGTGAGTGCCTCGAGCCCTGACCCAGCGCTCCAGGGCAGCCAAAACATCCCAAAAACATCCCAAAATATCGCTGTGACTCAGCAGAAAATGCCCTGGGAGACCCTGGGGGCCTGGGCTGGTCCCACCCAGCTGGGGGCACCACGGGCAGGGGGAGGGGGAAGAACATCCCTCCCTTCCTGTTATCCCAGGGGGTGTCTCCAGATCCCAGGACTTGTCCCAGTCCAAATTATCCAACCCAAATTATTCAACCTATCTAATCCAACCTGTCCAGTCCAACCTTTCCAGTCCAACCTGTCCCAGTCCAAATTATCCAATCCAAATTGTCCCAGTCCAACCTGTCCCAATCCAAATTATCCAACCCAACCTGCCCCAACCCAACCTGTCCCAATCCAAATTATCCAACCAAACCTGTCCCAACCCAACCTGTCCCAATCCAAATTATCCAACCCAACCTGTCCCAACCCAACCTTTCCAGTCCAACCTGTCCCAAATTATTCAGTTCAGCCCAGCCCAGCCCAGCCCAGCCCTCAGCTGGCACAGCTTCTTAAAAAAAAAAATCAAGTTTTGGACCAGTTTTTGCTGGAAAAGGAAACAAAAGTCATGCCCTGTTTGAAGCCTGGGATGAGGAACTGCAGGACCTTCGGGTTTTCCACCTCAGGTGAAAAATCTGCCCCCCCAAAATCTCCTCTCCCCCCCAGGGCAGCTCTTTGCCCTTGTCCCAGCAGCAAAGCCCGAGCCAGCAGCTGAGTTTGGCAGCTCCAGTTACACCCTGGATTAAAATAACCCCAAACCCTCCCAGCCCTCCCCAAAAACCACGGATCTGCCTGGATTTACCCCCACACACTCTCCAATCACAGCATTCCCAAGGGGGGGAATTCCCTCGAAAATCAAACACTGAAAGGATCCCAAAACTCCAGGAAAAGGAAAAGAAGCAGGTGGGAAACAAGCTCAGCCAGCAGGACCCGGACAGAGATCCCAGGGAGGGACAATAAAGGGGCAAGGGAGGCCAAAGAAATGCCCAAATAAACAGCAAAACATGGAGTTATTCTGTCAGGAGCAGCCTGGTCCTGATCCCAGAATCCTGATCCTGATCCCAGCATCCTGACCCTGATCCCAGCATCCTGATCCTGATCCCAGCATCCTGATCCCAGCATCCTGATCCCAGCATCCTGACCCTGATCCCAGAATCCTGACCCTGATCCCAGCATCCTGACCCTGATCCCAGAATCCTGACCCTGATCCCAGAATCCTGACCCTGATCCCAGCATCCTGACCCTGATCCCAGCATCCTGATCCTGATCCCAGTATCCTGATCCTGATCCCAGCATTCTGATCCCAGCAGCTCTGGGACCAGCACTCTGATGCCCCCTCAGCCCCACTGACCCCTCACACCCTTCTGAGCCCTCCCAACCCGGGTGAAGGGTCTTCCCAGCCCCCACTGACCCCCTATCCCTAGGGAAGGGTCTCCCCAGCCCCCTGACACCCCCAACATCCCCTGAGACGCCCCCAGCCCTATTTCCACCCTAGGGAAGGGTGGTCCCAGCCCTATTTGCACCCTGACACCCCCTGTCACCTTCCCCCATCCCCAGGGAAGGGTCTCCCCACCTCCCTGACCCCCCCATCCCTGGTGCAGTGTCCCCACCCCACTGACCCCCCGACCTAGGGAAGGGTCTCCCCACCCCACTGACCCACCCAAGCCCTAGGGAAGAGTCTCTCCAGCTCCCCCATCCCCAGGGAAGGGTCTATCAACCCCACTGACCCCCATCCCATCCCTGGGGCAGTTTCCTCCATCCCCCGTTCCCGTGTCACCCCTGGGCGCGTACCCACCAGTCCCCCATCCACATTCCGTGTCTCATCCCCGTGCTGTGTCCCCCATCCGTGGGGCAGTGTCTCCTGCTCATTCCGTGTCCTGTCTCCGTGCCGTGTCCCCCATCCGTGGGGCGGTGTCCCCATCGTGGGCGGTGTCCCATCCGTGGGGCAGTGCCCCCGTGCCTGTGTCCATCCCGTTCCTGTGTCCCCGTGCCGCTCCCGTGTCCCCGGCCGTACGCCAGTCCCTCCGTCCCCAGTCCCTGGGCTGTACCTGCCAGTCCCCATCCACTTCCCGTGTCCCCCATCCTTGGGCAGTGTCCCCCTCCATCCTCGTGTCCCTGGGCCGTACCCGCCAGCCCCCCCATCCTTTGGGCAGTGTCCCCCTCCATCCCGTGTCCCCCGGGCCGTACCCGACAGCCCCCCCATCCTTTGGGCAGTGTCCCCCCCTCCATCCCCGTGTCCCCCGGGTCGTACCCGACAGCCCCCCCGCCGCCGCCGTTCCGGGCTGGCGCAGGGCGGGCACGACGCTCCAGGCGCAGAACACCGAGAGCCCGCTCAGCGCCCCGAACGCCGCGTAGGCCACGCGGAGCGCCAGGGCCGCGCTCAGCGCCATGGCCGACCGGGCGGGCACCGGGGCGGCCGCCGACAACACGCCCTGCCCGTGTCACCCGCACCACCCGCCGGGACCGCCCACCGGGAGCGGGGCACACCCACGGGGCCGCCCATGGAAGCGGGACACACCCACGGGGCCGCCCATGGAACCGGGACACACCCACGGGGCCGCCCACGGAACCGGGACACAGCCACGGGGCCGCCCACCGGGACCGGGAATCGCCCCCGGTACTGCCCGTGGCACCGGGACAGGCACCGGGACACAGCCCCGGGACCGCCCGTGGCACCGGGACAGGCACCGGGACACAGCCCCGGGAGCATCCGTGGCACCGGGAACCGCCCCCGGTACTGCCCGTGGTACCGGGACAGACCCCCGGTACTGCCCACCGGGACCAGGACACACCCCCGGTATCGCCCACGGGGACAGCGAACCGCCCCCGGTACCGCCCATGGCATCGGATACCGCCCCGGTACCGCCCACGGCACCGGGACACACCCCGGGCAGTGCCCCGGTGACATCCCCCCGGTACTGCCCGTGGCATCGGATACCGCCCCCGGTACTGCCCACGGGGACCGGGACAGGGAACCGGGACACAGCCCGGGCAGCGCCCACCGGGACAGGGACCGGGAACCGCCCCCGGGACCGCCCGTGGCACCGGGACAGGGAACCGGGACAGCGAATCGCCCACCGGGCACCGGGACGGGGAACCGGGACAGGGAACCGGGACAAGGACACGCCCACTGGGAGCGGGACACGCCCACCCAAACATGGACACGCCCACGCCCCGACACAGCGCGCCCCCTGGCGGGCGGGAGGACCGAGGGCAGCGCTAAGGGGGGGACGCGGAGGGGACAATGGGGAGACGTGGTGGGGACAAGGGGGGGCTGGGGGCGCGTGCGTGGGGCCGTGGGGGACACAGGGGAAGAGAATTCCAGTGGGGATGGGGGCAGGAATGGGATTTTCCCGCCTTATTTGTCGTCCCTAATGAGTGGCGTTCCTGGGGGGCTGCGGGGCCGGACGGAGCCTGGGGATCCTCTCCCTGCTCCGTCCCAGCTCCTGGTGGGTTTTCCTGGGTTTTCCCGATCCAGGCTCTTCCAAGATGATATTCCCAGGAGTGGGAAAGCTGGAGCAGTCCCTGCTCTAGGTGGCAGCAGCTCCTTCCCTTTCTCCTGGCACAACATCTCCCCTTCCCTCCTCCTCATCCATCTCCCCTTTCTCTCCTAGTCCTCCATCTCCCCTTCCCTCCTCCTCCTCCTCCTCCCTCTCCCCTTCCCTCAGGCAGGTCCTGGCTGCCTCCACCTGCGCTGATGGTGCCTTTTCAAGCGGAAAAACCTCGAGATCAGCAAAAAAAACACCCTCCCTCTTCCTGCTGTTTGCGCAGCCACCCCCAGGAATTCGGCTGCTCCCGCACGTCCCCGGAGCTCCCAGTCAGCTCTTCCAGGACAAAAAACAGGTGGAATCAGCTCCAGCCCTGACTCTCTTCCTGCCAATTCCCCTGGGGGGAGTTTGGAGGTGACTCGAGTGGTGTCACCCCCACCCTGCTGACTCTGCTGCCTGCAAGGGTTTGGGGAAGGGTTTGGGAAATGTGTCCAAGCTGAGCAGAAACAAAGATTTGGGGTTGGCTTTTTTGGGGGGATGGGGGGGATGATCAAGGTTTAAAACGGGTTCAGGGGGGATAAGGCCATGGCAGGACGTCATCCAGGAGGATTTGGGGTGATGAAATGAGGGGAAGGTCCCTCACTGAGAGCTTTGCCTGCTTGGACATCCCTAATCCAGGACATCCCTGGTGGCTCCAGCCTGGCCTTGGACACGTCCAGGGATGGAGCAGCTTCTCTAGGAAATCCATTCCAGGGCCTCCCCAACCCTCCCAGCCAGGAATTCCTTCCCAATATCCCCGCCCTGACCAGCTCGGGGTGGTCCTGCTCCAAGGGGTGGGAACCTCTGGCAAGCAAAGCTGGATGAGATGGGAATGAGCACAGGGAGAGGAGGAACAACCTCTCCAGGTGGGAATACAGACCTTCCTGTTCAACCACTTGGGATTTTCCCCCCTCCAGTTCTCATCCTAACGCTGTTTGTTCACCTTTTGACCCAAAACAGGCTTTTTTGGATCCTTGGTTCTGCTCCCAGCCCTGGATCCACCTGGATTTTCCAGAGCTTTGGACCTTGGCCCTTCTCTCCAGCACCTCCTGCCTGGGTTGCCCGGAGCAGACTCATCTTCCTGGTTTGTTTTTTTTTTCCCTCCCTCCTAGAGAGTCCCAACAACAGCTGGAAAGTGGGAAACAGCCGGATTTTCCGGCTGAGGGATCTCCTTCCTCCTCCTCCTCCTCCTCCTCCCCGTAGGTGGGAGAGCTGAGCCGTGCCTGGAGCTGGGAACAAAAGGAGGAAAACCATTCGGGATTGGGAGGGAGCTCTGTTTGTTTTTTCCAAGGCCTGGGAACAGAGGAATTCGTCCTTTTTTTTCCCCCCAAACTCCTTCCAAGGATCATTTCGCCAGTGGGAATAAGTGGGATTTAGACCCTGGTGAGAAGGGAGGGAGAAACGTTGATTTTCCTTCTCCCCTGCCCGGCACTCGCTGACCTTGGAGGGCTTTTCCAAGCCGAGCAAATCCCACTTTTCCGTGGTTTTCCAGAGGGCTGGTGTCGAGCTCTGGGCTGGCCTGGGATCTGAGGCGCCCCCGGCTCCTCAGAGAAGCAAATCTGGGAATCAGGAAGCAGCCGAGGGGGGATGGAAAGACCGGGAGAACAGGATGAGTCCCCGCTCTTTCTCCGGGTGATAATTAGAGGGGAGTGAGGTGTAAACGCCGGGGAGACCAAAATCCCTCCCTCCCTCCTTCCCTCCTCCCCAAAGAGCAGCATCTCCTCCACGCCCCCCCAGTCCTGCTCGAGCCCTAATCCAGGGGGATGATCCAAAGATCCCAGACTGGATAACAATCCAGGGCCATCCCCAGCCACACCCGGAGCTGCTCCCAGCAAAGCAGCCCCCAAACCATCAGGATTTGAGGCGGTTCCACGATCGTTCTGGGCCGATCAGGAGTGAAAAAAAGCTGCGAAGGAGCCGCCTGTTGAGTTCCAAATCATCGAATGAGAGGATTATTTAAGGCCAGGGGGTTGGGGGAGGGACAAAACCGAGATGGAATAATGATGTGAGGGGGGAAGGAGCATCAGTGAGGGTAATGAAAATATGAATTAGGGAAGGTTGGGCCAAGAAACGGCTTGGGGAGGAGAAAAACATGAAGTAGCAGCATTAAAGAATAAACCAGTGTGGTTTCAGAGCAGTAAGGAAAAGAAAAAAAAAAGAAGAAGAAAAAAACACAAAACAAAACGAACCAAAAAAATCGAAAATAAAAATAAAGGGAAAAAATCGAAGTAAAAATTAATATAAAATTTAAAAATAAAGAAAAAGAAAAAAAATAAGCGTAAAAACGAAAATAAAATTTAAAAATGAAAATAAAGAAAAAATTGAATGTAAATATGAAAATAAAATTTAAATATTAAAATAAAGAAAAAATATTAAAATAAAAATTTTAAAAAATTTTAAAAATCAAAACCAAAATTAAAATATTTTGAAAAAAAAGAAAAATCAGAATAAACAAAAAAACCCCACGAAAGTAAAACTTAAAATAAAAGAAAGAAATAAAAAGAATGATTAAAAACTGAGTTAAACTCCCGTCGGAGCAGGGGAGGGGCTGCGGGCGGGGCTCCCCCGCGCCCTCCCCCCTTCCCCTCCCCCCGGGGCGGGGCTGTCCCGGCCGGTCCCGAGCCCGTCCCTCGTCCCGGAGGCTCCGGAGCAGCCCCGGGACCGCCAAATTCTCCCCCCCCCGGGAAGGTTTCGGGGCCGGCGCGGTGGCAGCGGCCGGGGGGGGGTCCCGGGGCAGCCCCCGCGGGCCGGGCTGGAGCCCCGAAGCGGAGCCGCAGCCGCCCCCCCGAACCCCCCCGGGGGGAGCCGGCCCGGGGGGCTGCGCCGGAGGATGCGCCTGTTCCGCAGCTCCAGCTACGAGGTGCGGCTGGAGGGGACGGCCGGGAGCGCCCCCCGCATCCAGGGAATCCGCTGGGTGAGTGGGAATGGGGGACAGCCTGTCCCGGATCCAGGGAATCTACTGGGTGAGTGGGGATGGGGGACAGCCTGTCCTGCATCCAGGGAATCCGCTGGGTGAGTGGGGATGGGGGGAAGCGAGTCCTGGCTCCAGGGAATCCGCTGGGTGAGTGGGGATGGGGGACAGCTTGTCTTGCATCCAGGGAATCCGCTGGGTGAGTGGGAATGGGGAACAGCCTGTCCCGGATCCAGGGAATCCGCTGGGTGAGTGGGAATGGGGAACAGCCTGTCCTGCATCCAGGGAATCCGCTGGGTGAGTGGGGATGGGGGACAGCTTGTACCGGATCCAGGGAATCCGCTGGGTGAGTGGGGATGGGGGACAGCCTGTCCCGGATCCAGGGAATCTACTGGGTGAGTGGGGATGGGGGACAGCCTGTCCCGGATCCAGGGAATCCGCTGGGTGAGTGGGGATGGGGGACAGCCTGTCCTGCATCCAGGGAATCCGCTGGGTGAGTGGGGATGGGGGGAAGCGTGTCCTGGATCCAGGAATTCCACAGGGTGAGTGGGAATGAGGGGAACCCCCCGCTGCATCCAGGGAATCCGCTGGGTGAGTGGGAATGAGGGGAGCGTGTCCCGGATCCAGGGAATCTGCACTGGGAGTCCCACGGGATGGAGCCCCAGGATGGAGTGAATCCAGGGATACAGGCAGTGAATCCAGGGGGTGCAGGGAGTGAATCCAGGGATACAGGGAGTGAATCCAGGGGGTGCAGGGAGTGAATCCAGGGGGTGCAGGGAGTGGATCCAGGGATACACGGAGTGAATCCAGGGACACGGGGAGCTGGGTGAAGGTGCAGGAAGTGAGATCAGGCGTGCAGGGAGTGAATCCAGGCGTGCAGGGAGCCAGGTGAGGGCACAAGGAGCCAGGTGAGGGTGCAGGGCCCCAGGTGAGGGTGAAGGGTGCCAGGTGATGATCCAGGGGCCCAGGTGAGGGTGCAGGGATCCAGGTGAGGGTGCAGGGTGCCAGGTGAGGGTGCAGGGATCCAGGTGAGGGTGCAGGGTGCCAGCTGAGCCGTGCAATCCGCACATTCCCCCCTCCCGTGCCCGGGCGGGGCAGGAGGGGCAGCCAGGTGTGAAACGAGCCGGGTGCCCCTGGAGAACCCCCGGGAGGCACATCCCGACCCTGCTGCCAGCAGGAAGGACCTTCCCCCCGGCACGCGGCGTTCCCAACGCCCCCTCCCGCCCGTCCAGGACCTTTCTGCAGCAGGAATTTGGCTCCTGGAGCGGGAGCGGGAGCGGGCTCAGCATCTCCCCCCCCTCCCCAGCTCCGTGCGGGGCTCCTGGGGGTGCCAGTCCCTGCTCTTGGCCTCTCGTTGTGACCCTAGAGCCGGTTCTTCTGCCCGGGATGAACCTCCAGAGCGTCCTGCCCTTCCCCTTCCCACCTGAGACGGGTTTTTTAAGGAAAAAAAGTGGAATTATTTTAAGGGAACAACCCCACCACCAGCACTTTTGACATTTCCACGCAGCTCCCTCACAGATAAGACGATTTCCCTCTTTTTTCCCCTTTCTTCCCGATTTTTTTTCCCCTGCAGAACTTTTAGGAACTGGCTTTTAGGAGGGTTTTGGAGCAGCGTGGCAGGAGTGTCCCCTCCCCTGGTGGCTTTTCCTTGCGTGGGGACAGCTCTGGATGGAAGGGAGTGGAGCTGCTCTGAGCAGGGGAAGGGAGAGGGGGGTGGTTCCCCCATTTTTCCAGGACCAGGAGGGGGAAAGGTGAACGTCAGGGCAGCATCCCCGTCCTGGGAGCTCCTGGAAACCCCTCCTGTCCCTTGGAGCGCCGTTTCCCTGATCCCGGTGCCCCCCAGATCCCTCCAAGTTTCTGGGGCACCCAAGGACATCCCAGCCCCGCGGGCCGGAGCGGCCCCGTCCTTTCCCCCTTCCCAGGGGACAGATCCCATCGCTCCAGCATCCCGGGAGGGGGCAGAGCGGGCC